>NW_008239553.1:2113943-2162065 GCF_000691975.1 Corvus brachyrhynchos | reverse complement strand
TCCTATTTCTGCATACTGTCTGAAAGGTAAATGAGATATCAAGAAATCAAGAGGATAAGCAACGCTTCATTTATTTATTTGAATGCTAAGGCAGTTAAGCACACAACTTGTATGCATGAGATGTCCTGGGTTTCCCAGGTAAGCTATCAAGGGGTTTAACACCACTGCACTCTATTACAATACATCAGTGCCATTCAGGTAAAAATCAGTAGTGACATTGAAGACTCTACCATCTGACATATCTCCCTTTTTGGGGTAGAGTTAACTCGTGGTTTTAACTTTAAAAATATTCCTGGATGGTGGTAGAGCTTGCTATGGAAAGGTTAGCACAGGACAGTATGGACTACACTCTGTTGTTGTTTGCACATTTAGCCCAGTGACAGGGATCCCTGACCCATAACTGAGATTCCCACAGACCAACAGTGTCAATAATAAATACCAGCTGGTTTTCCTCTATGGCACTGGGCAGCATCTCCCATGTTTAATGCAGCAGCCAGAGGCTGCACCTCACATCCCATGCTGGGAGGGAGGAACTCCCAAACTTTCTGTGCCCTGAACATTTCAAGAGGATGTTTACATGTAGCACAACAGAGGCAAAATCAAAACAGATGGTGGACAGATGTGAGCAGAGTCAGGAAGGAGAAAGCTGCCTGGAAATGCTTTTAGCAGTGTCACTCTCTGGCTTACCCAAAAACACCCCACAGCCATCAGTAGGGTGTGGAAGAAGTCTAGTGTAACCAGAAAAAGCATCTGCATCATGGTGTCCCAGAAAAGCCTGAATTTTCACATGTTGCTCAAACTACAACCAAACCGACAGCACCTCTTTCCATCCCTCTGTATTCCCATTTCCTGTCCCTTCAGAGCACAACAGGTCATACATGATGGCAGTAGTCCGTGACAAGGGTGCAGACCTTGCTCCATGGGAGCTGGAGCACTGCACAAACAGCCATTAATCTTAGATGACTTGTGGACAATTATTATCCACATGTTTTAGAGGGAGAAAGAGAAGCAGACAGTAGAGGGTCATGCTTACAGGAGGAAGTCACTGATCTAAGAAGGGATGCCAGAGGATCTACCTGCCTGCTCATTCTCAGCTGCTCTGACCTCTGCTCCAGGCTCCCCCCTGAACCGTGGGATTTCGCTGCTGATGTACAGCATCTGGACAAAGGAATTTGGGCACAGGTTATCCACTAGCTATCAGAAAATGAGTATATGTCTTTTAAAGGAAATCAACTCCTGTATGCCCTCACCAGGCAGGAGGAGATAATTTATTTCTTTTGGACAAAACCTTGAATATATCACCCTAGCAGCCTCCTGCATTATGACCCCCATGCTAATCTTATTAAGACAGAGGTTACTGGGCTCTTTGTTGGTGAACAGCACATTAATAAGATCTCCTTGAAATAATCCCATCTCTAATATGCAGGGAAAATTACATTTTCCAGCGTAATTACTATGTCAGTCAAAAATCCCAACTCCTTCGTTAATTGCTTTTCTCCAAATTCCAGCGGCTTTTTCTCAAGCAGTAAAACTCCAGGAAGAGGAGGGGGCAAGAAACCCAGGCAGTTCCTCTTATTAAGTAAACCCAACAGCAGCTCTGGGAGGCTTTGCCTGGCTGGAGTCTGTTGTTTTAGCAGTGGGAGTTGCAGACATGCTGGCAGGTTGGTCAGAAGTAGGTCGCTTTGTTAGGGCACACCCACCTTCCACATCTCCTCCCCATAACCTCTCCTGCCCAAACCATCTGGGAGGCTGTCCTTGGGGCACCGCAGAGGCAGTAGATCTCAGCCCGAGCAGCAGCCCATGATGCCAAACCACGCTCCCTGTGAGCCATCGAGTCTCACAGAGGTGACAGGGTCCAGCCCAGTTGCACTCTGAAAGGGCTGGCTGAGGAGAAACCAGAACAGTGAAGGAGGAGCACAGTAGGTGACACCCATGTCCTTCCACTCAGCCCTAAGCCAAGGACCAAGGCAATAACAGGAGGGAGTTACAAGCTGTTATCTTTTAGATAAGACACAGAGACCTGACTGAGAGAAGCTGCTTCCTAGAGAGTGTCAGACAGGGGAGCAGGGAAGACACAGGAAGGGATAAGAAGAATGCTGCTAGACAGAGGTGGGAGGTGAGATGTCACAGGAAGAGTAATACCTACTGTAGCAAGAGGATTTGTATCCAAATGACAGTGTGGTGACCTGGCACCTGCAGTCCTGCCACCAACTTGAATTCAGAAAGGGCATTGAGTATAAAAGTCGTTCATCTTGCTTCTTAAATTTGATGCATTCCTGTTTGGTCTTAAATACATTTCAAAGGTTCCTACCTTTCCATCTGGAAAAGGGAGCTGAAGGTATCTTTCAGAAAGAAACTTGTTCACACAGGCAAGTGTGAACAAGAAACCCAAACCTGGCATCTTCTTTGTGTAAAATACAGCCATAACTTTTCCTTCCACTTTCAACTGCAAGAAAAGCATAATGCTTTGTCCAAGAATCCTAAGACAATGAAATACTGGTTTTCCTGAGCTTCTATCAGAAAACGGGGCTTACAATAAAAGGTTTGATGCAAATGCATGAGTCATAATTTGGACCTCAGTAAAATATTAAGAGCTTTGGGTCAGTAATCATTGGGCAGGTGCTTTGTGCAAGAAATGCAGGTGGTTATCACTGTATATCACTTTCAGACCACAGAGGGCTTCCCCTTTCCCCCCATCCTGGGGGAATTTAAGAGGAGGAGAATTGCTTTTAGTTCAGAAGTGTTATTCAGCTGACACAAACCAACTCCTAAGAATGGGTATCTGAAGAATATTTCTGACACTACATATCCCAATAAGTCTGGGAAACAGTACACAAGAAGGAACACATTTCTAATAAGCACTTACTTGCTAATGGACAAGCAAAAGTGGGAGCTTGAGAAAAAAAAATCTAAGAAAGCAGATATTTGAAGAAAGATAATAAGAAACTAAATTATGCATTTTTAGTTCATTCCTAAGAGGGTGAAAACAGGAAACAGTGACAAGATGTTGTGTTAACAACAGAAAACTTACCCAGCAACAAAAAGTTTGCCGGCAGGGAAGTCTGTGGAGTAAGGGCGCTGAGACAGCTGCCTGAGAGGAAAGGAATAAAGGCATCCCCAACCACTGAGATCCTGGCAAAAGGGAGAGAGAAAATAGGGGAAGGGAAAGGAGGAGGGGCAAAAGGGAAGGAGTGTTCTAGTGTGGCTTTAAAGCCACTGCACAGAAGAGCGACATACCCAGATGTCCTCTTTGTGTCCCATGGTCTCTGCCAACAGCCTCAAGTGAGTTTGCCATGTAAGAGCAACAGCTGAAGAAGAAAAAGCAGCAAAGCCTTGGCTACATTGTGACCCCTGTGTGAGACCCTCATGACAGACTGACCTGATCATAGTGCTCAGTGTGGTCCCCACAGTCTTACAGCTGAGCAGCTGGCAGCCTTCTGTGCGTCTCTGCCTTGTTACCACACAAGATCCTTATGTATCATATATGCCACTAGTTACTTCAAATCCTACATATCACCACATCAACTGCAGGATGCTAAATAGCTCTAGTTCAACCATTCTTAGGAAAGAAAGCGGAGAGTCAGAAGACACACAGGTCCTGGGGGACACATAACACCAAACCTATTTTCTCCCACCTCTCTCATTTTATAGTCCCTTTTCTCAGGGGCTAATTGTGTTGTTAGTGAGGGCACATGCGAGTGAGAGTCCAGAGGTTTCTCAGCAGCAGCCTTTAATCAAAAAAGGCTTCACACTGAGAGGGCCTGACCCACCCATTAACTTCTCCCACAATATCCTGTTTTATTACTCTACGTGTGAAACACAGCCCCTGGGGAGGGAAGAGCAGAAAACTCTGCACCAACAGGGAAACTAATGAACTTTCCTCTTTCCCGAGCTACTCAGCCTTTGGGAGGCAGCTGAAAAGAAAAACTCAGCTAGGAAGACAGGAATATATCCTCTGTTTGTTGAGTGAGCATGGGAGCAGGTGGCCTCCAGCAGCCACAGGATCGTGATCCAGTGAGACAAGTTACAGCCAAGGGATCAGGAAAGCTTTCAGCAGTGACTTATGCCACTTCCTTCCCAGATGCTGCCCACACTTGGCTCTTGCCCTGCTAATGGGTCGGTCCCTGAAGCTTTGGGAGAGGGCAAACTTCCTTACTTCTGCTGTTTGATATCTTGCTGTCAGCAGCATCTCTGAGAGTCATCCTGAGGAGCTGTCGATGTACTTCAAGGAGTGCTGCACAATTATGGCTGGGATTTTAAAAGATAACTTTCCTAGCCCTCATACATTCAGTAGGACAAGAAAAGATCACCCAGGTCTCAAAAAAAAAAAGGGTCACCAATGTTAACTGCTATTTGTTATGCAAATATTTTTTTATTTTTTACATTGATTTATTTTTTACATTGATGATATTTTCTTTTTAAAGACACTGCAGAGGTATTTTGGGCATGGCTGTATTCAGCCAATACAAGGTCTGAAGCAAAATTTGAATACCGGAGGAAAGCTGGATGCACGCCCTTATTTTCATTTCCTTTAGCAGCAGTTATGGATTGGATAGGAGAAATAACAGCCTTCAGCTCTCTGCACACCTGAGTACAGACCCTTTGTTTGAGGAATCAAATTCCTCCAGTTCAGGGCAAATTCTCAGTGTGGGACAGGAGGCATTTACAGCTTTGTATTGCCATGGCTGCATAAAAGTATTTTGAATGTACCTTGTTTTCTGTGCATCTGATTTGTTAACTGCTTATTTAGAGATAAATCTGTGGAGTTGCAATATTGCTTTTTGAGATGTAAAACATAGGGTAAGTACTAGCCTGCCAAATCAAGCAAACCACTTGCCTTTTCATGATCCCAGGAAGATTTTGTGCTTGGGCTGCTTGACTTTTCCACAACTTTTGCCATAATTTACCATTTTCCTTTCAGATTAAGCAGAAGCCAAGCTGAACAGAAAGAAAACTTGAGAAAAGCAGAAATAGAAAAATGTTTCTTCAAAACAGGAAGCTTCGTATTTAAACAGCCACTCTTCAAAGGTGTTCTTTGCAAAAACTCTTTTAAATTGACTAAGAATTAGTTAAATCTCCATTTCCACCCATATCTGCAGCCATTGCTAATCAAACTGAGACAGAAGATGGGCAGATGGGAAGTCAATGGATAACCACTCCCCAGTGGCAAAGCTAAGCTATTTACTCAGTACCGGTCTGTGTAAGGTGAGCAGATTGTTCTGGTTCATGATTTATTCTTCTGCTGGGATCCTGTTAACATCTCATTATTGTGAGGAAGACAGCTTTACCTTGGCTTGGACTCCCCAAAGGCAGTCCAGGTTTGAATGGGTGCCCAAAGTCACTTTTGGAAGTTATTTTAACAACAGAGATCATCCTTGATATATAAAATTGAAGTCTTCGTTAGTGGGGCTGCAAAAGTGACCCATGGCCATAAAAAACAGAATTAGAGATCAATATCAGAAAAATTCAGAGAATTCCATGCAAGCCTTCCTACACCACATGTTGCACCAGGGTGTTCAGGCCTCGTTTTGTCCTTGCCAATTTTACTCTGGTCTCTTCAGCCTTCTCAGGGATGTATGTGATGCTTAGAATAATTACTAACTGGACCCAAGAAAATGAGAATGTGGTAAGAAAGTATAGTTTCTGGCATACGACAGTACAGGAGTACTGCCAACACAGCTAGAGGGAACCACGCTATGAGATGAGCTATTTGTTATGTTGCAGAGAGGATTGAAGAGAAATGGCAAAAGTCAAGTCATTCTGAGTTAGCCATTAAGGGAGAAAAATTGCTTTTTGCATTTCCAGAGGAGCTGTTGTCATGCTACAGAACAGGAGTAAAACATAAAGCCACTTGGAAGGGAGCAATATAAGATGCAGAGAAGGAAAAGCCAATCTCAGGAAGGACTCATGCTAACAGCCATACAAACTCCTGACGTCAGTGGTTGTAACTATAAAATACAGACTTTCACATAGAGGAGATCATGTAAACTAGAAGGGTGGTGCCTTCTAGCTGGTGCCTCCTCCTAGCAGAAGGAACCAAATGCCCCCACACTTGGCCAGCACTTCCCACTTTCAGATAGGCTTCAGCCTGCATAGACTGTGGCTATGCTGTGAGTGCAGGAGGAGTTATGGTGGCAGGAGGAGGCTTTCCAGAATTTCCAGAGTTCTTTTCTACATTGGAAATAGCACAAGTCTCCTTGTCCAACGCTGTTTCATTGTACATATGGAGTCAGACTCCTTTCTCTGCTGCAGCAGCCAGCCTCACTGACAGGTGCCACAGCCCAAGTAAAAAAAGTCTCATATATTTAGTCACAAATTATTTCTAAAACCAGTTGTAAGGTCCCTAGGTGCTGCTGCCTCTGATCCAAATTTTGCAGTAGTTTCAGCTGTATTCTATTTGCAAGGCTTATATTTAACTTATGTATAGCTCCTGATTTTTGTACTTTTTAAAGCAAACTGTATGTATAGACTGTAGAGAGACACAGAGATCTGTGTATAGTGTGCTTAGCTATAAATATATACATAGGATATGTATATAATTTCTGAGCTTCTCATTCTAGCAATTATATCTATTGTATCTTTTTGTGTTACTACGTAGAGTAAAGAGGCAGAGATAGAGGAATAAACACTAACCATAATTGTCTGTAGCCAATAAAGTAGTATATGGTCTGGGGCTCAACAATTCAGCCTGGTAGACAAACTACAGCTGCAATTCTGAGTGTTATTTTTAACTCATTCTCCCACTCAGGCTGTCTTGTCACCTCTCTCCATCTCTGAGACACACATTAAATTGCAGTCTGATAGTATTATAAGCACCTTTGTCAACAAAATAGATTTGTCTCCCTGGGATGGTGAAATGTGTGTCACAAATGAATGAGATTTCTGGAGTTCAGCAGCAATCTACGGGGAGGTGTTAATTAGAACAGACTGTGTCATAAGGAAGCTCAACAGATACAAACTAATTAGCACCAACAAGTGTAGCAGGGCTGCTCTGCGGAGGCAGCACTCCATCACTGGCTTCTAAGAAGTTAGCACTCCTTCCTCTTCCCTGGCTCTAGTCTCAAAATGGCATTAAAACATATGGTACCAGAGCAAGAGTCCCACAAGGATAGCGCGGGAAGATCTGCATTTGCTCCATCCCACGGTTACCTTCCCCAGCTCATTCTCACCACAGCATTCAATTCAGTCTATCCACAAGTCAAAGATCTCCAAGATTTCATCCACGTGAAGCGAGTGGGTCCTCAGAAAGGTGTGCATCCCTCCTGAGTCTAGGCTGGACTGATGGTCTATAAATGCTACCAGTTTCCTTGGGGAAACTAAGAACAAAGTAGGCTGTTCAGTGCAGAACAGCAAGGCATTCTAAAAGTCCAGCAGCTCATTCTCACCACAGCATTCAATTCAGTCTATCCACAAGTCAAAGATCTCCAAGATTTCATCCACGTGAAGCGAGTGGGTCCTCAGAAAGGTGTGCATCCCTCCTGAGTCTAGGCTGGACTGATGGTCTATAAATGCTACCAGTTTCCTTGGGGAAACTAAGAACAAAGTAGGCTGTTCAGTGCAGAACAGCAAGGCATTCTAAAAGTCCAACAGGAATCTGGGGAAAAAAGAACTAGAAAGAGCCCTTCAGCAGGTCAGCTTATAAGCTTGCAGCTTAAATATTGCTGACGAGCTGACATTAGTCAAGAAGAAAAGATTCCTAAATGACACATCAGATGTGCTTCAAATGAGTCCCCATTTTTTCTCAGATGCAACCTTAGCAGATGGACTTGAGCACATATGATTCTGTAAGCAGATAAGAGGATGGAGATACTAAAAAAAAAAAGGATCAAAAATAGAAAGTAGTGGGAAGAATCATATACAATGTTTCTCACATTCTTGTGCTTGTTAATTTCCTCATTTTTAAGGAAAAATATCTCAGACTGAGCACAGGTGATATGTAATACTAGTGACCAATGGCTTGCCATCTAGCTGGGTTTCCTTAGGTTTATAGCTATAAAATTGAGAGTAAATCTGCCCACAGAAGAACCCATACCCACAAACACCTAAGACTTCAAGACCATTATTTGCTGTTTTTTCCTTCATAACACAGCCATTTAAAATACTTTGTGTCCACCAGTTCATATTTCCCTCTGCCAGCTTCTTCTTGATTCAAGCACACAATTCCTTTAATAAACACAACAATGTTGGAACCCTTTGGTATCTTGTTCTCTCACCTCTTTTGGTAAAGGACTTACCTCATCTGAGGATGAGAAGCTTTCTTTCCCACTCCAGTCTAAATGTGCTTGACATTTAGAATGTAGTGTAAAAAAATGTAGTGTAAAAGAATGTAGTGTAAAAACTGGTTCCCAACTAACCAAAAGTCAAAGCACAGGGCCAGACAAAACTAGTGGGACCTGTGGATCCATAACACATGCTAAGAACAAACCATTTCAGCCTGCTTTTAGATGTGTTTGGGCATTTTAACAACATGCGTCTTTTGGCACAAATTGGATTAGAAGGTTTTACAACATTATTGCTGTGACCAGTCCCTACTGGCCCATACAAGTTTCTAAGAGCTTCTCCTCTAAAAACTGAATTTCATATATCAAAGAAAGCCAGAATAGAATAGCAGGGGAAAAAGGTATCTTGCCTGCATTTTGGCTCTGCAGGCAGAAAGAAAAAAAAAAAGAAGAGAAAAGAGAGAGAGAGAGAGAGTGAGTGTCAAGGGTGTTAGATTCAGCACTTTGGAAAACTATTCTTTCTGAACCTAACACTTAGCAACAGGATAGTCTTTCTTGCTGTCATTAGCTCACAAGATCTTATAGTAGTCTGATGGCTGAGGGCATCATCCTTACAGATGACTGGGTCATGAAGGAGATAACAGGCCAAATGCTTTTATTACTGCATTTGGGTTGCACAACAATATGTGATCACAGCAGTTTAGGAAGAATGAATATACATGTACACCCTCTCTAAGACCTGTTTTCTTTCGTCTTACACTAGTCGAGGACTGGGGCCAATATTATCCATTCTCAGGAGCACCATGTTACCTGCTGCTACAGAAAGGAGCTGATCAGCTATCCATTGTGTATTGAAGCAGATGGTGTGTAAATACCAGAAGCTTTATGATACCAAGCTTTTCAGAGATCCCATTTCTTTTTCATAGCAGGTTTAAATTAAACTGCAAATCCTGCAAAACACATAGGGACAATTCTTTCTTCTCACAATCCATTGCAATAAGACTGAACTCCAGTCAAGTCAACAAAACCAGAGGTCTAAAGCAAGTATCAGAAGAGAATCAGTGTTCTCCAAAGCCATATATGTTACAGAAGGAATTAAGATTACTTTTATCAGGTGATGGTAACTGCATCAAGCAGACAAGATTTGTGCAGACTGGAATTCTTGCAGTGAGCACACATGAAAAACACCTTTTCCCCTGCTCTCCACTGTTTTCACCCAGAAAACGGAATGATGGAACTGCACTAAGCAGGCATTGATTGCTAAGTACTTGGACAATCTGGAAAGGGATTATGGCACATAAACCAAAGCAGACATGCAATTTAACATGCTTTGCATAACTAAGAAACTGAACATGTACAGAATAGCTCAGCACAGCTCAGATCACTTCAAGCTCAGACCACCTTTTAGGCCCGCTGAAGCCTTGTGGGCAGCAGTGTGAAAGACATTACATTAAGACACCTTTGCTTACAGATGATTTTATTATTGTTATTCAGGCATTTACATAAACTATGACAACGCAGATTATTTTCTCCTCTTGGTGCTGATTTCTCACCATCCATCATGGCAAGGACAGAAATCTGGCTGTGTAGATTCACTCACCCTACTATTTTTCACCCTTGTAGGAGGGAAAGGCTTGCAAAAGACCTGAGATACAGAGTAAAACACAAAGCCCGTGGACAAGTGAAAAACCAGCTGGGTTCTTAGAAATCAACCCCCTTCTCTGAGACTATTCACCAGACTGCTGGCTGTGACAGATAGAATTCTAAAAACATGGCTTTCTTTTCGTTATTATGCTGTGTGGCTTTCTTATTCCACTTTCTCACAGGAAAAATGGATAAGGGAAACACTGTTGCATTTGTTTGTAGTTCATTTTAATTCTGAACTCAGAGGAGAGCACAAGTGAGATCCAGTTGTGCAATCCATTTCATTGCTTTGACTTTGCTCTGTGAAGTCTCTTCACAGAGACACTCGAGCTTCAGTTGCAAGCACCATTGCAAGAATCACATCACTGGACTTACTTGAATGGAGAGGAAAATACACAAAATACTTGTTTCTTCTACCTCTCCTCCAAACCCACAAACCATTCTAAAAATCATTTTCCTTCCCTTTTGAGCAATAAAAAGAGTAATCCTGTGCATCATTAATTGCTTATAGACAGCAGGTGCAAATTTGCTTAATAGCTGATTAACTGTTCTGGGTAGCATGAGGGAATCCAAATTCCTAACATACCAGTTAGTGGGACACTGGTGGAATTAGTCTGGAGTCTCTAGATTTAAAGCATGTACTGGTTTGCTCCTTTGGTTTTGAAAAGAGCAGGCCACCTCCTGTATAAGCCACTGACTGCTTTGTCAGAAAGCAGGTCATAGAAGGTCTGTCTGACTTGACACAACGTGCTCTGAGCTCTCATAGTTGCACAAACTGAATATGAAATTAAATGTGATGATGAAATACACTAATTATCAAACTCCTAGATCACAATGGTGTCTTTTTTATCCAATATTACTTATCTGAACAGGAAAAAATGGCTTAAAGTATCTTTTGAACTTACTGTGTAACCCTGCTGCTATGGTTCCCTACAGCCATGTAGGTAACTGGGAGACCTGGTGTAGCAAACAGCTGCTCTGGTTTGCTCCTCTCTTCATACACACTGGGAAGAAGAACAGAATAAAGGATAAGCTTGTCCTCACTATTTCAGTCAGGCTGGGAAAGTCCTCTCAGACTATTTTATTTTACTGATTTTTTTATGGTGTAGCAATTTATAGGGGCCTTGGTGCAGCGTATGTGATTATATAGGAAGAGCTGAGCCCATGACTCTGTACTGGAAACCCAGTGGCCCACATGGCAAACCCATTCATGACCCAAAACCTATGACCCTGGGGTTTCTACTCAGATGTAGTATGGTAAAGGTAACAAACACCTATTCTGGCTTTCCTTGGCACTCCAGTCTGTGTACCATTCCAAAGTGCAGAAGGTACTTCAGGATCCATGACATACTTGCCTTTCTTATATACCTTTCCACAAAATACAATATAATATAATATACTGCATAGAGATATATAGTACTCTTCCATGACATCCTCTGAGAGATGAGCAGGACAGTGCAACTTAATCTGGCGCTACTCACAAATTACAGCTTGCACATAAGAGGAAATCCAGCTCAGCTCATATAGCAGAACTGTAAAGCTGTGACAAAATACTTACCAAGTTATTAATGACTTATAATATGGCAGTAGTCAAGGGGTCAAGTCCCAGACAAGGCATATTTCATGCAAGTCCTATAAAGTCTGATTCAAAATCGCAGAGACCTTCACACACATAACCCAGTATATGCTCCCAAACGCCTGGAGACAGTCACTTGCTGCTACAAATTCTGCTGTACAACCTGCACTTTAAATGCAAAGCCCCCTGGTGCTAGCAGTAATGATTTGGATTAGCACTTTATTTCCCACTGCTAGAGAAATAAAAATCTCCTAGTACCACTATCAGAGATTTCTGCGGCAACTCAGTGAATAATGGTAAAAGCAGCTGCAAAATAGCAAGCGAACAAAGACTACAGAGGTATAATGGTGACTCAACAACCTTTCAATTCAGATACTAAAGTGTCTGCAGTTCCTTTAATGCTGCAGGTGAATAAAAGGTGATTGAGCAGAATTAACCTCTCCCTAGAGCATTAAGAAAAGTTAAAGTTCTGGTGCAGGCTTGCTGGGCTCTTTCAAATTTGAGTTTCTTACAACTTTTACTGCTGTAATACCAGTGAACTGAATGTCCAATGAACTGAATTTCAGCAGCGCTGAGTTTTGGAGGACCGAGTTAAAAGAATTATGTGAATTAAAAGTACATCTATTGAGATGATAAGCTTCCAGTTGAAATATATAAGCCTTCAGGCAATACTGATATCGAACTGCAAACTCTCTTGTTCTCTTCCCAAGCACCTATACAGTGCTATGCACAAGAGGTACTTACCCTGCCTATAGAAATTTAATTGACTGCATGAAAATTTGTTTGAATTCCACACTAAGACTACAGATATTCAAGCATATGCACAGTCATTTTAGAGGTTTAACACTAATTTAAACATAAATTTGGGAGCCCCATGTGAAGAACAGGCTCCACAGCTCTGGCTTGGAAACCTGAAGCCCTGACTCATACCTGTGTATCCAGCACTTGGGTTGCTTTCTGATGTAAATGGGGCAATTTTCCTCACCTTGCAACAAATACTGAAACTACAAACAGCAAGGGTTTCATTAAGCTTTTGCTGAGGGGAAGACAAAGGAAAACAAATTCATGAGTAAAATGATTAATGTGGAAAAGTCAAAGCTGTCTGGGAGAAAACACAGAAACCACATCACAGGTTTTTTAAGTTTTCAAGGAAAATACAAACTGTACATTTCCAAAATGTTTGGATAGGCTTCTCCTCTCCTTCCCACAACCACAGTTTCTCTTAAACATCTTTGTGGTTTTGATTCAGACCAAAACTATAGAACCAGAGGTGTCACAGGAGATTTACTTCAGGTGCATGAAGTATAAAATTCAGCTTTAAGTGGATTTTGGATGATAGTTTATCCAACTCAAATATTACCTACCCAATACTTACAACCAAAGTGAGCAGGCAAAAAAAAGTATGAAAGCATAACATCTCCCCATCAGGAAACAGAAAGAAAAACATATTCTAGGACAGATGCAGAAACCTACCTTAACATAACTGAGGACAACACTGGGCCGTGGCAGGATTTTGTATATAGTGCTAGCTCTAAGGACAAGTTTACTAATGGAAGGTGGTTATTAGGTGACATGCCTATTTTGGAGGAATAAAAAGAAACCCAGTTAGTTGGAGGTGTTAATCTTGCTGCACCCTGCAAAATTCCTTCACTCTGGGCAATCATCAACTGGATGAAGTTTAACAAGGGCAATTGCTGAATTCTGCACCAGGGATGGGGCAACCAGGGATGTATGGACAGACTGGGGAACAAGACACTGAAGAGTAGCACCACTCAAAGGGACGTGGTGGTCCTGGCTGATGGCAAGTTGAATATGAGTCAACAATGCCTTGGCAGCCAGGAGGCCATATATACACTGCACGATAGGGGAGCATTGAATAGCTGGGTGTCTCTATTTGTCATCTGAGTTATAAAGATGATAAAGCACTCCTTCACAGCAGCACTCAAGAATTTTATGTACAATACACCAGAAATTGTGTATTAAGTGGCTGAAGACATTTGGCTTTTCGCCCTTTGTAACCACTGACAATATGTGGGCATCTAAGTGTGATTGCACAACTTCCTGCATTATTACTCATGTCATGGCTTATCAACCAGGATACTTAGTGGCATTTATGAACATATTTAATGCTGATACAAGCAAAAGAAGAGTAAGCCATATGTTCTTTTATTTCAGGTTTGAGCAAGGCCAGCTCATTGAAGGCAGGTGCTGGGCTGTCCTTAGGTTTCTGCTGATCAGATCTGCCACAGGGACATGGATTCCAGTCAGCACCACAGAGAAGCAGGAGCCACTGTTTCCTGCAGGTTCTCGAGGTGGAAAGCATTCTGGTCCTCCTGCCAGACAGTTTATCAATACTGCTGCTGCTGAATATAGATTTTTGCCTCTCCGGGTTACCTGCAGATCTTAGGAAGAAAAATGTCTTTTCATAAAGTCTACACTGTTTGTCCTCAAAGGACTGCCTGGCTGCAGATAAAGTGCAGCTGAAACACATAACTGGACTTTGGCTGTACTCTTGGACGTGGCCTCAGAACTGAGTCCACACAGGGTTGTGCCTTCAACGGGAGAGTTTCACCCTGAAACTCATTCTCCCCTTCCTTGAGCGAATCATCCTCTGGAAAAAGGATGAGGACCCTCTAGGAATGCAGCACTCACAGTTCCTGGGATACAGCACAGATCTGCCAACAGACCCAGAAGAATGCAAACCCCTGTAACCTGACAGAATCCATAATATACCAGTGCTTCAGGGTACTTCTGCGTCTCTGTTCCTACTCAGAGGAACATCACCAAGCATAGAGTCCTATAGGATATTCTGGGAAGCAAAGAAGAAAATATTCTGGAAAAAAAATACCATCTAGGAATTAATGTATGACTTGAGACTGGGGGATACAGAGGTGAGATAAGCTAAAGCTGCAGAGGCTTAACTAAACTGACATGGTCAATTACCAGATAATGGCCATTTCCAAACTTCTTATCTCAGTTACTAACAATTTGGCTACAAATAATAAAAAGAAATTTGATTAAAGTAATTTGATTTTACTCGGGAAGGTTTCAAAAACTAATATTAAAAAATGGGCTCGTGGTGAAAAGTAGTTTTAAACAGTTGCAGCAGCAGGGTGGAGGAGTATTTTCCCAACAAAACTGTGCCATTCCTTCACTGCTTCAAGGCTTCCTACCTTACCTACAAAAAATTGTTTGGTGAAAAATCCATTTTGTTCATTTGTTCCTGAAAAAAATAAGCGAGTGGGCAGAGGCAGGGGCTGTACCTTAGCCAGCAGAAACCAGCAAGATTCCTGTGCTCTGTAAGTACCAGGGTTTGTGATCAGACAGACAATCTCAGATAAGACCAAACAGTAGAGCTCGGAGAAGCAGAGAGGCTTTTGGGCACACAAGTCATAATTAAGTGCCGACTGAGTGTTTGAAAGCGTCCTCTTCTTTTCCAGCTCTATCTGCTGGTTTAATGCAAAACATTACCTCTACAGACTTTGGATTTATGATGTCCTTAGATTGTCACAACTTTGACAACACACCGAGCAAAAATAATGAACAAAACAAATCATGTTCAAAAACTATGTAGCAGTTACAGATTCAGCATGCTCCTAAATGTAAAGCTTATTAAACTGATTCTCCTCCTTGTCAGAGTACGTTCTATGCAGGGTCACAAAGGTCCGGGGACATGCAGTTTAATATCATGACTGATTTTCTGGTTTCATCAGAGTGAATGATATGGATAAACAAAGAGTTTTCTCTTATCCTTTATTTCCCGGCTCCCCATGTAAAGCAGAATATTCAAGACTAGGAAACATAATTTAAATGTATTGCCTTTATCTCTAAACAAAGGACTTTGAGAAATATGTTTCTGTCCTGGTATTTGTGGAAATGAAAGCACGGGGTCAATGCCAAACTAAAACTCTTTTTCGCTAGATTGACAGAGGGGAATCTGTAATGCCAGAGGCAAATTAGGAGTCATTCTGCTTACAGGATCAAACCATTCCTGAATACAGTAAAGTGAATGACCATCTTTTTCTATCTAGCCTGTGTCTACAGACCTCAGCAGATAATTGGCATCACATAAATAAATAGGAAGTTTTTTAAAAGTGTATTGAGTTGACAGAATGAGTCTTAAACCAGAGAACAAAACGCTGGCAGCCTGGTTTGATACCTCTCATGAAGAAGAGGCTGCTAATCCTGATAAATATTCATTCTGAACAGGAGCCTGAAATGAAATGCATAAATTCACACCTCTCAAATAAGACATCTTTTGAAAGACATCAAAATACAATATTCTCCACACATTTTTCCACTTTGGCTTGTCCCTTGTACTTCAATTAATTAAATATTACCCGCACATTCCTGTATGTACATAGCAAAGAAAATCACTGTGTTCTCAAAGTTCAGACCTTGATACTAAGACCACACACGTACCACTGGCACATGAACAAGAAGTATTTTTTTCCCCTTAACATTTTCATACAGTAAAACATTTCCTTTAGATATAGCAATTAATTGCATTTGATGGCAACACAAACGTCCTAGGGAGATACAAGCACATATTTAGCATTTTATAATGAGTAGCCAGGACCATCCTCAAAGGTTTAGGGGCAATGCAGGCTCCATGTCCTGATGTAGCCCCAGAAATAAAGCAAAAATCCCACAGGTCTTCACTGTTACCTAGGAAGCCTGAAGAGACAGGCAGTCTCATGATCCAGAAGATCCTGCAGGTAAACTACAAAATATTCTTCTTCTCTGTGGAAAGGAGAATCTGCCAGAGAAAGAAGATTACCAATACTCTTTCTACAAGTAAGTTCCTGTATTGACTCCAATATTCCCAAATCGCTCAGCACAAAACATGATGAGCACTCTGAAACCTTTTTCCCTTTATCCCAGTCCCTAAAGGGGAGTTTCCACCCAGTGCCTATATACTGTGTTCATCTTTCCTCATGCAGGCATTTCAACGTGTCCTACAAATGCACAGTCTCAGATTCTCCTCTGGAAGAAGAGCAGGAGCTTGCAGAGGCCACAGAATGTCGTCTGGACCCTGTGACCTCAGACTTCTCAGTCAAAAGACATTCATATAAGATGTGAGGTGAGATGTGACAATGAACTGAAACGTAGAGAGGCTGCTGTCCACATTACCCACAGGTAAGCAGTGGGACCAGGTTTGTGAGTAGCTGCTCTATTTCACTGGTCAGAACTGGGCAACTGACAGGGAGAAAGTAGCATGACTACAGCAATTCCAGTGCAACAGTGCCAAAATGGACATCTTACTTCTCTCATTAGTAGAAGAAAAGTCATCTCAGAACCCAGGAATTCAGCCCCAGAAGGTTTTTTCTGTCAAGTCTGTTAACACAATCCTCTTAGCCAAAACTTACTCTGAACTCAACTCAAAGCTGCCGCTCCTAGGCCCTGTTACAATGTATTCCATGTGGACACCTAAGGAAACATGCACCACCATTTTCACTCAGTGCAGTTGTAGTTGCTCCGCAAAGAGCACAGTGCAGTAGCCTTACAGTTTTGTGAATTTTGCAAAGATACTTGAACTCAGAGAAAAATTTGCAGACAAAAGGGGTGTGACCTTTCTTCAGAGTGGCTTCCAGTGCTCCTCAGGGAGAGACTGTCTTTGTGCCTTGTACATACAGAGAACAGACTTAGCAAAATAGAAGCTTTGATCTAATTTCCTCCTTCACCTACATGCACTTGAGCTGTGCAGAGTACAAGAGGTAAAATCTCATCTGTTCAGGGTCTATTCAGAAGGACAAAGGAGTAATAAAATTGGGACTCAGTGTTCTGGACGAAAGGACATAACCTCCCAACAGGGTCCCCTTCTCTCTTTAAGAACAGAGTCACAAATGAAAGAGGTATCTTTGTGTGAGCTTCCAAGAAACTGCTGAGAGGGCTGAGCACTTTGGAAATGTAAAAAGAGGATTATGATGTTTAAATATAAGAATTTCTTCAATTAAGATAATCAGGAGATATTTTTCAAGCATCCATTGAGATTTTTAGGCGGGGGGAGGAGAGAAGAAAAAAATCCCTACACCAACTTGTGTAATTGCCTTAATTATATCATTAGATTTTTTCCTCCTTGCCTATTCCATCCACTGCTTATAGTATGGCCTCTATGACAAACATGAAGGGATTCAGTAACTTTCATTCCTCTCTAACATCATTAATCTCAGAGTAGGTCTACCATGGTCAAAACTACCTGCAGTCTCAATAATAATCTTTTCTACATATGTTTCATATGTAGAAAATCAAAATTACCTGCAAGAAGAAATTCTGAAAAAAACCACAGAACAAAAGTACCCGAAAAGGATCTCATATTGTCACCCTCAGAGATCAATGGCAGTGCTTTGCCTACCAACCTGCTTCACAGACCTCCTTTACTTGGGCAAACACATCATCTTACAGGAGGAACAGTAGTTGGCCTTTGTATTGATCAGCTGGAGAAGGAATAAAGCAAGCTGCCAGTAGAGTTCAAGTGCACTAGCTGCCAGCCAGTTCTACAGGACATGTGTCTGCAGGGAAGTGCAGCCTCCTCATCCTGTACTCCTGCTTCCTTTGAAATGCCATGTCATGTCATGGGGAGTTGGGTCAGGCAGCTAATGCAGAGGAAAACTTGGGTAATTTTACCTGGATTGCCCAGTAGGAACATGACAAAAGAGAGAGAGAGAGAGAGAGAGAGAGAGCTGGGCTGCCAGTTCTGGCAGCAGAGCAGGCTGAGATCCTGGCTGACAGCAGTCATGGGTTCCTCTCCAGAGCATATAGGACATGGCACACTTTCTCAGGCACAGGCTGTCCTGCCCCAAATCCCAAAACTGGCTAACAAGCTTTCAGGACACTCTAGCTCCTAAGAAGACAGTTGCCAAGATGTGTTTGCCCATTTCTTTTAATGTAAATCAATGCTCTCCTTCTAGTCCCATTGCTGAAAAAGGCTGGACATTTTTTTTCTGGATGACAACTTAAAAATAATAACATGGTGAGGTAGATAGCTCAGACAGAAAAATTCAGCCAAAGTGCTTGTTATTTGGTAATAATATAATCTGGTTTGAACTTCTTAGGATAGAATGTTGAGGTCCTTATTAGGTGTACTACTAAAATTTCTTACTGCAACTGCAACAGAGACAGAAAAATAAAGTTCTTTATAGGTCATGCTAGAGCTATCCACAGGCAGCATCTTTGAACTGGCACAGGTTAAGCCTGACTGATGGGCAAGGCTGGTACCAGCACGTAACTTTCTCTGCCATAGGTTTGCTTCTAATTAAAGTGGTTAGATACTGGTGGAAGCCTGTGTGGAAAGTTCTCTTCACAACTGCTCACAAGGTATCTTCCAGTAAGAGCTTACCGGGGCAGTGGAATTGAAAGTGGAGATATAATAATAAAAATCAAGACAGAAGCATCACTTCAGACACTTGTCTGAATGGCTGCCGTTTTGAAAAGGAGAAAGGTAAGCAAAGAGAAAGGGGACATCCTCCTACCAGAGTATGTCCTGCCTGGTCTGCATAGCAGCAACAAGTCACTGGAGACCTACCCCATGAGATTTTAAAGTTTATAAACTTGGAATAGGAATTTCTCTATTTGTTCTCAGTCAGTTTATCTGGCTGCTTTCCAAAACTCTGGTCTGCTCCAGAGGTGATGCATTTTGTTGTTGTTTCGAGAAGTTTAATTAGGTAACTGGAACCAAGTGCTAAAAATACCCTCTGCGCAGAGCTCTTCCCAAAATAAAACCTGATTAGTCTAAGTAAGGGCCATGCCTTGAGAGAATTTGCAATCCTTACACTATTCACAGTCCAGCTTTTCTCTTCATTCGTTTGGGAGAATGAAAAAAATAAGAAATAGAGACAAAGTCAGGTGGAGGTATTTCTCAGAGGCACTCACTGGGTATCAGCCCATCAGTTAATTGTTTTTGGAGCTGCAGATGATCGTGTAGCACATACCTGAAAATTTCCTCTGCACACAGGGATAGCTGAATAACTATGCATTTCCAATCTGAATTTAAATTTAATTTCTCTCTTGCAGGAGGCACTATATGCAGCTTCCTGAGAAATCAAGGAATTGGTAGCGATGTGACAGCACCATGTCTTGCACTTTAGAGCTACCTACTTCCAACACTACTGCAAAACTACTGTAACTTTCAACAACTTTTGACTGCCACATTACTCACCAACTGTTGCATGGTTAAATTCAGCACTGCCTTGGAAAATTAGAGTACTCACACCTACAACAAAATGCACAGAAAGAAGGCAGGCAGTCTTCCCAGTTATGCTGCCTAAATGGGACTTTCCAGAATGATAGATAAACGCAATCTTTGTCAGGAAAAGTCTGGCACTGATGCCTTCCTGGAAAGGATCCATCTTTTCCATGTCATGGAGGAAAGCCCTCAAGCTAGTGAAGCACCTTTTTTCTACTTCTTAAAGTACCTTCCAAGTTTTATTGCTTTATAAGAAGAAAAAAAAAAATAGGCAACTTGCTTTCTCTTGCTTGTGTTCCTCAGAAAACAATGGCAGCTTGTCAAGTAATAAATGAATGGAAAAACAAAACTAAATATTTGAAAGAGCTGGGTTGCTGAAGCACCTCTGTGCCCACCACTGGAGCAGATGCCAGCAGCAGGTGAGGAGATTCCCCTTCTCCACCAGATCCACACCTGGCATTGTTCATCACCCATGCTGGGAATCCCTTCTTGGGCAAAATTGTCTGCTGTGAAGAAGTACTCCCCCCTGCAGCTAAGAGTCCCCTTCCTGCTCTCTGGATAACAACAGAGGTATTTTAATCCACACATGATTCTAAATGCCACATCCACCCTGGTCTATAGTCTCCACACGTACCAAATAAAATTGTCAAAGGGGTCTTAGCCCCTCAGTGGACAAGGGCATTAATGAGGAGAGAAAGACCTCAGCCTTTGTCCAAAAGCCCTGAAAACACAGTAAAGCCTTAATGAAAACATAGCAGCACCAGCAAGCGATCAGGACATCAAATTCTGCTTTGCTCTAAAACTACCCCTGCAGTACACTTGCTGGGTTCTCAAAGAGGAAAATGTAGATGAACAGTTGACTTACCTTGTTTTAGTGGTTTGTTTTGGGTATTTTTAAACATAGCTCTAACAATTCTACTAGGCTTTTAAAAAGATCTGGCTGTTCGAAGGGAGGCTTATACTCAATTTCATGGATCTCTAAGATGCAACGATGTAAGACTTCAACCACTGTACTTTACAAAAGGAAATCTTTCACTTGAGAACAACAGGTCACATAATACAAGGAGTGAGACACAGAGCAGCTGCACTAAGCAACTGCAGGACTAAGGAGGACTCATCCACAGGCCCTCCCCACAGCAGCGGTGCTGTGACACGACCAGCGCCGAGCTGCCGAGCAGGACCCAGGCACCTGGTATGGTGATTTGTCCAGGATCAGATCAAGTTCACAGCTGACAAGACACTGAGTTCATGTCTCCTGGCTCTCACACCTCTGTTGCTTTGCACCTTGTGCAGTCCTTGAGAGAGGGCAGAGGCAGCCTGGCTGCTCTTACAGGCAGCTGACAGGATAGGACAAACACACTTCTCTGTTCCTGGTCCAGACACTCATGAGTGTATAAAGCAGGCAATTAAAGCCACATTTCCCCCTCTCAGCAATTTCAGGGACAGTCTTTTGCATATATCCAAGTTCATCTGTTTAACATACACTTTAGTTGCCTCAGAAACATGTCTCTAACAAGAGCTTAGCATTTCCTTAGCACAATGTGCCCTTTACCATTTGATGGCCGTTCACTTGGAGTGGCCAGGTAGATTGGCCAGTATAAAGCAGGGATAATGAACAACAGTCCTTTTTCAACACAGCTGAAGAGTTCTTCATTTTCTACTTATTCAGCTGACACTTCATGTCTTGCTAGAGCATATCTATTTGTTTAACATCCCAAACCAGGTTCTAATTTCTCTGCTGTGAATTAATAAACCTCAATAAGGAAATGATAAAGAAACACATGGCCTGAGAACAGCTCTGCCCAGCAGGCCTGCAGTGTGATGCTGCCCAGTCATAATTAACACTCAAAACATTGACATACACATGCCAAACCCATGCAGTGTGGGATTAGCTGTACCTAATCTCTGCTGCTCCCTGCTCTGCTGTACAGCAGCTGCAACAAAAGCATGGGCTCCTGGTATGCTAGTGAGAAAGTCTCTAGTATCTTTCCCACAGTCCCTATACTTCTGTGCCCTCTGCATCTTCTTACAACTGTTTTCCTATCTCCTGCTTCTTTGGACCTGCTTTTAGTGTATTTACTCTTTTATGGCACTTAACCTTTGTTCCCCAAGTTCCAGTCTATTTTCCTGTAATTTACCCTTAGGTTCACTAAAAAGTGAGATGCTTTCCCCACTCAAGCTTCTCAAATAGCCAGAACTCTGATGACTTCTCTTTGAGGGTTGAACTAAGATCCATTTATGGTTCCTGAGGTAAGGTAACCCTCCCAGTGCTTCCTCTTCCTGCAACTCATCAGCCCCTCCACCTCCTTTTGGCTGTCCCACTCGGGCAAGGCAAAATCTTACAGCAGTCTGTGCAATTCCACCAAAAACTGGCAAATGTCGTCTTTCTGCTTTGTCATTTCATAAATGGCACTATCATATAGTGCTTCTATGTGCCTGACATACTAATAGCATAGCTAATTATTCTAGATCGCTTCAGCCAGATCCCACCAACCCTCCCCCCACTTTACTTAATGAATTAATCTGAAATTCATGTTAGAGTTTCTGGTATGAAGCACTTTTGCAAGTGGGAACACTGAACAAGCCACTTATTAATAAGGAATAAGTACTTGCAATAGTTATTCTTAATGAAAAATGGAAGGTGGTAGTGGTAGGAATATGCAAGAGCTAATAATAGTGGTTTAATTTACAGCAAGGAATATTTTAAAAAAGATATTAGGAAAGGCTTTTTAATGCTCAAGGTAGTAACAGACTTGGACTGACTTCTCAAAGAGTCTGTGGAGTACCACCGCAGACGGTTTGGCATTACAAGGTTATACAAATATCTGTTTCACAAATGATCCTGCCCTGAGGGAAGGGCAGACTTCGATGCTTCCTGGAACATCTTTCCATCTGAATTTTTTGTGGGTTTCTGTGTTCTGCTCTGGCAGCCACAGTGGGATGGATGTGGCAGTGGCTACAACCTGCTGCAGTCACCTGCGAGCCCCACTGCCTCAGCTCCTGCTCTCACTAGAGCCTCTCCTGCTATCACAGAGGTGTGTCTCCTGTAAAAGCCTGAGCCATGGTCAAGAGCTATTCTGACATAGCACTACAAAATATGCAAAGCAACAGCTTAGCAAAGAGGTGGTGGTGGCTTAAAACCAACTCCTGAGTGAGGTTTGAGCAAGGCGAGGCAAGACCTGCCAGCCATCCCTCAGACAAGTATATCTGCTGAGATATAAGAATGTAGGCTAAGCAACATTGACACAAAAAATGTACAAAAAAGCAGCATGTTTGCAGACTGTTTATGATGTGGACTGGCAGTGGGGATCCTGGCTAGTCTCCACTGGCTGTTCTCAATCCCAGAGATACAGGTATGCACTGGAGCGAAGTTTCACCAGTGAACTTTCAGCCCCTCTGTGTGAGCTGTCTCTCCTGTGCTTTAACCACATCTTAAACAACTACACACCTTTTCCATCACACATATCCTAAAGTAGCCACAGGATTGTCCAAGAACAACAGGACAATTTTAGTGGGGATTTTTTGTTTGGCCTTTTTGTTTGTTTGTTTGTTTTGAGTTTTGGCTGTTTGGGTTTTTTAAAATAGTAATCTTATCAACTGCTAAGAGCTGGAGAGAAACAAGTGCACTCCACACAATTACAGAGGAAGTGGGTGGTTGGAAGTGACACAAGGAACTGGGGGCCTTCATGCAGGTAGGCACTATTTTGAAAGCCTGATGTGGAATGTTTATTCTGCTCAGAGAAAATCCATTCCCCCATACTGTGCCATGCCCACTCACTTTAAATTAAAAGACTTCCAACATTATCCATCTACTCTTTCTAATCCCTGCTGTAGGACTGGGTACATAACTTCTTCAGGGGAAGCACATTAGATTCCAGACACTCCGTAAAACAATTTTTATCTTCCTGTAGGAATTTACCTCCCAGTTGCTTTCTACCAGGACTGTCTCCAACACACTAATGAATAATATTTTAATCTGCACATTAAAAGCGTGATTCACCACAGCTTTTTCTCACCACTCAACTAACACAAGTGACAAAGCATCAGTGTTGATCCCAATAAAAGGGCACTTTTAAATGGTGCAAGGCAAAAGGAGAAAAGAATTGAGCTCTGTTTCCATTATGTTCCTATATCTCCTGAGACAAGGATTGTTTCTGTGCCACCTTTTGCACAACTAAAAGACCACTGAGTAAAACAGCCTTCTGCAGTCAGAGGGCAGGACAGCTACATGTGTGTTAGGCATAAAAATAACATGTGTTTAAGATCCTAAGGCACTGACACCACAATCTTCAACTCCTGCTGCTGCAGAGAGCCTGTGGAAGTGCACCAGGGAGAGGAACTGCAGGGACAATGCACCACTGACTTGACACAGCGTGGGCCCCAGCATTACCACCTCAGCTCTTTCCCAGTTTGTCTGCTGATGAAAGACAGACATATTGTCCCTGTCATTTGCTCCTCTGTCACGCCCTCCAGAACAGTGCAGCCCCTGGTCCCCAAAGGGGACAAGCTGCCATGGCATCACTGACCTCTGATTCTGAGAGCTACTGACCTGACCTACTTTCCCCTGCAGGATAGACTAAAGCACCCTCAATGCAGATGCAGCTAAACATGATTTCAGAAAAAAATCCAGTTATCTCCTCCTCAGTACAAACACAGCCTTGTGGATACTATTAGCACTATATTTTTCCTATGGGAAATGCACTGCTGATCAATGCAGGATGTGCTGTTTTGTAAGAAAATGAGTAATTGGATGAATTACATACAGAAGGTCCTTCAGCTGACCCTATCCCTCACCCATTCCATCTCCTCTGAATAAATTCTGCCTGCCAACTTAGGAGTGAGCCAGTGAAAGATCTCATAGGCAGAATAAGATTAATATTTAGATATGTATCTTCAAGTAAGGCCTTCTCAATTAATTAAAAAAATATTCAGGGTTAAGTCTCCTCCTCAATTCAAGTCAGATCTTTCAGCCCAAACTGGGCGTGGGGATGTACCAGGAGAAGGAAAAGACTGTCAAATCCAACACTCAGATACTTTATCACTATTATCATAGTAAAGCTTTATATGCAGGCACTGAAGGTCCTAAATTAAATGTCAAATACTATCTGGCACCAGGAATATGAAGTACAGTCACCTACAGGGTAAAGGAGCCTGACAGCTTTGGTCTGCTTGTCAAAACAGCAGTCATCTCATTCAGCTCTTCAGGCAAAAGAACCACAATTTTCAAAACCAGAAGTTACCAGAATTAACTCACTGATTGCTACCAAAAAGAGGTGTTGATGATGGTAGGGAGTAAGAACAAATTTTTAATCCTACTCAGATGTTGAAAAGATTAATTTCTCCACTGATAACACTGAAAATATAGAGGTATCTTCAAATTGGTTTTTTAAAAATTTTTTTAAAACTTGAGGTTGAAGCAAAGTAATTAAATCTTCTCCCCTTTTGGCTTGCCTGTGTCCTCCTCACCAGTTAAACAAAAGAAATGACCTGAGCTTACTTCCATCTCAGCCAACCCAGCTGCCTTTTTGAACAGACTCCAGAAAGCTTGCCAGATGAAGTTTATGAAGTCTAGTTAATTGCTTCAGCATATTGATTTCATGTTTGTATGAGGAAATGTATAATTGGAGACACTCCTAGCTGGTTAGTCCTACAATGGCAGGCACCACAGCACAGCCACCCTGCAAACCTTGCTCAGTGGAGGAAGAAGTGGAGTGCTCTAACACAGCAACTACTCCTGTGTCCAGAGCCACAAAACCCCCCAAACTTCGCAAAGCCTACAGCCTTGCTGCAAAGACACATTACTAGGCATTGCTGATAATCATCAAGGTTTTAGAAAATATTGCACCAAAGAGAAATTTTGCTTTTGGAAAAGCAGAATAATTTAGATAGCAATAACTTTTCTTGATTCTTCATCAAGTGACATTCTGTGCCCCCACAAACCAGGAATGCAGCCCTCCCTGTGTATGGGGAGGAGGACAACAACTGCAAGCCAGAGCAGCACACAGAGAAAACAGCAGCTCCCAACTGGCACAAGTGGACACACCTGCATGGCTAAACACATGATGAAAAATACATGATAATTACATCTGGCTCCCTGATGCGTCAAATTCATTTTAAGTGGGGTATAAACTTGGGTTAGGGATGTAAGACTTAGGTGTACCAGGAAACAGCTATGGTGTATGGCATGCCTGACTTGGGGGAAAAAAATCCATGGAGAGAGCTGTACCCTGGTCATACTGAAACACCATGGCCACGCTTGAATGTGCAGAGCCCAGGAAGGAGAGTAACATTCAAGGCACAAGCAAAGAGAGACATAAATTAATTCTTGACATTTCTTAATGAAAACAAGTCTTTCCCCGCTCTTGCACAAGTACAAACTCGGAACTTGCTGAAGTCAAGGAAATGGAAGAGTGGATGAAAACATTGAAGTAGAAAATAATGCAAGCATCTGCTATGAAAGTTGTGTTTGGGTGCTGCTCAGATGCTTAAGCAACCTTTCTTCTCCCAGCTCACCACAGAAGGTTCTAAAAAGGCTCTTCCCAGGATGAAGATTTGCAATATCTGCAGACAAGAACTCAACAAGGGATGAGGGACTCACTCTGCCCCACAGTCATGAGGCAAAACTGCTGGCTTTCACAGCTCTTTAATTAAAGAAATAAAAGGCAATTTGGAGTATTTTGGGGGATGCTGCAATCCATCCAAGTTGTAGAAGAGAAAGGAAAAGCCATGAGATTTGTAGGAGACAAAATTGTCAGCTTTCCTCTACCCTTTGCAGAGCTTTAACATTGATGCTAAAAATAACTACAGCACCTGCGGGGTCTCAGCATTTGGCTTAATCAAGTCTTAAGGAGTTGTGGGGGGGAAGCAGCAGAGGAACAAAGGGTGGAAGGATTTCAGGACCTGAGTGTACCAACAAGGACACAAGGACGAGGTGTCCAGAGAACAAGTGTCTGTTTGTTCCTGACTGGGGCAGATGTTCCATAAGGATTACAGCAGGGGAAGGAAGGGGAAAAAAATCAGACAGGCACAGAAGCACATTGAGAAATGGGTCAGGCTAGAGCAGAGCTGTCAGCCTTCCCCAAAAATAGTATTAAAGTTTAATCAGTTTGAGATCTTTCACTAAGGTCCATGAGCCAGGATAACCTATCTAGGAGCAACATGTTTTCAGACACAGCCTTCCTCTACAGCCTTTCAGATACCTAGCTTTGGTTTGCAACTGCTATACCACTTCTACACTTGATGCAAACTTCACAAGCACTGAAATATGAGACTCAGCAGTTCCAAAGGGCCAAAACCACCATTGTGCTCCACAGGAATATAGGTGCTGAGTGCTAGAGATGGGAAAGAGCTATTGGGGTAATTTGCCTGGTCTCACTCTAGTCTCTAGTTTATGCTACTGTTTTATCCTGTTCACTTTTTCTCAAGGCGGCTAAGCTTCTTTCTGAAAGGAAATTACTTACTTTGAGGTTTGGGACTTTTTTTGTAATGTATGATCCCTATTTGTTTTTCCTTAAAGTCAGGAAAATCTTGTACCAAATACTGTAATCTCAAGCCTACCAATATGCTTTATTTGACAGATGTATTGTGGACTAGGAACCACCTCTCTTCTTTTAGGGTTGTTTATAAAATGGTACTACTAGATGGTGGCTTTGACCTCCAGCTTCCTCTCCCCTGATACCTCAGTGGAAGGTCCAAAGCCACATAATTTGATACTTCCACTTTTGGATTTTGGTTAGCAAATTAGGATTTACACTAACTGTAACTATTGGTGGCTCTTGCTCCAAAGTCACATAGAGGATTCAGTACTCCAATACTCTCCTATTTACAAAAGGACCTTATGGAATGATTTTTCATATTCACCCCTCCTGATCACGTTAGCACTAGCATGTTTTCTGACACTGCATGAAGAGCTAGGAACAGCTTTGAGTTCTCTGTGATCCTCCAGTGTGACCTTAGCTACAGCCTGGTAAGGTCTGGACCTTTCATGTGATGCTTGTTCAAAGCCTTTTTATAATGAAATTTAGCCATTAAGGCAAACATTGGGGTATAAGTTCATTAGGTATTTGTCTGCAGTTCAGAGAAAAATGAACAAACAAAACACAAAACAACAAACCCTCAAAAACCCATTACATGTTCATAGTCAGAAAATTGAGGGTGAAAATACAACTTACTACTAGACACACTAGAAGGCTGCTTTCTGAGTTTTTTTGATTGGCAGGCTTAATTAGAGTTTAATGCAATGTTCAGATAGGCATTAACAATACACTGCACTTAGATCAAGGAGAATGAAAGGCAGCAGCAAGCAAGCGAATGCTCAAACAAGCAATCATTTCTGTAACTTACTTTTGGGTCTGTGAACTTGAACTTTAGCCTTCCCACCATCTCCAGCCTGAACAGGTTCCACACAACAGGCTCTGTTCTGTCAGGATGGGGAGCAGAGGGCAGGAGACAGCACTCATTTCAACTCTACAAAGCACAACAAAGACTCTCAGTAAACAATAGGAGGCAGCAATTTTTTCAGCTTATTTTATCAGCCAAGTTGCAGCAAAACTATGAATACATTAGCCTGCCCTTGTGGGACTGCTTTTGTTCAGTCAAAAGGACCAAGAAAGAATGGGGAAAAAATGAAAGAAAGCATGAATTGGCAAAAGAAAAAAAAAAACAAACGAGGAAAGAATAGCTGCCAAGTGAACTGGGAAAACTAGTAGAAAGAAAATTAAATGTAATTGCACAGGCAATTCTTTTTTCTCATGGCTTTTTTGTATCCTTGTTAATGAAGCTGGGCTATGAGAGATGCTTCTGGATGCTCCACTGCCACCAACAAAGTCAGTGGATCAGGAGTTTGTGGGGGGCACTTATTTCTTGCATGCACAGGTGTTAAATTTGCTTTTCTAGAGTGCACACTGAGTGCCTGATAAATTAATACTCTGAATATCTATTTTGATTTATTTATAAATGGGAATGTAGAGAGATTTAAAAAGTACTAATTAAGGAAGCAATCAAGGATTCATGCTTCAGGAGAGAAAATGTGAAGTGTGAGGCACTTTAGGAATACCTGAAATATTTGTCTAATTTGCTTCAACAACTCCCTGCAAAAAAATTGTTGCTCTTATTTGAGAGGCAGCAGCTTGCTGGAAAATGAAAGAGTTGAGGCAAAGTCTAATGAAGCTGTCTTCCAGGAGCATTTTCTGATTTCATCTACAGCATTTAACAGAACAGAATCCAAAAAACATCCTGACACCTTGCTAGAGGGAAGCCTAGATAACTAAACATTGATTCAAATGCTGACTTCCAAAATGTCAATCCTCAACTCCCATCTAATCCTAAAATCATTTTAGTGTCTACCAACAAAATACTCTAGATATTCTTTTTCCCTCCTCTAGCAAAGAGACTGCCTAAGACTCAGAGACCAAAGATCCTGACAGCAGCCTTGCACATTGTTTCCCATCTAATTCATCCACTGAGGCATTCTTTTGCCTTTGCCACAGGCAGGCCACATGTAACACAAATTTAAACAATGCTTTCATGATCGCCTTTCCTTCATAGCCGTCACCATTCCAACAAGGGTCAGGGTCAGTGATGCTGTCTGTTTGACAGACCTGAAGCCAGGTCCTCTCAAGAGAAGTGATCCAGCTCTTGGTACGCTGGCCCTTCTGGGGCAGGACTCAATATCTCAGTATCTCCTCCTCTCTGCATAGATGATTGGTTGGAATACAAAAAAAGGGAGAAGATTCATTGCCGTATTTCCCAAGATGAAACAGGTGTTCTCCTTGGCATGGAAGACAAAGGATAAAGCTTAAACTATATATTTCTCCTAAGCATCTGTCGACCTCATGGATCCACATTCTGGGTTTCCTAAATCACCCTCCCAGGCAGTAACTGTTCTCACACATAACAGGGGAAGCTTAGGCCCTAAATCAGATGAACATTTGGTATTACAGTAGTTGCCTAATAACTCCAAAGCTGGGAGATGTAACACTTAAGGCTCCTTTCCAAATCTAGCCCCTCACAGATACCACTCTTGACAAACTCCCTCTTGTTCACACACTGAAGAGCAGGAAGAATGCTGGAGGTCCTCATTGTGTTTCTGCCTAGTAATGGAAACCACATATTGACAAGACTACTGGATTTTTATATCAACTTGCTGCTATTTTTGCTTTATCCTTCCACCATGGCCCACCAGGAACAAGAAACTGCTACACCGAGCAGGCATCATCTGCTATCAGGCACTTTGGTTCTTACCTCCACTCCCAGTGGAAACAAAGAAGTGGTGTAGATGCCATAGCTACCCATGGTTTCAACCTTCCAGGGGCATACCACAGCACAGATGAGGGTAATCAGTCCTGGTACAGAAGCTTTACAAAGTGAGTGTGGGGCAAAAACCAGGCTGAGCTAACTGTACCACTGGAGACATTGAGAGGCAGGAAAGATCACCTCCCAAGGGCACTGATGGCTTCCAACAGCAGAACCAACAATCTGGGTTTTTTTGGATGCACCTTGTTTGACACTAACAGAATTCCTTCTGATGCAGGTGAATGTCCCCTTGCCATACCACCAATTCCATTACCTCAAGACTTTTTGACTTCATGGTACTCATCCCACTTCTGAAGAGCCCTTCTAAACTTCCTTTACCTGACAGTCACAAAACAAAATAAAATCCCATTTCACATGTATTTGGGGTTTGGTGCATGGAAATGAATGAATTTCCCCTGATCGTCACCCACCTTTCTCACCCTAAGTGTCATGATGCTTCTGGAGTGCCAATCACTACACTTCCTAGGTACTGCATCCTCCACTTTGGACAGCACAATAATCTCTTGAGCAATCAGCTTGTGACATAACAAGCATAAATAGCAGCAAGAGATAAAAATCAAAAGCCACAATGTTTTCACAGAGGTGCCCCAAGATGCCAAGCAAAGGAAACCATAAACTTCTAACAGATGGTATGCCAGCGGGATGGCTTCCAAACAGATACTCTTTTTTCCAAGCAGCATTGGTGTCAAGTATCCTGAGGGACTGGCAATACCCAAGACAGAAGGCAGAATGATTCAAATGAGCCAAGAAGCATCCCAATAGTCCATTAACATCCCCATGAAGTGACTGATAGAGGAAGAAAACATGGACATTTTTCCTTTTCTCAAGAGACACTGCAGACACTGAGCATGAAATCAGAGAGACTCATGTGCAAGTTCCACCTGAGTCCAGCTTCAGCTGTGACCTGGCTCCACAGCTCTGACCACTGATCAGCATGAGGCACCCTCTGCACCCTTGGTTTCCCTTGCTCTAAGGCTCTTCTGCAGGATGAGATACTGTCCCAGCTGGTTCGCATCACTGTTCTCTCTGAAGGAAGCATTAATAAACTAATAAGTTGGCACAATGACAACATAGAGGGGCACCTCTCTGCTGGGACAGGAGATGAGTCCTTTAGGCTTATACACACACATTGCAGACATTGCAATCTACCCAGTGCTAAAAAATGTTAGCCACTAAAGCCTTTCCAGCACAGACTAATCCATCTTATTTGGCCTCCACCTGACCCACCCTCACTCCACAGCGAGAAGCCTACCAACACATAGATGTGGATGCTGTCCTACAGAGCACTTCTAACTCATTGCAATTTTACCTGTGTGAGTTGCCTCAGCCACAGCCCATCTCACACAGATGGTGCAGCCAGGCACCGATTGCCTGGGAAGGTGTCAGAGGACATATGATGAACACCAGCTTGCAAACTCATTTCAAGAAAAATGGTACTCCAAGGAAATTAAAGCTTTAGCTAGCAACTATTTATCTTGTTGGTAATGGAGATGGATGGATAATGATTAAATTTGGGTAAATATAAATCAGTAACACTCAATTAATTTAACCTGTGTACTTTATAAGTAAGAGCATGGATCAAAGGCAGATTATGAACAACTTGCAGGAAGCATGGGGGGCATGCAGTGACAGAAAAGACTGTCAGTAATCTTACTGCAACACCAAGCCAGCCAGAGGTCAATTTGTTCCAAACCAGACTCCAGAAAAGACTTTAAGAAGGTGAGGCTGTCTCAAAGGCTCTAGCATTCTTTTAGTAGTAGCTTGAACCAAAGCACAAAATATAACAAGAGATCCTTCCCTCCTCCAAAAAAACTCAATCCAACCCTGTGTTTATCCCTGATTTTCTGGAGTTCTTGATTTGCTTAATGTCTAAAAGCAGACATGGACAAACAAAAACATGCAGAGCTATGCAGAAACCTTACTTGTATGAACAGGTCTGTGGTGTGATGCCTCCTTAAGAAATATGGAAAAGCTGTGATCTTCAGGAGTAACCTGAAGCATTAAGGAAAGACCACAGCCTACTCCCTAGATGAAGTCTTCATGTTACATTTCTTTCATTCCCCTAGATAACAGCCCTTATTTCTCAGAAAAACTTGAATATGCCTAATTTCCACTAGAGTCACAATGGGCCCTGGGCACAAAACAGAAGCTGTTCTTAGAAATCCTGAAGACTCAAATCACAATCTTATATACAAAATATGTTAAGTAATAACAGCATGTTCTTCACACCATGATTTAATCTAGCACTTGGAAAAAAACCCCTCACCATTAGCCTTTTTGATAACCCTGCCAGCTGAGGCAACACTTTTGGTGTATGCACTACCCATAGTAATCATCACATGGCAGCAGCTGCCCGTTACGGTTGGAAGCAACTTGAAGGCTTGAGGATTGATATTTTGCTAACAGACCACCCTGAACCATTCCATTCCCCTCCCTCACTAGCACTGGATTGAAGAGGAGCTTCCCAAAGCATCCAGCAGTGAAGGAACATGGCAGAACACAGACGGTGCTAGCTTCTCCCAATTACTGTTTCGTCTGTTAATGAACAACATGACTGTCAGCTGAGTAATGAAATTCCAGTCCCTGGAGCTCCATCCAAATATCCTCCCTGCCCATGTCTAGTTAGTAGTCTAAAAGCCTCCCACTGCTTTGCCCTTTTAGTTGACTTCCAGGAAAGCAGCCATCAAGCAGCTTCTCGGGAGACATTACAGAGGTACCTACTGGGTTTATGAGGGCACCCTGTGCCAGCACATTCCTGGAACAGGCCTCAAGCTGCTGCCTGACAGGGCAGGCCTGCAGGCTCAGCCGCTCCAGCAGTGACATGGCAGGGGGCTGGTGGTGCTCAGGAGAGGCCGGCTGGGTGGCAGAGACATCCAGGAAATCACTTTGATGGTTATCAAGCTCCACGGGCACAAATATGTTACGCCAGGAGCTCCCAGCTGTTTCCCTCATGGAAAGCACCCTTTGCCATCGATGGCGACATCTTCCCTCCCTCACAGGCCGGCGCTCCGCCTCAGACCCCCCTCGCTCAGGGCCACGGGGCACCGCGATCCCCCACACCTGGTGCTCCCACTGCGGCGCAGGGCCAGGGTGGCCCTCCAGGCCTTACCCCGGGAATGCTGCCTGCTGGGATCCGTGGTTAGAGTTTGTGGGGAGTCCATGGCCCGGCAGAGCCCGACACCCCCAGAAACTGCACCCTGGGAGCCCGAACATGCGGCGTTCTGCAATGACACCCAGTCGCGCCCACACAGAGACTCTTCAGGGACAGCAAACCCGCTCTGCATCACCAGGGACTTGCTGTGGCTTAGGAACAAGCAATTATCGTTAATCTTGTTGTTAATTATCACTGCAATTGGCATGGCTTTTGTCAGTGATGTCTGGCCTGAACATCAGGCAGTGTAGCAACATGCACTGTTAAGTCCTTTATTATTTATTTAGGGTAAGATCCTGCTGCAGCACTGCTACCCCGTTTGCTTCAGTTTGCTTCTTACTGCTGATTGTTGAGTCCTCTAGTTCTGTTGCACATCAGGGAATGAGGATGATGCATTCTCTGATGGCAAAATCCATCAAGGAAAACTCTAGGGGAAAACCAGTCCTTAGCGGTGCCCTTTTTTATTGCACTAAATAAAGGCTACACTGATGCTATTAGCTGTGCCACAGCTTTTCTGTGGAGTTGCTTGTTTCATGACAGCTGAGCTCAGGCATTTTACTCAGCAAGCTCCTTGGGCAGAGCTGAAACAGCAGTGTCTGCCATGTGTTTCACCTCCTCGTCTTACACAGGTGAACGTGGCCAGAGCTCACTCCCACACCAGCCACAGTAGCCAGAGCCAGCCTCGCAGCCAACAATACTGACAAAGGACACAGAGGCACCTTCTCACACGTGTGAGGGGAGCGCTCAGGACAGGAACTGTGCTGTGGCTCTGGAGGGGGACAGGAGTGCAGGTGACTGCAAATGATGCTAAAGTGTTTGAAGTGATTTGTAAAGATGGAGGCAGCCCTGAGCTGTCTCCAGTGCAAAGTACAATGGCTGCACTTTCCTGGGAGTGGGCCTTGGATTTGAATCCGGAGCTGCAGTGGTGCAAACCTTACGCCTGTAAGCTTTTATCTGCTTGGTTTCATACAAAATTGCATTTCCAGTCAAAATGCCACCCAGACCCCAATTTTAGCAGTGTCCCTGGATGTAGGTGTCCCATGGAGAGATGGCTGTGGGACATTTGGGGACAGGAGCACTGTCCTCAGTTCCTATTTTGTAATGTAATGGACTACTGCATCTCCTTGGCACGGTCCTTAGGGGCTTTAGAAATTAGGCTTGTCAAGAAAGAAGTCGAAGGCCCTAGAGAGCTGTCTGATGAAGAACAAGTGAGTTTTTATGTGCTCTAAACCCTCCTACCCAATTTCTCTGCTGCTGCCAGGCAGTCCACCCCTTTCAGCACACATTAGCGAACATCACAAACCTATTGGAAAAAGTGCTGCAAATGAAAAATGAAATGTACTCTATTTAGTCTTCAATTAAGGAAGAAGAGTTTACTCCATCTCTCTAGGGCAACAAAAAACTGGAGCAGAGTGTTAGGTTCATTGAACATTAATGATCTTTTTCTATTATGCTAAATTATTGTTTCCTCAGCCAGTGATCAAATACAATAGCTTTATTAAAGCCCTTTTCAGTAAGAAAAAAGAAAGCGCCTTTCTGCAGCAGTGGCTCTTATGAATGACAAAGGAGCAAGGGCCCTACAACAGGGTGATTGTTGGAAACAAGGGAAACAATGGTCCCTGGTGCTTCTGCAAATGCCCTCACCTTCCTCTGCCCCAGTAACAGAGACATTGAGCTGCCTGAATGAGAAGCTAATTTCAGCTTGGGGCTCACCTCTGGTCTCCTCCACTCTGAACCAGGCACTGCTGAGCAGGGCTCTGGTGGTGCTCTGCCCACGAGTACTTAGAGCTTGCCCAGCAATAAAAAGTATAACCCCTCTGAAAAGGCATTTAACACATGACCCAGGCTGGATGAAAGCGTGTGCTTACGGCAACGAAGAACAAGTGCTGGCTGTAAGAATGCAATCTTGTGGGGAAAAAATTAATCTGAAGTAAAATGAGTCAATTTTGGTGCAAGTCTGTGGAGGCAACACTACACTCTTTAGACAAAATTAAATAAAACAATTTTAGTGGAGTTCTGTGGAGGCCACAGTCCAATGTAATTGCAACGGAAAATTGATGTTCTGTTAAGTATGCTGCTCCTGAAAGGAAAGGGTATGAAGCCATGGCAAAAACAATAGGTATAAAAAAATAAGGTTGAAATTAAGTTAGGGAAACATAGTAAACCACTTTTGAAATGTATTTATTTATACCACAACCCAGCTGTGTCCCTCTCTGGCATGATAACACTCTTGTGAGATGATTGCCTCTTACAGCTGCTCAACACTACCCCGTGTACTGTGTATAAAAACCAGGTGCTTGCTCTCATCTGCTGCAAGAGAAAAACACAGCAGCAGAGGTGTTGTCTCCAGAAGTCCCTGAGCCATGAGTGGCAGTGTGTTCCACCCTCCCTACCTGCTTGCCCTAGCTGCATGAGCAGCTTGACCCTGCTGGGATATTCAGCAGCTGGGGATCCTCTGGCAGCACTCACAGACATCCACCTTCACAGCACTCTCCCACGGCATTTAAAACACCATTGCTACTCCATCTGTGGCATACACACCAAATTTCTTATCTGGGACACAGCTCAAATCTGAGCGTGTTTGGGGGGGAAATGGGAATGAACCATGTCACTGGCATGGTGGGAACGCATGGAGGAGGAGAGGGAGTGCTGGTAAAGGAATGCTGCCAAGCACATGGGGAACAAGTCCAGCAGCTTCCCCAGGGGGCACAAGTTGCTTTAGTTCACCAGGATACTTTTGAGCTATGGGAACTGCAATTTTCAAGTAGTTTGTTCCTGCCCCAGTCTGTCTTTGTCTGGGAATCCATGCCATAGTGCCCTCCGATGTTAAATATTCTGCTTGAAATCTACCTGGAAAGGGGAGGATCAATAGGCTCTCAGTTTTGCAACCATGGCAACACATACTTTACATATCATTTCAAACTGAACAAAGGAAAATTAAAGACTTGGGGTTTCAGGGAAGGAGGGGACAGAAGGGAACAGGCTTTGCCTCCAGGTGCAAACCTGTCATATTGAATCCTTAATGCAGTGAACTTAAGAAAAGTGTTGATAGAGCAAAACTTGAGACTCTGTGAGGAGAATATGAATGCCAGATTTGTTTCAGCTGACAGTACTCACAGTCTAATGCAGAGTCATCAGCAGCTCTCAACAGACAAACATTCAAACAAGTTCATCTCAGAAAGTAATTATAGGAAAAAAACACCCAATACTCACTCAAAAAAACCCCTCACCCAAAAAACCCCAAAACAAAATAAAAGTCCCCCATAAACAAACAAACAAACAAAAAATCACAACAAAACAACAACATAAAAACCTACCAAGCATTATCAAACATTTGTATTTTGGACTGATAATATTCTAAACCTGATTCTGATCTGACTTCTACTGGCAGAAAGATAGAAAATCAGTTTTCAAGCTGCAGTGGTTTAAATCAAAGGAAAGTCCTTCCTGTGTTCCTGAACCCTGGAAATTTTTGCTAATACTAGGTGACATTTGTGATAAAATTGTGTTTGATAGCTGATGATCTACAGAAGCCTCACCTATGTTTAGTGATTTAAATTCATTACTTTGTCTTAATAAAGGTTTCGGTTCTTTTTTCAAACCCAGTTATTCTGAAGTTGGGAACAGTGATTAAATTAGGTTGTCATCAGCATAAAATGGCCTGATTTTCTTCTGCTTTTGCCCTAGGGTTTTATTTACACAAATAGAGTATGAATAAAATGCATAAAACTATACATTTCTTGTAAGGTTTAATTTTACAGTCATTATGATCCACACAAAGCGTAAATTCCTACTCCAACAGCAAGGCAGTGGAAAAACCATTTCCTAGTTGAATGTCTATCCACATCCACATGAAAAAAGGGCACTGAAATCCCAAATCTGTTCAAGTCATTACCATGCCCCCTGTAAGTGAACATGCCTGTGCTAATACATAGTGTTGCACTGACTCCTCCAATCACAAATTTTCAAATTTCAGCTTTAAAGCTCTGCTCTTCCAGGAACAACTCGGAATCAGGTGTGCTGTGGGGCTGCGTGTCCCCCTGCTGAGGCGAAGGACACCCAAGTATGGGGTCGGGCCAGTGGTGGGTGGGTGTGGACACTGCCTGCTACAAGAAGCCCAGAGACAGCCCCAGAGGGAGGAGAGCATCACATTGGACAAACCACCATGCAAACCCGCACATTGCAAACCTGGCACTCCTGGGTGAACAGTACATGAAGAGGAAAAGCTTGACCTGAACAGCTCCACCAACACAGAGCTTCTGCCTGGTCTCTTGTTAATAGTGTATCCAAGGATGCTCTGTCTGGCTGCTAGCAAAGGCAGGCACAAAGAGCACAGTCTTGGCAGAAAATGCATGCAGTTAATACAGCACTGCTGGGTAAAGCCTCACAGATTTTATAGCATACTTGAAGGCTGTGCATTAAGCCATCTTTCCAGGGTCAGGATCCCAGAAGCCTACAGATGTAGGCATGTGAGCCATTGATGCCACGTTTGTGGTCATTAAGAACGGAAAGATCTGGTCTAAATATGGGGGAAAGAGAAATAATTCATCTGGATACTAAGGAGTTCTTGCAGTTGGGTTATTCCATTGAATTCACATCACTGCCCTTCAAGACGTGTCACACAAAGGACTCTGGGAGAAATATGAGACAAAGGTGTCACAGTTTTCTTTTACATGCCATTATGCAAGGATGAGGCTTGTATCTATAATTCCACGACTGTGTCACCTTTTCTTTATCCTGAAGCCTGCCTGGCATTCTTAGGAAACAAGGGGAGCTCTTCAGTGTGGCTGTTCTGCTCCATCAAGGGCAGCAACACGGCACTGGGCAGAGGTTCGGGGGAAGCCAAGCAGCAGGGGTGAGCTTTCTGCTGGCTCCTGGCAGCAACACGGGCAGCCTGAGCCTGGCAGCTGCCAGCTCTGGGGAAGGGGGTCACTAGAGGGGCCACGAACAAGGGCCCCTCCTGCCCATGGCAGGTGGTGAAGGCTCCTGCTATCCAGCAGCACCGACAGCACCACTGAAGTGAGAGAGTGCTGCTGCCTGCACAGCATGGCTGGTAGGACAAACTCTGTGCCCAAGTCTTGGCTGCACGGATGCAAGGCTTGCCTTTGCTCCCTTCCGCCTTCAGTGCAATATTTGCTGGAGCTAACCCACCACTGGCTGTGCTTTCCTGCTAAGATAGGTGCTCTGGCTCTGCCAGTGTCATGCAACATCCTCTCATGGTTTCTCTATACCTGTTTTCTCTCTGTTACAAGAGAGCAGTAAGACACATGCCACAAGAGCACTGTGATGCCTAACTCATCTTCATAAAATGCTTTGAATCCATCATGAAATGCTCTGCAAAAGTTCAAAGCACATCATCAATATTACCACAGTATTTATTGTCTCTGAATGGTCCGTGTCATTATCATTAAGCATGAATATTATTCTTTATTATGCATCCATGCTATATCTTAGATTCTTGGCAGTTATTCAGAGATGTTGGAAATGCTTTTCTTGGATATGCCCTTTCCTAACAATTTCAGGAAGATGTATGCACATCTGAAATGTTAGAAGTCAAATTTCTGTAATTTCTAATGCACAAAAGACTCCATCTGGCACACCTATATTTTTCAGCTATTATGCAAACGGAGAACTGAAATATTAACAAGCTTTGTGAGTAATTCATATCAGGCAGGATAATTTTTAAAGTTTTTCAGTGAGTATACTTTCTGAGAAAAAATTCTCTTGATGACTCTGAACATACTGATAGTTGCTGGAATTGAAAGAAATGGATGGGTATCATTAAAATGACAGCAGATTGAAAAATTACAATGAGGAAAACACTTATTTGCATTTCAACATAAAAGAGCATGTCATGTGTTCCTCACCGCCCTAGCTGGTGTTTCTGGGGCACCATGTGTGTGGGTAGGTCCTCCTGATGCAGAGTAGCAAAGAGGAGGGAGCATGACCCTGGGGCAGAAAGACTAGTCTGTGTATGGTATAACAGGCACCAGCACATGTGAACATCAGTGACATCTGAGAACTTGAAGCAAAGTGTGGACTGCAACAAAAATGACCTGGATGTCAAGGAGAAGGAGTGGAGCAGTTTGAACAAAGTGAGGAGTCAGTACACTCCAGTTCTCTTTCCAGATAATATGGATTTCAGCATTTTAAATGCCATCAGAACAGATGAGTTCGCTGAAGCATGTTCTTTCCTGCTGGTTGGACTCTGCTGAGCCTCTTGCAGAAGCAGCCATCCCACCTCTATGTTTTGGCAGTGGCCCTGTTCCAGCCTTTTCACTGGCACGGACCACAAACTTCAGCTGAGCAGCTCACGGCTGAAGCCTTGACTTGCAGGATGTCTCCGTTCTTCCTGATGGATCCTTCTACTTTTGCTTCCCACCTCTGAGGTCAAACTGTGTCTCAAGAGCAGCCTTAGCTGCTGAAGTGCTGTGGATGATCCTGGCAGGGAAAAGCACCAAGTCTGGAGCAAGAAGACACCTTGCTTTAGCAAATTTACAGAAACATCAATTTTTTTTTTGCCACTTTGTACCTTCTAGAGATTATGTGTCGGGTTTCCCTCTTGTGTAGGAAGAGATCTATGCCTGTCCCAGTTCCTGGTCCCCAGCACAGCTGGCGATGTGGCCAGCCAGAGCACAGAGCCGTGACATGGTGCTGTGGCAGACAGGGTGACTGCTCCTGGAGGAGCCCAGCTCCACCCTCTGCACCAGCTGCCACTCCACTGACACAGGATTACTCTGGGGTTAGCACAGACATTGCAGCTTCATGGGCCACCTGTTTTGATCCTGCCTGAATTTGCTTTGGCTTGCTCTGTGGCTTAAACTTCTATTTTCAACTGAAGAGAGAGGGAGGCAAAGGAGGAGGAAGGGAGATGGTTGTGGTGGGGCTGATCTGAGGGTTTTCTTCTCCCAGTGTGAAACAGAGCCTATCTAACACTTGAATTCACTGCTGTCACAATTCCCATCAATTTCTGATGCTGCATATGCATCCGTGATCTACATACTAACCTAAACTCTCCATACACTCACAAAGCATCAGTACATCACCATGAAGCAGCCAAGCCTTAGATCCATACTTCAGTAAGTAGCCTACCTCTACTGTGCCTCTTTGATCAGAGACAACCTTCCTGGTGTCACCAAAAGCACTGCTAAGACAGATGGGATTGCTGTGCTGTTTAATAGGAAAAAGATGTTGTCACATGAAGCAGTTGTCTCCTCTGCCTTCAGCATAAAGAAGCTAAACCTGACAGTCTGAAAGAGGAAAAGAATTGTAGCCTCTTTGTTAAGATTCACAAGGAAAATATCCTAAATATTGTCTCTTATAAAATACGTGATTAATTTTAATTATTTGCATGGGTATAGCTTCATTTCAAGGAATACCAATTGTAGTTACTGCACTGCCCTGATTGTGTAGGAAAGGTCTAGGAAATGAAACTGCCTGGAGACTCATTATTGACAAAAAGTGCCTTGTTTATGCACCTTGACTGGGAGGAGCAACATACTGGGAGGAGTAAAATAACTATCTGGACTATTCACTAGTAAGCGAATTACATTTCTTATTTAATCACCTGAAGCACCAGTAGAAACCTAAGGAGGGGAAATTATATATTTTTTTCCTTAAAGAAGACTGTCTCCTTCCCTGGAGATATTCAAAAGCTGTCTGGACACAATCCTGAGTAGCATGCTCTAGGGGACCCTGCCTGAGCAGGTAGGTTGGACTAGATGACTTCCAGTGGTCCCTTCCTACCTTATTCATTCTGTGATTCTGTGATTAAAGAAAAACAGAAGGCAACCCAGGAGCATCTGTTTAACTGTATCAGCTCCAACCACTCATCTTCATTGTTTTGATGAGCTAGAAGATAATGGCTTCATTTTTGGCACAACCTGAAATGTATCTTGCTAGAGGTCTTAAAACCTCCTGTCATCCTGACTCTCACAACAGGCTCTGGTTAGCTGGGATCCCAGCAGTCTGCTGGGTTAGTCAGCAAAGAAAGCAGCAAGAGGCACCACTGTCAGTCCCCCTTGTTGTTTCTAAAATAACACTCATTGTAGATATACTCATGAGCAGTTTTTGCATCCAAACTGCAGGGAAATTCATGCTCTTACGCCGGCAGGGCTGTAAATCAGAAAATACTTTAGCATGCTACTTGCATTTAACAAATCACAAGCAGAGGGTTTAATTTTGATCTCTGGTGGCTATCAAACCAGGAATAACTCCACGAGGCAGTTGCTTTGCTGGGTAGCTGGTGTGAAAGGAAATAATACCATTAATATCCTTCAGATCCTTGCATCCAGGTTCATCCATAATCTGTGCCACCTCACTTTGAGCTGCACCGTTGAAAAATAAAAAGTAACTCTTTTTCTGATGAGCAAATCCTGCATGTTTTCAAAAAAGCAAAGGAAGCAATTAGCTCCCCTTAGCTTGAATATAGTAAAGGACATTGAAAACTTTGGGGGTGATAAAGACCCAGCCAAACTAAAGCAAATTGACTATCTGCAATCACTTAAACAAATAAATTCTGGGAGCAGACTTCTAGCTTGCCTACAAGAAATCATGTATGGCTAAAAAATATTCACAACAGCAGCTTGAAACCATAGTTTATTAATGGCCTTTACCCCACAGCAGGACACAGAAAGGAAACTGGCAAAACAGGCACATTAAAAAATGATGTCTTTTCTGACTGAAATATACATTATGCAGAAATACACCTCCTTTCTTTTGTGCTGGGGCTGGAGATACTGATAAAAAATGTGCTTCTTCCTTACCTCATTACTGGGTGGCATTACTGCATTGCTATCACTCGAGGTAAGTGCTGTCTGTCTTCACTTCAAGGCATCTTTTAAAATCCCACCATGAGGGGAGAAGGCTTTTGGCAGAAGAGGGAGTTTAAGGAAGGGGTAGCTGGTGAGGGACAGGACATGATGGACATGGACACTTAAAATAGCTGCCTTTTGCTTTCTGGGAGATACTATTGGAAACAAAGCCCTTCAGCTATATTTTAGTTAAAAGAGGAAAATCAACTCAGACCATACAGACCAATTGTAATTTTAACTCCTGCACATGCTTTTGGGGAACATACGGAGCAGCAAGTGGCAGCAGCAAGGGGACCATCCCAGCCTCACTCCCCAAACAAAACCACACTGATCCCAAACCTCTTAATCCTCACCATCACACACCTGCAGGTGTAAGATCTGAGGATGCCCCAAGGCTGACAGCATCATCTAGTCCAAATAGTTTGGGAAAACCTTAACTGTACATACTTGGATATTAAATTATATAATGGATTTTTTGGCAGCAAAAGAGAGTTTTTAGTGAACTGCTCACAACTCAGAATGGGGAAAGTACTTCATGAGTTTTGGCAAATAATATTGAATTGGTTGAGTAAAATGCTGAAGGCAATAAAAATCATTGAGGATACATAATGTTACACAGGCTGAAATCCACCAGATAACAAAAACATTTAATGAGAGATTTTGAAAATGATCCTATTCTTTCAAGATCACTAATTGTCAACAGTCTACATATGGAAAGGGCAAGTCCCCAGGAGTGCCAAAAATCTCCCAGTACACGTTTTTCTCCTTGTTCTGTGACACAGACTGGCTAAAAATGACCCATTTCAGAGGCTGTTGCAAGAAACCTGTCACAGAAGGTAGAGAAAGGGGCTGTGGGAGACACACTATCCCTGCAGCCATCCAATTTCATCAAAGGATGTTTGCTGCTTGGTCGCAGCATCTGGGATGGAATTTCCCTGTTTTAAAGTGCCTCAACATCTTTTTTTTCTTTTTTGTAATTTTCATGCCTTTGACTACTTCTTATAAAACACATTCTGATGGACTGACACCAAAGACTGGCTTGACAGTGTGTCACTTTAAAAAGCCCAGGTGACAGACGGTAGACAAGCATGGTGACATCCTGGCAGTACAATTTATATCTCCCTGTCTTAATTGTCCCTGTAACCAGCTTGCATTCTGTTTGTATTCCACCTGAAATCCCCTTACCTGCATGTCCCTCCTTGGGATAGGAACTGGAAGGGTCTGGGTCTTCAGGATGTCTGCTCAATTTTCCTTGCAGCAGCAATCACTGCATTTTGCAGTCTGTCTTCCCTTGTGTTTGTTTTCTCGCAGAAATGAACAAAGTGCCACACACACAAACCCCCAGAAGCCAAACCACACAAGAACTGGCTGAATAGCAGAATCACACAAAACCAGACAATCCATTTGCAACATCAGACCCTCTTTGTTGTCCTATTGCTGTTGTTCATCCTCCAATAATCCAGCCAGAACTCTTTTCCTTCAGTACAGCACTGGTTTCCTTTCAGATGGGATCAGTCTCCTTCACCTGCACAGTTCCTGTCACACCTGCACCCAGCAGCAGTCCTGATTCATGCAGCCTTGTGTATGTCCTTCTTTCCCATAAACTCATCCAGCACTGGAGAGGGCAATGGAAGCCACAGCACACGAGGGTGTTAAAACATCACAGGTTTAACACCTTGTTCTTGCCCCATACCCAAAGTGCACTCAGATTAAACAGTCTCTGAGTGTGGGACTGCTAATGTTTGTTAAAACACCAGTTGATCCACAATAAAATACTTCCCGTTGGGAAGTAACTTCTGCTCAGATGAGCACGCATTGCTTCAGAAGGGAGAGCTGTATTAGCACCCAAGCCAGCAAGGTAAAAGGTTTTCTAGGTCACTGAGAGTCACAGCAGCTCTGTGGGTGCCCAGCAGGCACTGCTTACTGTGCAGCCCAGCCCCTTCTCCTGGGAGCTTTGCCACATTTAACCCAGGGAACACAGCTCTGAAGGAGTGATTAAATTTCATGCTGTGGTTGCAAAGTAGGAATAACACGCAAAATGGGATTACGTTTTAATATAATCTCATATCTCACAGTCCTGGACCACCTAGTAATGTCAGTGAGATAATTCTAAGTTTATTAACATTAAAAAAGGCATCAAACTTCAAAGGGAAAGCAAAAAAATATGCTGGTGATGTCAAGAGCATGCTGTATGACCAGTGAGTCAAAGTGTTACTAACTATATTTTCACTGTCTTCCACTGGCTCTGAGTTATTTCCCCAATCTTTGAATGGGCTGACACAGCCTCAGCAGGGCAGTGAAGTGTGGCACCAGAGGTCAACACAGTTCTATCCCTGGGGCAGCTGCTTTGTGTGAGAGGTAAGGGAACTCTGCACCTGGGAAGAACTTCCCAAGCTGTGAAGGAAATTCTCAAAGGGAAATCCTCACTGAAAACAAATCCATACTGGAAATTACTTCAGATGCAAGCAAACAGAAGCAAAGGAGATTCGTGCTGCAAATGCCATTCTTGCTTTTTTCACCAAGTGGGAACCCCACTGAATTCACATGCTTTGCTGTTTAGTGCACCCTGGGGGTGCAGTAGCCACTGCAAGCACAATTTCGATACCCTTTAGCTCTCAGAAACTGTGAACCTGGTCCTCCCTTCACTGTGGTGGTGTCTGGAGGTAATATCTCACTGACTGAACCCAAGCTGGGAGTAGCAGCAACTCCCTAACTCTACAAGCCTCCTCAGATTCCAATGAAAGAAAAAATCAGGAGAGTCACTGTGATTTTAACTGGGGATTTAAATACATCCTCTCTATATATATTTCCTTTTTTTTTTTTTGGTTTTTTTTTTGTTTGGTTTTTGGGGTTTTTTTTTTGGTTGGTTGTTTTGTTTTGTTCTGTTTTGTTTTCCTGAAGCTTCTGTTATCAGTTAAGCACCTAGGTCTCCTACCTACTTTACTTAGTTAAGCACCTCCTGTCTCACATTTGGGACAGACCCAGACCACCTCTGGGCTGTGACCCCCACCCAGCCTCTTCAGATCTGTACAAGAGGCCACATCTGACCAGGGCACCAGTGCAGCCTCCCTTGTCAGCACACACTTCATGGAAAGCCTGTGAAAAGCAGTGGGAAGTGCATCCTTAAGTGTTCTGCTGAGTGACATCTAAAGCCCTACAGCCCCATTCTGATAGGGCTCTGCAGACAATTCCTTGAGCCTCAGGCAAAGCGCTGCTGAGCCGCTGGCAATGCACAGCCAGAATCTGCCTATCCTACTATTAACAAACTTCTACTCACAACTTTCAGGTCCTCAGGTCTTCCTGTTCTGAATGGTTTTCCTTGCCTGTCTGACTACTCTGACTCAAAGGAAACTCTACTGGAAGTAAGCAGAGTTAGATGAGTGCCATTAAAATTATACCACCTCAAGTTTTAGAGAGTTTCATCCCTTGGTTCTGCTAAAATAGCATGCAAAAAGTGTATGAGACCACTAATTTACAAACCACTGTTTGCCTTAAAGAAATCACACAGAAAAGAGTAAGTTTGCCTTAATATAATGATAATTCAAAGCCTTTACAGAAGCAGATGATCCTCACCAGAAGGATAAAATAGAGCAACAAAGTGAAATATCATCCATCTATGCTAGTTTTGTCTGTCCTTTTTGAATGAACACATTTCCCAGGGCACCGCTTCCCTAGCACAGCATCTCTAGTTTCACACCAACCTACAACTACACCATTTTTGAACATGTAACTTATATATAACTTGAGGTAGTTACCAGTCACCAAAGAGGAAATCATGTTTCTTCTTGAAAGGGGTAATTATCTAGGCTCTGGCTCTAAAGACACTGAAAACGAGATTTACTTCCCATTAGCCATCAAAGCCACAGTTGTGCCATAATTATAGAAGTACTTAAACAGAAATAAAACCTTAGATGCTTGTGGCACAGCAGTTTGCTCTTCACAGTGGTTTAAAATGTAAGCCAGCAGTTTATTATTTAAATATATTTTCATGAGGTGAATGCGACAGAAACTGCTGCTTTTTGTAACTTGAGTTACAAAGCAATCCTAAAGAAGAATTAAGAACTACAGTTAAGTTGTGTATTATCATGTAAATGACAAGGGAATGTCACATGGGATTCTGTGCATTGTTCATAGAGATAAATGCAGTGAACTATAAATACAAGTTCAATAGAAAGCCTTGACAGTTCAGCAGCTGAATGAAAGCTAGTCTTGGAGGCTGCTGGGACATTTTGAAATAAATACTCATACACAAAGATGCAATATCTAACACATCTAATTAATCAACCATTAATTTTGTTTGTAAAACTGTTGTCTTTTAAAAAAAGCTACCCCCAAACCCCCCACCCCCAACAACACTGTAATGGCCAATGAAAATTGTCTTTCTATGAAGTTTAATCTAAATAATGAATATTAATAGACCAAAGACCTCCTGCAGGTAGGAATGCACAGCCCTCCCTGAGCTCAAGGGAGGGTTACTGCTCAACACTGAAAACAGCACCTACTTTCACAGCAGCCACTGGGCCATGCTGCTGCCTTCATCAAGAGCTGTCTGTCCAGATGTAGAAGAGATTATGCTGCTGTTTGATTATAGCAGGACATATACTGGCATTTGGGGTCAAAAAGGATTAGTTTATCATTTGTCCTTATTCTGGCTGTTATTTCGAGCCATACAATGGCCTCTTCTATGAATACTGGTACACGTAAAGAAGCAAGCAAGAGATGCCAATATTTTATTTTGTACACCCACTGCTACTGCTTTGCCCTAGAACAGACCTTGTGTAGGAAAAAAAACCCCACCAACTATTTCAGCATGATTAAAAAGCTTTCTTATTCTTCAATTCTGCCTCAATCTCTTCATTGCAAAGATAACCAAAATGGGAAGAGAAGACAGTATGAACACCACTGAAAGCAACTGCCATCCCTGGACATGCCTCTGGAGTAGAAACAGCTGACATGACCTGTACCAGGCTGGTATCCAGTCCCAGCACCCAAAAAGGCTGACAGCAGCTAGCCCACACCAGTGTGGGCTATCAGTTTGCTGAAACTACCTGCTTCAGTTATCTCAAGGTTAGTCCTGAGAGAGGCAGTTCATTTCAGCCTTTGAAAACCAGATAGATGTCTATTCAGCTGAAGTACTCACACTACTTTAGGCACTTGAAGAGTTTTTCCTCTTTCAGGGACACTTAGGAATGAGAGAAGGGTAGTGTTTGAAAGCTACCCCTCCTTGCCTCAGAGGAATGAGTAAAAGTTCATTCTGATCAGTGGAGTGAGAAGCTGCAAAGTGGTGGCCTGCATCGCACATCAGGAAAGACTGAGGAGATGCATGCTTCCCTGTCAAAGCTCAGGCAAACATCCAGGCCAAAGAAGGCAAAACATTAACACACTTTACTGAAATATCGGTTTCTTTAGTATGTTACAGAAAAGTTTATGAACATATATAATGTACATAAAAAGCAGACTTTGTAAAATAAAAAGGTCTTCTATAAAAAAAAAATTTAAAAGTCAAAGTAAAGTGCATGAAACAGTTCTTCCTCCACTTTAACTGTTGTGTCAAAGTCTTAGCACATAGCAGTATTTTTAAAATGGGAGATCTTCTTGTGCCACCCATTAGTCAGTTACTTTACCGGTGAGATGAAATTATGATGGTGATGATTACAAACAAACCCTTAAGAATCAGAACAATTTAACCCAATGAATCCACAAAAAAACTAAGAGCAAAGGGGATATGGGCTTCCTATACACTTCTCATCAACAAGATTTAACAATCAGTGGAAAGGTTCACTCTCGTTAAAGAAAATCGGTAGGAAACAAGTTTCATAAATAGGGCAGTTTTGCTAGTTAGGGGCTCCCCTACTGTGCAATCAGTCCTTGGTCTACGAACATCAACATTCATACTTAAATATGCCGTTGCAAAAGGAAGAATATATAAAAAATGTTTCTGCCTGCCTTCGTTGGAAGGAAAAAAGTTACTCAACCCCAATCCAGACAAAGACGACTGCTTTCCTATGGGGTCTCCTACAAGGGCGAGTGCACCAACGTAGTTAAGGAAAGCATTGAAGATGCTGAACCCTCTCATTTTTCCAACTCTGGGGGCAGAGTCCTGGAGCGGAACTGGGCCGTAATTATACCGATTGCGCTCTGCATCTTCAGAGACCTTGACAAAGCGAATTACTCGCTCGTCTCGACAGCCCCGGCAGGCAGGTAGCCCATTATTCCCGCC
>NW_008239553.1:2110718-2111443 GCF_000691975.1 Corvus brachyrhynchos | reverse complement strand
CGGCCGGTGGGCGCCCGCCTGCACGGAGGGCAGTGCCCTTCGCGTCCTTACACGCCGGGGTGTGCGCGGTGCTCAATATCAGGTTACGGAGTGTGCGGACCAGCTTTTCCTGGCATTTTAACTCCCTCGAGAGGGGTTAACCCACCTCGCGGGATATCCTGCCCGACGGAACGACAGCCAGCCTTTCTTTTCAAGTTGTGTCCCTTTGAGGTGTTTAGAAGAGTAGCTATTTCTCTATTCCCCATTTCAATTTTTCTGCCTTCGCAATGCAAAGAAGCTTAGATCTGCTTTTTCGGTATTTTACTGGCGACCTCTCTTGGGAAGAACACGTTTGTGAGCCGAGCGAGATTAAACACCTCTCCCTTCTGCTATCATTGCCGTGGCTATCCTCCAAAGTAGTTATTGGAGTTGGATCAGCATAGCAAAACCACGGCACGCAGAATCTTAAATACTGCAAAAGAAAAAAATTCTCTTTCACGTCTCTTGAACTCTTTGCTCTCTTGAGGTATCACAACAACTCCTAGTTTTTCAGCCACACCCCAGTCTTTCAAGTTTGATGGAATACAGTTTGTTTACTTTCAGTATAAGAACTAGGGAATTCGTTCTTTTTCAGAATTTTGTTAAAAACATTCAAACTATCCTAATCCACCTTAAGAACTCACACTTATACACACACATACGCCTAGCCCCGCAGAAAAAAATCCAAACCAACCCAAACACACACA
>NW_008239553.1:2069801-2110596 GCF_000691975.1 Corvus brachyrhynchos | reverse complement strand
GCCGGCGCCCCCCCCTGCCGCTCGTGGCTCCGCGCTGCGGCCCCGGTAATAATGATAATGAGAGACACTGACCAGCCCGGCTCCCCTCAGAGGCAATACAAGCTGTGAAACACTCCTCTTGCTACCCAAGAATTCGGGTCTCGTGCTGTTCCGACCCTGAAGCCTTATTGCCAGATGACGCTTTACACTTTCACCCTTTGAAACCACACGAGCTGCGCGGTGAACACCGGGTGTGTGATTTGGAGCTGGTGACTGCTACACTTCACAGTGGTCGATGAGAACAGTACTGTTACCCTGCGCAGGAGGCTTTTATCCAACAGTATTTTTACCAAAGAAATGACACAGAATTTCCTCTGTTCTCTGCCACTTTGTAGCTTGAAATAGGTTTAAGAAAACTCCTAGGTTGTTGGAAAATTATTGAAAGCAAAACCACTGATTTTATTCCATATGTAGGTTGGACATGTATTTTGCTTTCTATGAATTTGTGTTTCTTTCAGGTGAGTTATGCTTCTAGGGAGCATCCAGCTACCAGTGTCTGCACTGGGAATGCCCCCTGGAGCAGAACCATTGCCATGGATAAGGACACTACATTTCCTGGTGTTAAGGTGAATATAACCTCCAGGTTAAGGATGACATTAATTTCAATTACAGCTTGCCTCTTGTAAGCTAAGCAGTTAATCAACAAGCTATACTGTGACTACACCCTTAGATCAATAGCTGGGGAAACATCACCTCCCCCAAATACTCCACCTCTTAACTGCACTCTTTGAAAGAAGTACAGGCCAGAGTTTAGCTGATCCATCCCTGTGGCTAATCGTCCTGCTTACAAGCTGCAATATTTTTTAAAACCAGACAATTGGTAGAGGGTTAAACATCAGCCAAGCTGTTCAATTTACAGCAGGTTAAGCATTCCTGAAACTGTGATCACTGATATATTTGGGTCAGTCAGATGTCTTGTTAGTGCTTTGCAGACATGGCAATGAGCAGCTCAAAGATAAAGCAGAAAGTCACCAGGCTTCACAGCCCTGCACTGGGGAAGGGAGTGCTGGCCACTGCCCAGACGCAGAATTCTAGCAAGAAGAAAGATAACAAAATAATTTCTGGCTTCCCCATGTTGTTTCTTATATTAACTTGATTTTAGCTACCTGGCAAAGCTAGGCTCATAGAATACCTGACTGCTGGTGTTTCACACTCTTTTTGGAGTAGTGAAGGTTTTATTCTCCTTATTCCCCTCCTGGCATGCCAGTACCCAGCTTCTCAGTGATGTGGAGTAGCTCTCATTGCAGGCAGCAATTCCTCCCAATAAAGGCAGAAGAAACAGGAACTGAACAGAGACTTGAAGATTTCTCCCCTGCAGTGAAAGTTATTTTGCATTCAAGACAAATGCCAAACTCTAATGGGCTTTGACAGGGTTAGGATCACGGGGAAGCAGATGGGGACTTTACTTTTCTGGACACTGTATCTATGCTGGAGTTGAGTGGCCCTGCCTCAGCTAACAGTCTGCTGGGCAAGGAAGGCTGGCAAACCACACACAGAGCCAGTCTCCATTCCACCAGAGGCTGCAACTATTAGCAGCTCCAAATCTCCCAGAGGTGTGCCAGTGCTCTCCAGGACAGGAGGGAGCATCCTGCATGGCTGGAGTTGCAGCTGACAGAGGGGATGCAACTGTAGCCTGCCACAGGGAGGACTGTCCCAGCCAGGAGTAGGCACCCTCTGGCTCAGGCAAGTTCTGGCTTGTGCTAGCATTGCATATCTTTGTGTGATACTCTCCCACAGCTCAAGGCTTCAGTGCAACGCCTCCGCCCCCACACTTCAGAGGCATTGCCATGGAAGTTATTTCCCAGCACAGACCGTTTTGGACTACCAAAATTAGTCAGTCCCCTCCAGTAGTTTCCAGGCTTGTGAAATGTTCTCTCCCTTCACTGAGTACTGACAGACACTTTCCATTCAACGTTGGTTTTAGTGCATACCCAAAGCCACACCTAACACACCTCGATGCCAAGCTGTGGGTCTGGTGACAGCCACATCAACCTCTGCAGGGCTGTGAGCTCCTTTCCTGGAGACTGCAGGGGGTGAGCCTGAGCTATTGCTTCATGGTGATCTCTCTCACTAGCACAACACACAAAGCCCTTCATTTACTCTGAACTGGGGTTCAGGATTCCAGGGTGGGATGGGAATAGAGTCCTTTTATTCTGCTCCGGCATATTTTTTCTACATTTCACCCTCTTAAGACTTTTTATACAGCTTGTTCCCACCTGGAGTACTTCTCCAGCTCTATCTGCACTCTCTCTTCTTTATCAGTCAGGTTACCAAACACCTCTGTTTCTATCCAGGATTTCCTCAACTGTCCACGAATAGCTTGTTCCCACCCCTGGTTAGCACCTTTGGTTCCTGGCAGTGAGCTGGTGCCAGTGAGCTCCCAAAGTAGTGAGAGCCATTTTTAAAGGGACCACTTGAGATTGCTGTCAGGAGAGGGGCATTGAGTACATGGAACAATGTGCCTCCACCGGTAGGACTCAGGACTGCCCTGGCCATGTGAAAGCTGCTGCAGACAGGCTGGAGCAAAATGATGCCCCTGCTTCCTCAGTGCTGCACATTCCTGTCCCTCCACATTTCCTCTCTTTGTGTTCTGAGTCACTGGATGAGGGTAAATGTGGGTATCAGGAGCTTCCATCAGGGCAGTATTGATTCTCCACACCCCAGTAACCTACACTGGCTTATTTGCAGGGCTCCTTTTGTGCTGATGGTGGGTTTTTCCTGATGCAGCCTCTCTGGTGCCAGCTTACTTGGTGGTGAGAGCACCTTATGCTGCCCTTCTGTACTGCCTGAACCCATGGCCTCCTGGAGAAAAGGCAGCTCAGGCTCAGATCCTCTTGCAAGTGTGGCCTGTGTGTTTCAGTTCTTCCTGTTGCAAGGAAGTTACTTAGACTAGCTGGCTAGTGGTGAAGAGTTGTGCCTGCGAAGCTACCTAGTACAGGTGCAGGGTTACCTTCAAAACACTGCTACTGCCAATACAGCTTGTTTCTCTGGGGGAAAGGTGGGGAGTTTGGAATAAACGATACTGGCAACAAGTTAGTGTGCAAAAATGTTACCTGCTTAGGGTCACTCTAAGTTATTCTCACACTAGGAGTGCTTGGTACAAACCTATCAGCAGCATAGCCCATGTATATGCCTGACCGGCTCCGTCAAGGTGGATTTGTATTTCTCAGCCTAAAAAATGCATCCCTTATGATGAGATATTCCAACAAGTGAAGGGCAGGATTTATAGCTGGTTGTGACTGGGGGAGGGCTGAAGAAGTTAAGGTGCTCTGCATTTCGTATCAGGGAGGTGTGCATTAGAGATGTTACCCTGCAGGCTTGCTGGCAATTTCTGGAAGTATTTACAAACTTGTCTCAGCCTGGAATACAGAAATCTGGAAGCTTTTCTATTGTTTTGACTCCATAGTTGATTTCACAGTAAAGCTCTTGGACACATGGGATTGTATGAGGGTTTTTTTTGCTTGTTTCCTTTGTTTTATTTTGTTTTGTTTGTTTGTGGGCTTTTTTTCAGTCTGAAGTGCCATGCAGAACATGAAGCCAGGCAATTTCCATACACAGAATGGATTCTATCTCCCCTGTGCTCTGTGACTCTTTGTTTTTAATATCAAAGCAATACATGAGTCAGTGCTTGAGCTCTTGTGCCTGGCTCTTGAAAGTGCTCATAAGATATGTCAGGTGCCTGATGATGTGAAGTCTTTTAGGGCATTTCTTCTCACCCCCATCAAACGTGAACAGAAAAGATGGAAAGACATTTGTGTTATGCTCAGACTGCCACTCTCAGGGTCTCCAACAAGCAGATTCTGCAGAACTGTCATTAAAGAAATATATTGAAATGATAGGTCAGCAGCATCCATTATACAAATACAATCCAGCCTCTCCAGACAGCTGATGATTAAGCTGGGAGGACTTTTCTCATGAGTGATATCAGGCATGATGGCCTTGCTCTTCATGGCTTGGGGGGAAATCCTTGGCTGATCTGAACTGGCAAAGCTGCATAGTGGTGAGCTGCTCACTGAAACTTGCAGCGTGCACATTAAAACAGTTCTGGAGGTCACCACTCACCCTGAAATACTGGATACAACCTCATTCTGGAGGGAAACACAGTAGCCATTTGTGTCCATTACAAAATATACTTTTTTTTTTTAAAGATCAAGAAGTAAAGAGGTTCAAGACCTCTTGAAGTGAAATTGCTGAGGTGATTTAGGAAGAGAAAAGGTAATTATCCCATGAGAGGATAAATAACACATTGGGTATTAGCCTCTGCTTTCAAGTAGGGTATCCTGAAAGCTAAGACCCCATGGCCTACAATATTCATGTCAGCTATATCAACAACTTTTCTTCTCTCCTTCCTCTGGCTGCCAAAACATGAGTGAAGAATATTGTTCAGTGAAGAATATTGGTCAATACAACTCTATTATTCAATACAGTAATTCTGGGAACCTGCCCTGGTGTAACAGAACAGAATAGAGAGGAGAACTCCAGATTTGGTGTCTTTCCAGAAGGGAGGAAGTCAAACCACCCTGGTAATAGCCCATAGACCTTCTTTTTTCCTGACGCCTCCTGCAAACCCCTGAGATTTTATGTGGAGAAGTATGTATGGTTTGGAAAGGTACTGTCTTTAGATAGAGAGTGTTCATCATCTTCTGGTAAGCTGTGCCAGGGGTTAAATACCGTCACTATTAAAAATATCATCCCTTTAATGTGTTCTCCAGGCACTTAGCCCTGTGATGGGCCCAATTAAAGACTGAAGTGGACCAGACTTGACTAGAAAAATAGGGCCAGGCTAAAGGTAGAGTTACTATTGTCACAGAAAGGAAGGAAAAAAAGGTCATAACATTCAGCTTCTACTGCAAAAACACACCCAGGACACTTCTAAACTTTTCAGCAAGTCCTAAAAAACTGCAGCTTTTGCACTGCTGGTGAAACTGTTCTAATTAGTCTTAAGGTAAAAACCCCAGCTGTGCCAGTGGAAAGCCAGATGTTCAGTTGTCTCTGAGGCAGAGAAAAGGACCAGCTTAAACAGCAAACCTAGTTTCCAGGCCCCTAATACCTTCTGTCTGATGTGCTGCCTGGAGAGGCAGCTGGGTTCTTTCCAAGGCCAGAGGACCCTCTTTGGCTGCCAAGAGTGCTGAAGGGGGAAGACACAGACAGAAGAAATGTATGAATTCCCTGGACATTTGCTTTTCTTCCCCCAGCCTTTCCCCTCGTTGGAGGTGTCCTCTGCCCCTACATGAAGCTGTCAGGTGAGGCAGTAAGAAATGAGAGGCAGTGTCCCAATCCCTCTCCTTTGGCCCACAGGTCCTGCCAGAGGAAGTCTTCTCTACACTGTACCAGCATGGTGCAGGGTTTCTCGGGTCTGTTTGCCTCTTACCCACACCAGGCATTCCAGGAAGCCTGTAGCTTGTCCGTAGGGGCATCCCTGGCCTGACACTCAGGCACTTAGGGCTGTACAACAGCATGCAGGTACACATTAACATGTACAGCATCCTGTGGGCTGTAGGATGCAGCCTCCAGGCACATATGGGGAGCAACTCTACCTCAGGGACAGGTACAATTCCTTCTCAGATGACAGTATAGTCCTTTGTATCAGGCCACACTGAGGCTCTCTCCTCACTCGTGAGGGCTCTTCCTTTTCCACATTCTCCAGGGTTTTGTTTTATCCAATTTTAAGTGACTCAGATGATGAGATTTCCACTCCTCCTCTCTCTATCCAGCGGATGTCTCTGCTGAAAGCACTGACTGTGGCAGCAATACCTATTGTAATAGTTGTTCTGCATATTCCAGCTGTTAGGATCGAGTCATTGACTGACACTCTCAGACTTCAAACAAGAATAAGGTCTACCTCTTACTGCTCTTCCACGTGGCAGGTTGATGAAGTCACAACATAGCTCAGGGGTGATCAAAAGAGACTTCAGAGCCTTGGGACAGATAAGGGAATATGGAACAGATGTTACCTTCTCACCTATCTTTCCATTTGCAGGCAGTGACTTTGGAAGAAACAGATGGGCCCAGTTTATGAAATACATGGCTCTGAGGCTGTAGTCACCACCAAAATATTGGATTTTGGGGATAGCCTACACAGCACCAGGCCTGCTGGCACCAGGTGGGATTCATCGTTCTCAAAGCTGGAGGAGTGTCTTCCCTCAGGAGCTAGTGGGGCTCATTGGCAGAGCTTTAAACTAGACTTGAAGAGGGAGAGGGATAATAATACCAGGCTTGCCCATGACAAACTGTGGCATGAAACACCAAGGTTAGAGAAATGGGGAGCTAGTGAGGGCCCTCAGCCGGTGGCTCTGAGATACGCCGGCTACACTGGAGCACACTTGAAATCTGAGCAGTGCAGTTGACATGCCTGAGGGATGAGATGCATCCAGAGGAACCTGGACAAGCTCAAGAATTGGGCCCATGGGAACCTCATGAGGCTCAACAAGGCCTCATGAGGTACAAGGTGCTACACCTGGATCAGGGCAACCCTGTGTCGGCACAGGCTGGGGGATGAACAGATTGAGAGCAGCCCTGCCAGGAAGGACTTGGGCATGCTGGTGGATGAGACCCTGGATGTAAGAAGACATTTTTAGCTCAGAAAGCCGATCATGTCCAGGACTGCATCAAAAGCAGCGTGGCCAGCAGGTAAAGGGAGGTAATTGTGCCTCTTTACTCTTGTGAGACCCCACCTGGAGTGCCATGTCCAGCTCTGGGGTCTTCATCACGGGAAAGACATGGACCTGTTGGAGCAAGTCCTAAGGAGAGACATGAAGATTATTAGATTCCCTCCTGTGAAGGTGGACTAAGACAATTGGATTGTTGAACCTGGAGAAGAGAAGACTCTGGGGTGACCTTATTGGGGCCCTTCAGTAGCTGAAGGAGGCCTATGAGGAAGATGGAGAGGGACTTTTACAAGAGCATGTGGTGATAGGATAAAGGGAGATGGCTCTAAACTGAAAGCGGGTAGGTTTAGATTGGATATAAGAAAGAAATACTCTACTGTGAGGGTGGAGAGGCACAGGAAGAGGTCACCCAAAGAAACTGTGGCTGGCCCATTCCTGGAATTTTTCAAGGCTAGGTTGGATGTGGTCTAGCTGCATTAATGATGTCTGAGCTCAGGAGCCCAGGTTCAGTTATTAGCACACATTCAGGATTAGCCTAAATTAAGGCTCAGGTGGACTTAGGAGTCTGTGTCTCTGCAGCTTCAGTGCTGCATACACCACTGCCCATTGTGCAGTGGAGATGTTCCCTGTCAGGACTCTCACGTCTGAAAGAGCGTGAAGCAGAAATCAAAAGACACGCACACACACACGTCATGAAGGTGACCTAGTTTTGAAGGTCCAAACTCATGATTTTCCTGTGATTAGGGTTGGTGCCATTGAGAATTTTCCCCATTGCACCCTCTACATCTTAGTGTGACCCATTTAAAATTCTAAGCCTAATTAACATGAAATAAATATCTTATTGATTACATATTTGCTTATCTGGTATTTATGTAGCATTCTCTCAGGGAATAAGTAAAAGGTCAGAAACAAGCAATAGTTATTGCATGTGATTTAAAAGGAACTCTGAAAGTACCCTTTTAATTTTAAGGACTACACTCAGGAACGAAATCTGCCCTATATCTAAATGCCATGAACTCTTTTGCATTCAATGAACTTAAAAAGCATTTTTTTGAATCAAAATGCATTTTAACTAAATGGAATCCAGTTTATCTACAAACAGGAAAGCCTCTCATTTACTGCATAGCTTAACTGGCCCAAAGCAATACTTGGTTCCTCAGGCTGCAAAGTCTGTGGCTGCCACTAAACAGCGCAGCAGGAAGAGTAACGCTGCTGAGTGGCTGGAGCTTTGGGCTGTAAAACTGCAAGATAAGGATAATTTATAGTTCTGCTGCAGTTAGGCTGTATGTCTTCCATGTGCTCTGGTAGGATAAGCCTCCTCCACCTTGCTGGGGAAAGAGATGCCGTTCATCCTCCTCCAGAACCCTGGGGCAGGTTTAGGAGTCCTGGCAGCCAATTGACGGGCAGTGTAAAAAGCTCCGTGTCGCGCATACCACGTGCTGCACAAGTGTGTCTTTCATCAGGAACAATGAAATGCAAAAGCACGAGTCTCCCCCTTAGCCTTTCCTCCATCCAATAGTTTGGCAAGACAGGGAATGTGTTTGTTTCTACAGTTGGCCCGGTGCATTTCTCCTCTATGACAGCGGGTGAGACATTTAGTTAGCCAGTGCCTTGGTTTCTCCACTTGCAGAATGGGATGCTGTAAAGATAAGTTATTTGGTAATATCTAAAGAGGTCTTTTAGTTATCTTTGAGAGCTAGAAATTGCTGGTGGATACTCAAGAAAATCAAGGCAGTAGAATCTTTTTTGTTGTTGCTGTCATTTCACATAACTTCTGATTTATGTATGTCTGTGTTCTTCTCACTGATCGCAAACTAAAGGCTGGAAAAAAACAGAAGTTTTGAGGGGTAAATGAGTTTCACTATCTTCCAGACCAGCTACAATTCTTTCAGTTTTCATCCCTACCCGGTTCCCCATTTTATCCCATTTCAACTTCTCCAGTATGTGCGTGGCGAGCACGCGCGGTTTTTTTTACAGAGAAAAACCTTTTTCCTCTGGGAAGCTGACCAACATTTTTGTTTTAATTTAGCCCAGTTTCCTTGCAAATGACTTTCTGCCTAGCTGTTGAACTTTCTGTAAACAGTTTAGTGAGAGTCATAAAACAAATCCCTCAAAGATGAGAAAAATAAACATAGTCATGAGTTACTGGAGTGAACTCTCTTCCTCCTGCTCATTAGGCATCACAGAGCTGTTTTTCAACTGAGTCACAAGAAAACAGACCAGGGAGATGAGAGAACACAGCACAAACAAACAAAAGCACCATACAGAAAGTATATATATATATATTTGTGTATTGTATATTTTTTAAGCTTTGAGATAGATTTGAATAGACATCTGAACTTCCTCAGATATGGAGTGGCAGTAGAGATGTGGCTTAATGTAGTCTGCCCCACAAGAAGTGGCAAGTTGGTGTCAGGGAGGAGCTGAGCTGGTACTGGGTGTTTCTGGGCTGGAAAAGCAACTGCATGGGCACGTGTGCTGTGTCAGCTCCCCTGTTCAGACCACCTGGGCTTCCAGTCCTTACCTTAAAATTGTCTTTAAGTTTTGCATTAGGCTTTGAAACCACTGAGGCAGACACAGGCATTACAGGTCTCTTTACAAACTCTATACCAGATGCTCCGTTATTCTGGGGCAGAGCTAAGTGTAAAGAAATACATTGCATTTCTCTAATTACCTTTTTACAGGGTTTCTCAAATTAAGCAGCAACAAGGAGCAATTCGGCTTTGTAGGGGTTGCATCACCAGGAACCTCCTCAGCACTCTGTGCTGCAGTGTTGTGCCAGTGTATGGACAGGCAACCTGAAGCAATTACCTCAAAGTACTTTTGGTGCTCTCTCTGCCTGCTAGGACAAAGGACAAGGACAAAGCCTGTATGAAGACCCTGGACCTTCCTTCTGTATATCCTCTCATCAGGAGCTGAAGCACTCAGGAGCCCACACAAGGACTTTGAGAACTTCCTGTCTCCTGCTGCCAAAACCAAAGAAAACACAATATTTACTGAGTTAAATATGCAATGTGAGGATGATGTTCAGGCTCTGATTTAGACTACAGCTGTGACATGCTCAGATGAGCTCATGTTATGAATTCTGGTCAGGAAACAAAATAATATTTAATGTTCAACACCCATCTTACTTACTTTATTATCTTCAAACATCAAGGTTAAATCTGCTCATGGTCAAATGCTCTGAAATGTCCAAAGTTATTTAGATACTGACAGTGTATCACTAAGAAATCTCTACTTAAATGCAAGTTATTCCATGATTTATTGTTTTTAGTAGGGCTTGACAGTCTGAATATCACCATAGCAGTAAACAGCTCAGCTCTCTCAAAACTTGTCTCTGTGAGACTTCTTCCTCACCTTGGATGAGGAAGTCCTGCATCCAAGTAATTTGTGAAGACACTGAAGAGCACAGGGCTGAGTATGGAGCCCTGTGGGACCCCACCGGTGACAGGTCACCCCAGTCCGATGTCACCCCATTTTCTGTCACCCTTTGTGCCCATCCTGCGAGCCAGCTGCTCACCCATCACATGATGTGTTTGTCCAGCTGTGTTCTGGACATTTGTGTTTGGGCTATCACTGTGAGTGGGAAAGTCAAAACCACACAATCAAAATTAGTCCTTGTGATGACAGCTCTACAAATTGGGATATCAGATTTGAGATGAAATAGCAAAAGCCTTCTGTGCACATGTGCACAGTGTCCAGAAGCCAAGGGGAGTCAAGTGCCAGCTGAGACATTTCTTGGAGCTCAGAGCCTTTGACATTCTGTATTCTTGGATGAAGCTGACTGTGCTGAAAGGAGTGTAATTGGCAAAAAGATGACATCATCTGGATCTGGATCTTTAAAATAAAACAGGAGAAGACGAAATCAGTCTTTGCTCCAGAAAAGTTGGTACGAGTTCCCTTCAGGCAGCCTTAGTAGAACAGTTGTGCTATTAAATTTCCAAAATATTTCTGTTGGTGGAAATTCAAACATTGAATTTAGCTTGTGTATTAACTTGGCTGGTGAGGGGCAATTAGGTGGGCAATTAGGCTGGCTGGCAAGGAGGTAGCAACACAAAATCCTTTTTAGTATGTCATGTACAGAAGGGAGCTCAGGGAAGAGAAGATGTATCCACAGCTGGCCCTGCCCCTACCAGGGGTAAGTCAGGAGCCCTGTGCTAATAAGAAGCTTGAGATGAGGATTTCCAATGTGCAGTTTCCATACGTGGTTGTACGTCTCTAATCTTTGTGAAAATCTGCCTGTATGGATCTTTATTTAGGATCCTCTTTAGGGTCATTTAAAATCCTCCCAAGGATTTTAGATGCAGCTTGAGTTTTTTTCCTCTGAAGCCATGGTTTGATTTTCACAATTGTAGCTCTGCTGTGCAACCTCAGACAGCATTGCTTGAATGTACATCTTGATTTTGTAAATGGTTTTACATCTCCCTTGGTATTTACTGCAGGCTCTAATTTGACTTGCCCAGAAATGTGCACATTCACTAATAGCCAGGGAACCTGGAAAAGGAGAAGATCCACATCACCTTACCTGTCAGTCCTTACTAGTTACTTGTGCTTCTGCTTGGCAGCTTAATAGGCTTCATTATGGGTCCTAGCAAAGCTAGAGAGACATAGTGGTGTGAACTGTTCGGATAACAGAAATCCCAGCTAGAGACCCATTGCAGAGGTCAGGTATTGGCCACCTTTCTTTTCTCTGGGCTGCTTAATAAATGAACCTATTATTCCTGCTCTGCTGCAGACCTGCTTTGTGCTATGCCAGCCTTACCAGCCTCTATGAAAAGTCCCCATAGGGAAGCCAGAACATTTCCCCGTGCTTTTTCAGAGCAGTGGCTCTTCACTGCTGCTGCAACAAGTTCCTGCATTGTTGCACACTGCTCTGGTAGTGAGGCTTGGGGATTCCCACAGCTGATCAACATTTTTTGCTTCCCTAACCATGACTTACCCAACTTTTCAGCCTTGCTTCTATTGTTAGCCCTCTTTTCTTTTGGACTCTCAAGACAGTCCAAATGAGAGTTTCACCCTGAGGGTTTTACTAGTTTCCCCTTTGCCAGAAACATTCTTCCATGTGCAAAGTTAAAAAAAAAAAAAAAAAGGAAAAAGACAAAAAGATACTGCTTCACAAAGTGCTAATAAAAATAAATCACCATAGTATGGCCAACAAGCTCTTTATGGAAATTCCTTTCTCTCAGGGGTTTTCCCTGGGCAGCATAACCCATGAGTATTAGACAGGAAGTATTCATCTAAAACCACAAAAAGCCACAAGTGGGTAGAAACCAGGAAAATTGTTCGCATTTGGCACCACACTTCTTATTTTAATCTCATGAAAAGTCCCAGGACTGGTCTTGGATTTTCTTCTCCTTGAAATTCATGAGGGTCAAGAATAGAATTTGGATGAAAAAAGTGTTAAAAATTAAAAAATTAGAAAATGTTTTGTTTGCAAAAGAATTTTCTTCAAATTTAGTTAAATTTTCCTGATTTCTAAAATTATCTGCATTTTTAATGTAATTTCTCAATACATGGCTAGCATGTACAGCTGCTTCTGATATATTACAATATGACATAATACAGTAGATTGAATGTTTTCTTATTTTAATGTAATTTAATGAAATGTATAATGTTAATTATTAGCAGTAGCTGTTACTTAGAGCTAGTTAAAACTTCATGCTATACTCCCCAGAGTACTTTATCTTATTCTTTCAATCTGTAGTGCACTGTAACAGACTGACACATTGTGCAGCCTGAATGATTTGAGTGCCAGGGTGAGTCAGCAGCAACATTCTGCAGAAAACAGTGTTAATAATGCTGTAAGGAATAGTTTAGTATTAGCAGTACTTCGTGCTTAGCTCATATCTTCCATCCCTGTACCAGCAGACACTTAACTAAGACAATTAAATATCCATTCACTCCTTCTGTTTTCCAGATAGACAACCAGAGGTTCAGACTTGAGGCAAGCATCTCCCACCCCAAAAATCACCCCAACGAAAGCCTAAGGATTGCTACTGTGCCAGAGGATGGAAAAGGTCCCTTCCTCTCCCTGTGCTTGAAAGGACAGGTAGACCTAGAGAAATGAGATGAGATGCACAGAGATCTCTTTGCTTCTTCCTCAGTTCTCTTATTCACCCTCAGCTGCACTGCTATTCCTAGACACAGGACCTAAATCTGAGCCACAGGCATTTACATGGCTTGGTATTTTTATAGCAACAAAAATGAGTTTCCCTTTAGCCAAAAGTGGCTGGAATCCCAGGTCTGGAATTGTGCTGATGGGGTAATGTCTGGAAGGAAAAAAAAAAAGGAAATCTTAAACATGGAAACACTAAACACTATGGCAACAAGAGGAGCAACAAACGGGGCTTAAAGACACAGGCCCAGCATTACTTTAAGCGGTGAGAATTAGAGAGAGGGAAATGTCAGCATTTTATAATGCTGTGTTTTATCTCGAGTGAGAAGGTAGGATCCTCTGCCCAACGGAAAGGTATATGTGCTAGACAGAGACAGGCAGCATCCTGCAGCTGGCTGCTGGCTGTCATCAGAATCCCTTCTGGCCACTCAGCTGACATTACATGTGAGTTCTTCTCACATTATCCTTTTTTCCTGAGCCTTCTTTCCAGTCATGTGCTGTAAATACAAAGGAGGGAGCATATCTCTGTAATTTTTTAATCCAGTGATAGGAGCTGGCTGTGCTGCTGCTGCCAAACCATCTGCTCTTAAGTCAGGGAGAGATTCCTCCCTTCCCTGAAGAGCAGAGATTTTTCTCCAGTGACATCTGACTTGCTCTGTGCTAATTGACAACTCTGTTGAAAATGATGTATCTGTTCAGGATGTGCTGGGGTTTATTCCAGTTTATCCTGGCCCTAGTGACGACACTTCACAGGTCTCCCTTCAACCCCTAAATCCCTGGCAAACAGCTATTTTCCATGCATAAACCTCCTGAGTTCTATCCAGAGTAGCCCAAAGGAGGTTTCTCTTGTTTCTTTTATTTCCTTTGTGGATCTGAATCTCTAACCACCATGCCACAGTAGTTTCCAGTAAACATCTGGAGAGGCAAGGCAAGAAAAAGTAGTCTGAAATTGCTCAGTGAAAGGCAGGGGCTTTTGAAGTCGGGACACAGGCTTTAGCTCAGCAGATCTGAATTTATTGTGTTTGCACTTCTGCCACAAAATTCCCTTGAGATCCTTGACAAGACATCCCCTTTCATTACGCCTTCAAGCTCTGAAGTGTCTATGTTAGAGAGACCATAACCCATCTGGGTAAGGATTCTCTGCCTGTGCATGCACAGCATCTGCCATAATGAGGCTTCACCTGGTGAAGCTACTTCCATATAATCACTGGGTGAACTTGCTGTGTAAAGTATTGCCAGTCTGTTCCCTTGCAGCACATTGCATTGCAAAACTCAGCACCTGGATTTCCAGGCTCCTGTAGCTGCTATCTCCTAATGATATATGTATAGTAAGTTGGAAGCCATCTTTGTGAAAAGGACTATTTCCTTATAAAAAATGTTTTTTTAACTTAAAAAATGACATCACTAGACTCTGCTTCTCAGCATCCATTGGCAGTGACACCTGAATCTCAGGCAAGTGACTACATATCTGTTTCTTATTCAGCTGCTCTGAGCATCTCTTTCCCAAACTGGAATTTTCTCCTCCTGTAAGGTGGTATTTCATTTCCCCGCTGCCCTTGCCCTTACCACAAGGCACTTGCTGTAAGACTGTCCCAGGCTGTGAGGATTCATGAGGAGGAGACATATGGCCTGGACATCTGCAGCTCTGAGGACAGGACAGGCTGCTCCCACACACCAAGGCTGCTGGAAGCCACAGCGTGTGTGATGTGAGCTGTCCCTGCATGTGTGTGTACGTGAGGTTTGTGCAGCTCACTGCTCAGAGCACTGACTGCACTGCAGCAAAGCAATGACAGTCACAGCAAACCTGCCCTCTTTGGTGATGCTGTTTCTGTGTCCAGGCTGCTCAGGGTTTGGAGAAAATGTGCCAGGCTGGCAAGAGGGGATGAAGAGTAGCAGCAGCAGCAGACGGAGAAGATGAAATTTCATGAATGTTAATTCCTCCCTCTGAAGGTCAGACTGAGGATGCAACTCTCACCTTCAGCATGTTTCCCAGGGCGGGCTAAACATGTGGGACAGGAACAGGACAGTGGTTATTTCTCTCCCACAATCTACCATTTGATCTTGGACTAGTTCCTTCATTACTTGTATAAGTTCCCTTTTTTGCTCTAATGATAGGATAAGAATGCCTTCCTTTGTGAGGTCCTTTGATATTCAAGGAGGAAAAACATCATATAGAATTTACAGATTATTAGTTTTATCAGCATCATTGCCATCTTCCTCTTGAATAAAGCCTCTCATTTGTACAAAAGACGTCATTGTTGAGTATCTCTCCTTGGTGTCAGACTGAAACATACCTGGTTTCATTTTAGAGAAAGAAAGAGAATTGTGTTCCTTCATTCAAAGACTTGGTAAACTTTTCAACGTCTGTCCTGGCAAGGCATCATGAGAAGAGGGTAAAAGAGTAAATGAGAATAATGAGAACCTTTTTCTTTGGCTTCTGTCTCAGTGGATTTCTGATCCCTGAGCTTCAGCAATTTCCAAGTAAAAAAAGAAAAAAAAACAGTTTATGGTTTTCATTATTACATCCAAATTTCCTCAGAACTGGGGCCAGGTACATTCCAAACAAAGGGATCCTTTCTGACCAAAGTTCTCAAGTATGTAATGCTCATTCTATGCAATGCTGTGTTTCAGCTGAGCACATTTCACACAGCTTTGTTCAGGACCTCCTGTGTTACAGCAGCTTTTAGAGGACAGCACAGAGAAGTGTCCTCACCCTCACTGCTGCCTGTTTTGTACACAGGTGAAGAGCTTCTGTCTGTGATAAACTCTGGTTCAGTGCTGCTCAGGAGCACGGGGCATCCCTGTGATACTCTTTCCTGAGGCAGCTCTGGTGCGTTTTGCATGGAGGCAGAACCAAACATTTTTGAAATAACGGTGGGATTAGAGGTGTTACTGTTCAGATGAACATCTTTTGAAGGCTGAAAGACTTTTGGTTTTCACTACATCAGCTGTGTGCCTCTCGTGGAGGTAAAACAGCCTACAGACCCAGAGCAGGAGAAATCAGAAAACTCTAAGAATTATAGGATTATTTAGGCTGTAAAAGATCAAGTCCAACCATAAACCTACCACTGACAATTCCACCACTAAGCCATGTCCCTAAGCACCTCGTCTACACACCTTTTAAATACCTCCATGGTGACTTAAACACAGCTTTTCCCAGCTTTTGGAGATGATTCCAAGGGAGGAACACATAAGTCCATGTCTTTGCTTTGCATTCTTCTATCTATAAAGAAAGCCTGAAAGTGTTTGCATTTTACAGATACCCTCAGAGAACTTTTCAGCAGATACCTTGCACATGAAAAATTCAGATTTTGTCCCTACTCTTTTTCTTGATACACCCTCTGGACAGCTTAAGAACTAATAGGATTATGATATCTATGATAGAATTATAGCACAAATAACTTAGAGAAAAAGTAAATTTTATCTTGGATGTTTAAATTCTGGCTCTTGTTAGTACATGTTCAGTGCAGCACTGCTATAGACAGATGGAGAAAAAAGTATCAGTTTGGTGAAGATTCATCTCAGTCTGCTCTATACAGTCAGTAACACAGATATCCTTGCATTTCCAAAAGGAAAGGCAGTTCAGATAAGTCTTGACCTTTCTGATGCTTGAAAGGTTGAGAACAAGAAGAGAAGGGAGGTTTTCCAGGAGGGAGAAAATGTCCCACTTTTCAGGCTTTTTTTATTTGTCCTCAAGAGGAACAAGGAGTGCACAGACTCACCCTGCACTTCCTTTTGCCATTTCTCCTTTCTGCTTCTCCTTATATCTCAGCAAATGTCAGAAAGGAGCCGCAGTCAAGGCAGAAGTTTCTGGCTGGAGAGTCACAGGCAGCCCAGCTGTGGGTCTCACCCTCAGCCTTGAGAAGCCGACCTTGCAGCTCATTCTGGGCTTGAAACATCTCAGAATGTTTAAAATAATGGAATAAAAACAAAACAGCAATTGCTCAGACCGCAGGGTTTCCTGGGAGCACTGAAAGTCCTGAACAAAGGCACAACATCCAAACAATGATTTCTACCAACTGCTTTGCTTATCTTCTGCACAATGACACAAAGGGAGAGCTTTGTAAAATGTTGCATTATGGTGTTTAACCAAGGGTAGGAAGTGGTCAGACCTGTGCCTTACATCCTGCAGAAATTTGCAGTATTGTGGAGAATTAAATCAGGGAGTACAAGAAAGAGATTATGCCTTCTGCTCCAACAGGGAAATCCAGCAGATTTTATCCACAGTTCTGCTAAAGAGTGGCACAGAAAACCCAAACACTTCATCTAGGTTTCTTAAGCCAAGCTTTTCACCTGTTTCCATTTGGTTTTTCCAGGTTCCTCACTTGGCATCCAAAGATTTGACCACCAGAAGGATGGTCACTGACTGCAATAATGGAAGCCGATGGGAATCTGCTCTGGTCCTCTTAGAAGAAACAACAGAATTTAAAAGCAAACAAAAGAAAAAACAAGAAAAAAATGTCTAAGCATCTAATTTTGGACCACGTTGACAAATACACTCATGAATTTAATCTGTCAGCCCATCTGTCTCAGCCCCTCAAGTAAAAAATGAGATACAGTCATCACCTCCTTGCTCAGAGCTGTGAGAAAGCATTCATTAATTGCTACGAGGCGTGAGAGAAGGATATTAGTTGAGAGTGTTAAGAAGAAAAATATTCACAGTCAACAATGCTAAATCTTCAATTGCCATAAAGTGCTTAATTCCTTTTGTGTCTTCTTTCAGTCAGAATCCAGTGAGGAGACGTATGGATTTATCTCACAGAGATGCTAATATCAAGCACACTCGCTAAGGTCCAGATTACTGTGACGTGTGGGGTTCAGTGTAAGGTCACGAACGCGGAGTTACCCATATATGGCCGTGGGAGGATGTGGGAGGAAGCACAGCACATGGGCAAGGGGTCAGAAAGGAATGGGAAATAGCACCTGGTCCACTGCAGGGAAAGTCAAACAACCCATATTTTAGTGAAGAATAACCAGGATTTTGCCTGGATAGAAAAGAAAGAAATGCATTTCAGGGAGAGGGATCAGACCTGCCTGTGTTCTCTGGAAGGCTTCAAGGAGAAATCAGGCTTGATGCCTGTGGTGATCTGGCCAGCTGAACCCTCCTGTGGGCTAAATCTGAGGGGAAAGGCAAATGGACAGGGCTACCCCTGCCAGGTGGGCATGGGGAAAGGCTAAAATGAACTGCTGGGGGAAAGGCAGAGAGAAAGATACAAAGAGGAAGTCCCTCCCTAATGAATATCAAATTACTTTTTCCTTCCATAGCTTTGGCTTTGCCTTTCATAAATTTTGAGACAATATTATTTATTTTGAATCTCATTAAAAGATGCTTTTATTTGTAACTGGTCTTATTGTGGATTGAATTAAGAGCGATTTCAAGGCAACAAGACACTTTTCACCCAAGGCTGTGCCAGGTTGTAAAGCGGGATGCTAGGACAGTTCACTGGGCTCCCTTGCTCCCAGCACATTCTGCATACTGTGCCCCCAGAGGATCCATAGAAACCAGTTCACAGAGAGAGGGGATAGCTCTTGTTATAGCAAGTTTGCTTGAAAGCTTGTCTGTTTTTTCGAGCTGTGTCACTTGGCCTGGTCAATAGTTTTCCTCCTCCTGTAAGCTGTGCCATGTCATTAGCCATGCAATTTGGTCTTTTCCTTCTATTACACAAGGATAATATGTTTAAGAGGCTGAGTTAGGAAAGAAAAAGCAAAGGATAAGGAAAAAACCAACAGCTAATCCCTTATACCAGAAATAACCACACTTCTGGAGATATCTGAAAACTTTTTAAATGTCACATTTGATAGGTCAATTTAAACCAGATTATGATCTTGATATGACATTCCAGTCCATCTCCATTCAAGAAAGCATTTCAGGACCCATTCGATGGTAAACATTATCCTTATGAAGATAAGCATCTCTCTGAGAGGTTTTCTGACTGTGTATGCTCCACCATAGGATGGGTTGGCCTTTTTCTGGTGCAGCTGCCCAAACCAGCCAGCCCCCAGGTCATGACTGGGCCTCCCTGTGAGGTGCCCTCCCTTCTTGGTTGTCTGAGGGCACTGTTTGTAGAGGCACTACGTTAACTTCTTCAGACCCCTGCTCTGCCCAAAGTGCCCCTATGGAAGTGCTGCTGGGGCATCTTGGCTGCTGCTCCTGGGGGACACAGGAGTAGGAGCCTCTCTTTCTGGCATTTCTGCCTGGAGGGTGTTCGAGATAATGTAACTCCCATGACAAAGAACGGAAACACTCTGGAGGTAAAACCTTGCAAAATACAATGAATTACTTAAATAAAAGCAAACATAGAAAAAGAAAAGTAGTGAACATAATAGAAAAAAATGTATCTTAGTTTTCTCTGGCAGAGATTTGAATTGAGCAATAAATAAAATTTACTTTTTTCTTCAGTCGTGGTGTTTTTCTCTCTCCTCCTTTTCTTCCTTGCTGAAGAACAGCTTGCTTTGACTACCTATTCCTACACATTAGGAGAAGACCTTCTGTGAAAATATTTCTTTGATCCTCTCACCTGCTAAGATTTCCTGTCCTTTATGAATTTCTCAGTTTTATGCAGCCCACTACCAACATCTGGTCCTTTTGTTTTGATGTTAAGCATGTTTCACCTCTCACCCAGGACAGCCCTTTCCCTATTTTTCTTGATGTCCGCCCTGCCCCTCCCCTGGCCCAGCCTGAGGCTATCAGTAAGTCTTAACGAGTGACACCTCTTTTTTTCTGGCAGGCACTTGTTGAGGTGCTCACAGCCCCACCTTCCATGGCAGAGAAGTTCTGGACACCAGAGTTCATGCCTGGGACTGAAGCACCTGCTCCAAAGCAGGGTTTCTGCTTCCAGTAAAAGTTCTCTTGGAGTGTGGTATGGCATTCACTGTCACACTGGCTCATCAGCAATTTAGTTCTGTGCTTCATAAATTAAAAGTTATTTTACACAATAGATAAACAGGTAATCCAAAGGCAATTTGCTATGCCAAAGAATATCTCCAATAGTGAGAACCTTCTTTTTGGTGACCAGTGACAGAACCCGAGGGAATGACATAAGGCTATATCAAGAGATGTTTAGGCTGGATATTAGGAAAAGGTTCTTCCCCCAGAGGGTGGCTGGGCCCCAGAACAGGCTCCCCCAGGGCAGTGGTCACAGCATCAGCCTGGCAGAGTTCAAGAAGCGTTGGAACAACACTCTTGGGCATACAGTGTGTTTTTTCAGTCAAGGGCCAGGAGCTGGACTTCGGTGATCCTTGTGGATTCCTTCCAGCTCAGGATATGCTATGATCCTATGATTCTATGAATAGTGTGTGGCCACAGCTGGACCAAAAAACTGTCTGGCAGTTAATACTCAGAACACCCATGCATAAATCTATGAAGAGTCAAAAGAGAGTGCAGTGATGGTAAATATCTTTCCTGGGAAACCCACTATCTAGATATTAATCTTCTATAAATATGTCCCTTATTCTGTGGAGTTACAAAGAGTAAAAGAAAGTGACACTTTCCTGTGAAGGCTGAAATTAGATGTTCATTGCCCATGACCTCTAGGGAGGTCATATTTATTTTATTGAACATTTTACCAACACTCGGAAAATATTCTCTTTTCCTGAATATTTTCCCTTTGTCATGTTGCCAAAGCCCTACAGAATGATGAATCATTCTTTACTGACAGTAGTGCTATTATTTCTCATTTGTAACGTAAGCAATATTTTTGGTGCAAGAATTTCAGACACTTGATACTGCTGTTGCAATGGGACCTAGTGCCTGCATATTTGAGCCTATGGGGAAGAAGGGCATGAAGACACACTAAAAAAAAAAAAGATTCCTGTGGTAAAAGTAGGTGATGTTCACAATGATTACTCATACCAATAGGGCTGCATGTGAGATCCACATTGTAAATAATAGAACTGCACAGGCGAACACATAAGTTCAGTTGAAGGAACCATCTGAGGCTGCAGCAGATGAGGACAGTGGCAGCTCTGGGCTCAGAATAGTAAGGGGCATTGCAAGACAAAAATCCAGTGAATTTTCAGGAGAGTAAAGCAGTGAGTAGAGAATGGGTGGTTGTCATAGCTCAGACTTCCCTGCAGCCTCTTCTGAGGTGCCTTATAGAAGGAGAGAAATAAATTTAAACGAGCATGGCTCAGAAACAAAGTTTATGGGTCAAAACCATCTGAGAGAGAGGAAGAAAGAACAGGCAAATGAGCTGGATCCTGCTCTGAGCAGGCCAAAGAGGTGGTGGCTACAGTGGCAGCTGCATTCCAGCATGCCAGCAAGAATGGACAGAAGAGAGTGTGACCAGGAGAGTGATGCAATGCTTTGATCTAATCAGTGGAACGACCCCTGAGGGATACTCACCTCATCCCAATCACTGCATTTCAAATGGATATTCTGGAACTGAAGGATGGAGAGGAAAAAGGAGAGGCAGGGTAAAAAATACTAAACTTGTCTATTGGTGGCAATGAAAAAGCTGGTGAGCATTGTTTTAATGAGAACAATCAACTTGGTGAGTCAAGAAAATGTTAGAGAGGTATGGTTTAACTGTTTGTTTTGGTTTTTAGGAACAAAAGGGTAATTTAATGAAAGAGAATGTAGGTAGCTCAAGCCTGACTAGATAAATTTTTCTTGGTGCACAGTAAGTTAGATCAGTTGATCAATTCCACCACACATCTCTGGAAGCAAAACCTTACCAAGTTTAAAAGAGGTATTAAACATATATATAGAGATAGCAAGAGGTAAGCAGTATAAGTACTAAACCAAAACCACTTCAGGAGCTGAGTTGGCCTTTATTAATAGAGAACAAGATGTGAGCTAGAAAGGTTATGCCAGCGAGTTTACTGGTTTTATCTGTTGAAGTAATAAGGAATTATCTGGTCATTTCTGGAGGCAGAATGCTATACAAAGAGCATACTTAATCTTGTCTGGTCTGACCACACTTATGTGACAATATTGCAGCAGATCTATGAGCCCTAGGCTGAAATAAAAGGGAAGGATTGAGGAGTGAGGGTTTTTGGCAAAGCAGTTTGTGGTCCAATAATGAAATAGCAGGGGATACTTCAGGTTAGTCCTGAAAGTGCACTGCAGGAGCCATCCAGTAATAGAAGTCATCCATTATCTCTCAGTCACAAATAGTTTGAAAGGAAAATTTTTGCACAAGCTTGGAAAAGATGGCTCATCATTCTGATGAGATTTCCTTAGAGAAGTTACAGTATTTGCAAGCTTGCCAACTTTTGAGCAATCTTCTCTCAGCCAATTTCTTTCTTTCCCTCCCCGCACTACCAAACATGATTAGATCATATTATGAGTGCATTGCCTGCCAAATTTCATATCTAGTTAATCACACTGAGCACTGTGACCTTATAAAAGAACCTTAAACTGATTAAAATCTTTACTCTGTGCCTACACACAGGGAAAAAAAAGTCTCACCAGCTTATTTTTGAATATTGTTTATTAAGATGTTTTGATTTATGTTTTCTCCTTTTTTTTGCAGTTGATAGGTCATACTTCAAAGGGAAAAGGTGTAAAAGAAAGCATTGGGTCTACCTTAGTTGTGATCACAGGGAAGAAGATGATGATATAATACCAAATACACTCCAGATAGCTGGGAATATGCAGACCTCTGTCATATGCATCTCATTGTTCCCATTTATTTGCTTGCAGTGAGGCCTATGTGGCTTATTTTGGTTGATAAAATCACAAAACATCTGTGCTGGCCACTAAGACTTTACTCTGCTAGAAGAGCAGAGCAAGGCTGGCACCAAAGGACAGATCCTGCCACCCTTCTGGCATGTGCACTTTGCAGAAGTAGACAATATTTTGCTTCTTGATGAACGGCAACCCAAACCAGCGCAATCCGCCTGGCTTTGGATCAAGTTTACTTTTGATTAAAAATACATGAAAAGAAATCTAAACCAAATGTCAATGGCCAAGAGATTCTCCACACAGAAAACAGTGACTATTTTCAAACAGAAAACAATGGTATTAGGGACAGAACCAAATATTTAGGAATAATCCCCCGACCATTGTCAACACTCTGTAGCGGAAACTAAAAATTCTCTACTGGATCCAAGACTGGCCCTTCTAAGATCCTTCCTGAAGCAGTTTAAACTACTTGAAGCAGATTTTTCTGCGTGGACTTTTCTTTTCTTGACTGATTTTGCTAGTTATAGTGTGATGGGAGCTCGTGAAGGAAAATATAGGAAATTTAAACCTGTGCTGCCATGAGGCACATGCTGTCATTGTGGCTTCAAGATGGAGAAATAATAACAATGGAGATGCGGAAAGGTGGATTTTCAAGCAGGACAGAGTGCAACGGAACAGACTATTCCTTTCTTTTACTGCTCAAACTTGTAAGATCAAAGCCCTGCTGGAGAAAACAAGAATTGCTATTATTTCTCTTCTACTCCTTTTTATTGCTCCTTTTCTAGGAAGAAATGTTCAAAGTAGTAAAAATCAATACCCTCTCTGTCAACTTGAGTGCCACTGAATGCTAAAAGCCAAACGGAGCAACAACGATGTGGAAAAATCTTTTACTTTGTTTCAACTGAGTTTTTTCAATCTTTAAAGCAAAGCAGCAGTGTAGACTTCTAATCCTGGAGGCTGCTACATAAATACTTGCTAAAAGCTCTGATACACCTATTGCCAATGTATGGTGAAGGGTTGAGAAATTAGAAATTCCTGTCACTCTTCCAGTGTCTCTGAAGCAGTGTTCTGGCGCTAGTCTGCTGGTAATCCCAGAGAGAAATCAGCTCTGATGGAATCTATGTCTTTTTATTTCTTGTACAAAGCAGGCAGAATGCCGCAAAATGAGGGCCAAGGGCAGCAAGTGCAGTACTGATAGCAGTACTGATAGCAGTGCTTCACACGTCTGCAGGTGAGGGAAGCCCGGCCACCCCAGGACTTGGGCAGAAAGCTCTCCACATCACCCTGGCACTGTCACTTCGCCCAGTTTCAGTTATAGCTATCCACTGGTACTTTTAGGCTGCAAAAACTTAAAAGAGTCACTTAGACCCACTGAATTCAATGAGATTACTGGTGTAACCAAAGTCAGGCACATGCTTAAGTCTTTACTAGGTCAGAGCTTAAAATACCATTGCAACCAGCACTGTGCAGTATCTCCATGGATATTATAAACAGACACCTTACGAGCTATACAAGGTCTCCTGTTAATTTGAATAAACTTTTTAGTTGACACTTTTTGTATACAGAGTATTTTTACTTGAGGAACAGCTTATGAATCTTCTAAACCTCCCCAGTTTATATAGCTATGTAAGTAACAGAATTATACCAAGATGCATTTTTCTGTGGTACTCAATACACAGACGGGGATTTCCTGATACAAACATTTCCTACTACTAGCTGAGCGTGCATTCCTGAAAAGTGCCACAGTCAGTGATTTCACAGATGCAAATCAAATTTTCCCCCAAGAATTATGTAAGGGTGGTGGGTGGGATTTGTGCTTCAGAATTATGCACAGTTTAAATACTGGGGGACAGTATTTAACAACATGTGATCCGATTCATATCCCAATGTCACTGCCTAAAAAATAATAACAGAAAAATTATTAGGAAACTTTTTGTAAGTTTTTAAGTGAAACATCAGTTGTGGTCTGGCACACCAGAGTTCAAAAATGACAAGGATGACATAGAGAATAAATATATGGGACCATCAGGACTGTCAACTTGGCACATCAGTGGTTGGTAGGGACAGAAAAAGTGGATAAAATGCTACTTTTCAGCAACTTGTTTCTCAGCACTTGGTTTTGTAGTAGCTGAAGATGGTGATGACTTTTTCTTTAATAAAAATTGATGACATGACTGCACATTGATCTGGGATTTTGAGCAGTATATATTTTTATAACATAAGATCAAGTTTTGCAATCCCCTGATGACCTTGTCCAACTGTTCTCAGAACAGACTATTGGTCTGAAAGATCTCAGCCACTTCATCTTGGAGTAATCTTGCTGTCTCTTTCTGAATCATTATATATATTTCTTTTTATCATCTTTGTCATCTTATTTCAGGCTCTCCCTTTTTGTCAAGGTCAATCAAGTCAACCAAGAGAGAAGTACAAAAAGCCTGAGAACTGATTAGTGTAAGATGGTGTTAAATGATGAACGGCAGAACTCCTAAAAGTTGCATCAGGAAGATAAATGGTCTGTTACTGTACACTTCCTGATTATTTACTCATATGACATGTAAAACAACTGCATAAAAGGTGAATGGTTTTGTTACTCCTTGTTATTAGAATGTGTTCCCAGAACTGTTGTTCCCAGATAGATGTTTTCACATAACCTTCCTAAGGACATTTTGGCAAATTTGACCTACAGGGACAGAGAAAGTGAGCCTTAATTTCAGTTTTTGTGGGGATCAATGAAAGGAAAAAAGGAGGTGACAAAAAAGCTGTACTTCACAGTAAGTTCCTAATTTGTTAGACAGCACTGCCCAATTCTTACACCACTCCATTATGTCCACTAACTTGCTGCAATGCAGTTACTGCTTGTGTGAATCGTATTTCAAGAACTGCTATACTTTTAAATTTACAGTTTGAAAAATCAGATATTGAGCACCTCTGAAAAGCTGACCATCCACCAATTATTTCCCACATACATTTTTCTGAGCTTGATTTCATGCATACGTTCATCTGATTGGACTTTATGCTGCAGTTGGCCTCTGTGGAGCATGGTTATGTTTCTGTCCCAAAACCTTACTCTTTTCTTGGCTTCCATCCTGATTCACATGTACCCAAGAACCATAAAACATAAGGCCAACTTGAATAAAATCCAAACAATTCCTAATCTTCTGTGTCTCTGATATTTTGGTGATCAGTTTGAGTTTTCTATATAGACTAAAAGTTTTATTCATTAACCTAGAAAGCCTTACTTGTTAACCTTCAAACCAAGAATGCGTTGCTAGAATGACTGAATCTACAAGCTGTTAATTTCCACAGAGGGAAATAAATAATTGCAGCCCTTTTTTATTATCCCCTTAGACAGTCATATCAGTGTCTGACTGATTGTTAAGTAGGATTGACTACTGGCTAGTTTTAATTTCAAGCCAAATCTTCCACCTGTTTCTTTTCTTGCACGTTGCTATGGTGAAGATTATCATAGACTGCATACAACAGTGAAACACAGAAGGATCATTGAAAAAAACATCCAGACAAAGACATGTAATAATAACTGAACAAAAGTATATTGCTTGGTAGGTGCCATTAAGCACTCATATTTTTCTGGCCATGTTTTGCTGCTGACCTATCCAGAAATATATTTGGAATCATAAACTTTAAATTGTTTCAATTTTCCTGAGAAAATCTTTCTAACAAATACAAAAAATTGTCATTACATGTCCCATTAGGTCAAGGGCTGTACTGTATGCTGGCACTGCAGCTCCTACCTCTTTTGGCTACTTTCATTCACACCCCGTTAGCTCTCCTGGACTGTGATGCTTCAGTCACTGAGGATTAACATCCCACAGAGAGATGGGAATATTTTGCAGACCTCAGGCCAGAAAAAGCCAAACAAAGTGCCCTTATCTGTAGGTGCCTGTGTGGGTAGGCTGTCACAGTTCCAATGTAATTCATGAATGCTGGATATTTGCATTGCATATTCAAGTTCGGCAGAACTTGAAACCCAAAAGGCAAAGTATACTCTTGATAATCCTAGGAACTTATAAATGTTCCTCAGATATTACAGTAATGTCTGGAATTCAGTTTAAAAGCTTTATTTTAAAGACAAACACTTTATAATCGCTCCTCTAAAAGGACCCTCCCCGCTGGACGACAATGCTTTGAAGGGAGAAGCAAAATACTAGCGCTAATCTTTCATTAAGTTCTCTTGCTGTTACTCCTAAAGTGCCAGATCTCAGTTTCATTTGAACTTCATTTCCCCTGAGATACAAGCCCCTTCTACCCTCTCAAATGGGTCTATTTACTTTTATGATGTCTTTCCAGTGGTTTCTTCATATATTGTTTCAGTGGGATGGGTATTATTGGGCAGCCACTAAAGTTCAAGATCTAACTCCAACAACCCTCTTGGGAGCATGTTTGAGTCCAAATGATTCAAACTCCTTCTTTGGCAAAAGACTCGTCCAGTTAAGTGGGAATCTTGCCTGTAAAAGAGAAATGGGCCCCAAATGTTCTTGTAAGAAGGATGTCCTGTGAAGGCATCTAATCTGTAGTAGCAGAAATGAATAACATTGAAAATCACAAATTCTCTTCTAGCAGAACCTCTAGAGCTTTGGAAGATGATCAAGGCCATTTGGGACAGAATTGTCTGAGCAGAAGTCACAAAAGCAGAAAATTTTCTGGCAATATTCCAGTAATAGAAGCAAGAGATTTCCGTAGTTTGAGGGGAAATAAAAAGATCACTAAAATTTTAAAGACTGAAAAGGAATCATTTTTATTTCAAGTCCAAACTGAATTTATTCAGAACTATATATCCATCCTTAATTATTCTTCACTGAGTCCTCTCAAGCAGGACAGTCCAGAGCTACAAGTACCAAATGGGATGAAGTTTCTGTGTTCCACACTGGACCTGCCAGTGTTTCAGGATGTGTGCCTCAGCTCATATCCCTGCATGTCACTTTTCCCCAGTATAAAACTGTGGCATTCTTTCTGTTCTTGTAGGCTGGACCACACACTGTTTTTCAGATTTCATGGCAAATTATTAGGAACACGAGCTAATGGTATTAATTGTGCATTAATTATTTACTCAGTGGTCAATTATTAATTAGTAAAGGTCTTGTTTTACTCTAGGTTGAAATGGGGCTAGGTACTTGGAAATTATTATTAATACACTGTAACTCCATCAGTTTTTGCAGCACTCTGTTTTGCAATTCAGTTTCAGTGGAATGTACTTTCCAAACCTTTACATTCAACAGTAAGGCAGATACAAACATTGAAGCCAAATGCTACATGAGATTCCTCAGCAGCACAGACACATGGTAAAGAGGTTTTAGCTTTCTTCATGAGGGATTACATACAACCTGAAATATTTGGCTGGTGCACTGTGCCTGGTTTGGTCCCTGCCTCTTAATAGGAATGCAAGAAGTGCAATCAGCAGCACTGTGTAAGTTGCCCAGAGTTATTCCTGGGACTAAAGCTACATCCCAACAGACAACCCATGTAAATAGGCCATGTGCAAACTTGTGGGATCATGAATGAATTCTCTTGTTTGGCTGCTGAGCCATTCTCTAAGGAGGCAGGGGATCCACCAACTATCTGCAAGGTGCCAAGCTAAGCACTGTAGAGTAATGCAGAGCATGGTTGTATCTTCTGGTGGTATAATTACATTCCTTCAGACACAAGAAAGAAAAAAAAGATGTCATAAACCTACCAGTTAACCCTTTAGCTCACACCTCCTTAGAACAGAAGGACCACTTTTCCACCCTAGAATAGAAGGTGTCCCTGCAGAGCTGATCCCTGCAATGAACAAAGACATAACTTCAGCTACTCCTTTTCTACTGTGTTGAATGTCTCACCACAGGAACTGACTCAAATAAATAGTTGTGGCCCTTGTGGGTGTATTTTCCCCAGTGGTTCTGGCCTTTATGGAATCAAGTGTTAAGTCCTCCACGTCTGTCCTTAACACTGTTTCCTTGTATCCAGCCTTATTCAGTGCTCTGGGATTTCCATTCGCTTTACACACCAAGCCCAGATTTTGGCTTACATCCTCATGAGCCTCTCCTCAGAGATATCTAAGCCTCAGACATCTGTAAGTCAACTTTCAATCCAAAATGGACTTACTGGGTTAAATAATTTAATCACTTACTGGAAATAATGACTAGGAAATAAACTAATCGTGATTCCACAGGCTTTAAAATAGTTTAGTGCTTCTTTGTGAAGATGTAAGAGCTTCCCGTTTTCACTGTTTTCATCTGGTTTTGGGAGCTTCATTTTTTATCTCAGTTTTTTTCCTTCTGCAACTGACCAGCAATGGCTTGTTAGAAGAACCTGAAGCTGGAATTAGGAAGGAGTTTAGAGCATATATATGAATGATCAGAAATGAGCTGGGGACCACCAAGGCAGAGTTTCACGACCCTGGAGCAAGAGATGTCCATCAAAGGCTCCAGGAGAACATAGTAAATGAGCCATAATAAGTCCCAGTGGGACTTGGAGAGTTTTAGTGGCCTCTTCCTGAGCTGCAAAGCACCCAGGGCAGCAGCCAGGCTGGCTCAACAAGGATTATGTGCCATAATGGTTAAAGTCTTGGCACCAATCTCAGGTCTTCTTCTATTCATATTCTCAGTGGTGGGTTTGTATCAGTGCTAGGAGATTTGGAAAAAATTATTAATATGAATACTTTGGTATTGTTTTATATGGAAGGTGCACAAACCCTAAAAAGACTATTCACAGCATAAAGTCAAGAGTTTGGCAGACAGACAAGCCTAAACTAGAGAGATGTCTGGTTAAAGGAATTCACCCCATGAAAGACCACCTGAAGGTGTAGGGATTTTGCACTGCACTAAACTACTCAAGGTTTCCGTTGGTGATGGCTCTCAAGTTTTTGAGGCTGCTCAACGTGCCTGAGTTTTACAAACTGCTGGAGGTATTTGTTAAAGCTTTTTGGGTTACTTGATTTCCTACTCCAAAGCAAATACCAGTTTTTCAATTTTCCCCCCTCATAATATATGTAAATTTTGAAGTCTTGCTACAGAAATAAAATTGAGAAAGTCAGATTTAGAGGTAAAAAATAAGTCCTTTGGAAAGTATTAGAATTTTTTTCAGGAAAAATGTTAGAGAAAATTAAGTATACTGCTATGAAATATGGGTTGAAGACCAGAAAAAAGTCAGTAGCATGTGCTAATAGAAAAGGCAAAACAAAATATGACACAAAGATAAAATCCAAACTAAATGGTCTCCTTTGTTTGGATTAAACTTCCTCAATATCAACATGTTCTGACAAAACATTTCAATTTTGCCAAAATTGCATTTTCTGGCAGAAATGGACTCTGTAAAAAGGTTTTGACTAGCACAAGTACATGTATGCCAAGTGATTCCTTTTGTGTGTTGTGGTTTTCATCCACCGTGGAGTGAACTTTTACTGAGCCTCATTCATTCATCTGCCCCACCATAAAAATGCACGGCTATTTTAAGCACGTTGTAAAGTGAACCATGTCACTTGGCCAGGCTGCCCAATTGTGGGAGTGTGGGACGGGAATCCCTCTCTGCACCCACCCACGCCCACCCTTGCCACCCCCCGGGATGCATCAACCCCGCAAGCCCAACGGGAGCAAGCGCAAAGTGCCTCCTTCTGGAGATGTCTGTAACTTCAGCTCACCCGCAGCAGCCGGGATGGCTCATATAATGAGATATCTGCATTTCTCTTTCTCCCCTCTCTCAAACATCTTTCTTTACATAAGGAAAGCTGCTTTCTCCCTTCTGAGCACTGAGCCAATAGACCATCACAAAAGGCATCTGTTGCCAGAGTCCAGAAAGGGTTAAGGCAGCAGTTGGAGAGGTTTGGGGTGACGTGTGCTTCTGGACGCCTGAGAAGTCTCTTGAAGGTAGTTCCCCTCTGGTGAGGATGGGAGCGTGCTGAGGTCTGAAATCCGAGATCCCTCGCAGCCTGGAGCTGGTGAGGTCCCAGTAAAAGCTGTTTGCCTGCTTTCCCTTCCTGAGCAGTCACACCGCTGCACTGGCCTGGGCAGCATGGAGCGAGCACCCTGGACACTTGTAGGACTCACTCTTCTCCAGCTCCTGCTCATCTCCTGCTTGCCAAGAGGTACTGTAAGAGAGCGTGTGCGTTCCCGGCATGGGCGAATGAGTCCCTTTCCTTCAGTGTGGTCAGAGGGGTTTCATCTCATGCGCTGTCATGGGAAGCAGAGAGATCTGCAGGGACAGCAATAATAGAAAGAAGGGGCTCTGCTTTATGTATTTTTTTTCTTGCCAGCATGGAGTGTGTGTGTGTGTGTAGGTTTACCCAGGAATGATTTTCAGGCAAACTTAATAGCCTTAAAAAGAAACAACTGGCTGAATTTGTTTGCCAATGGCCATTAAAAAAAAAGGTATGCAATCACTTTGCTTATTACTCCTTTTATTTTCTCAACACTCAGTGCTACGGAAATGATGATAAAAAGAGGCATTTAACTCTCTGAATTGTAAAGCGTAATTTGTTTACTTTGGCAAGATGAGATTTTCCTCTCCAGCCCCAACACCAAGAATGAAGGCAAGGGAGAAAAAAAGTGAAGGAAAAAAAGAAAACAAAACCCACACATTGTTTCCAATCTGGGATTTAGTTCTGCCAATATTATTCTTTCGAAGGGGAAGCCTTGTTAAAGCAGAACGATCTTTTTTATACTCAAGCCCCATCCCACTTTCTGCTGATCCAGCATGTATTATCTTGATAAGGTTGAGCAAAAAGCATTTACTGTTGAGCGCAAATTTGCTGTAGTTATGGCCACGAACTCGGGCTGTTTACACCTGGAGGTGTCTGGACCTGCTTGCAGCAGCCAGCTGTCAGCATCGTGGGCTGCTTTCTTGGGAGCTGCAGCCCTAAGGACTGGGAGGTGAGGTGCCCTCAAGTCACCCACCCTTGAAGCTGCTGCATATTTTCGCACTGCTGACTCCTCTTACCAGGGGAGCTGTCAGATCGGCAGGCACTCGGATCTCAGTGACTGTAAAGAATTGGTGTCAAGGATGGTGCTTCAGAGCCCCCCTCACGAGGGGCCCCGGCAGAGGGTCTGCCTCTGCAGTGCCCTCCCCTGCTGACCCCTGAGGACGCAGGGAACAGGTGATGATCAGGGGTGTCTGCCCACCAGGCGGGCCACCAGCACCTGGAGCCGTGCTGGGAGGCTGGCCTCCTGCCAAAGCTCCCCCTGGGTCACAAGCACAGAGAGCTTCTCCCTACCTCTGGGCCACGTGCACGGACTTGTCCCTGCAGTGGCCTGTCCCTCAGACATGTGCCAGCTTGCACACTGGCCAAGCGAGGTGGCTCCATGGCATGTGCTGGAGTGGCACAGAACTAGCCCTGTCAGTGGCAGAGCATCCCCATGGCTGTCAGGCAGCTGCGTGGGCATAAACCCCTCCTGCTGCAGGGGCAGCACATCTTTCTCATGGAAAGAATCTGGTCCACAGAGTAATCCAGCACCGAGTCCCCCCAGCAGCAGGGATGAGGGGAGGCAGGAGGAAGGACAGCGATGGGCAGTGGGACAACACAAGGTCTGTGGGGCTGTGAGCTTTGGAGGGAGGGCGCTGGTTGCCCCAACACCCACTCCTCATGCACCAGGAGCAACGTGAGAAGAGCCTGTGGGACACATGGATGTGAGCCATCCCCTCTCCCCCTGCCCTTCCTTGCCATGCCTCCCCTGCCCTGGTGCTGGTAGTGGAGCAGCTGGTGGCACTTGCCCAGCTGGCAGCATGAGGGGGCCAGGAGCTCCCCTGCAGCCACAGCAGGAGGGGCTCTCAGAGACAGGGGAGCGACTCAGAAGTGCAGTGGCCTTAACATGTCAGGGCAGGTTGGAAAACAGCATTTTGTCTCCTCCTCACAGATGTATCCAATTTTTATCCATATTTATCACACCCAGTTGCACACGGCCTGCCTCGAGAGCTGGGGGCAGGAGTCAGGGCAGTCTGGGAATTTATTTTTTGGAATAAACTTGGAGTGCAAGTGACTCATGTTTCCTTAAAAATATATGTGTGGTTTTGTGTGTTTCTGCCTATCTAAACCCTTCCCAACCTCTCTTCCCCTCCCCCTCCAGCCTCTGTCTAGAGAAGTGAAGGCCAGATGCACTCAGACACATCCAGATGCATTCAATCTTACCAAATGGGTTACTTCAGTTCACAAGTTTAGGCTTCTAGCATGGACAAAGGGAAAGGGACTTGCTTTTTATTTTGGAAAAAAAGCTGGGGTTACTTGCTTTTGACCCTGAGGCCTCTTTAAGTAGCTCCCAGGTGTCACTGCAAGCCTGCCAGTGCCCAGGATTTTTCTCTCCACCAGCCCTGAAGGACCCCTCACCACCATAGGATGATGAAGTTGTCAGCAGCAGGACCTGCCTTGGGCATGTGGATGCTCCTCTCCCTCCTGCAAGACCAGGGACATGGTGAGGGGCAAACTGGAAGGAAGGTCACAGGGCAGGGAGGCAAGAGATCAGCAGGGACAGAGGCCTGGCAGACTGAGGGCATCTTCAGTCCTTGGTTAGGGCTGGACTACACACTCCAGGGGAGATGTAAGGACTAAAATTTGAGGAGAGTTGCCGCTGTCTGTGTGGACTGTTTCTATCTGGACATCATTAACTGTGAGCAAGTTGTCAACATGTTGCAGGTCTCACGCCATTACAAGAGAAGCCCTCAAGACAGGTCCAGCACCACTCCTCTACGTTTAGGACACGAGGACATTCTCATGTTATGTGGTCATGAATTTCAATACAGCAGCTGCTTCTTCTCTGCATATTTCCAAACATTCTCCTCTATTGCAGAAGTCTAACCTCATCAACGCTGTCACTAACTCAAAAGTTCTACATTCATTACTTGTTCCTGTTCCTTGTCTTGCAGCACAGAGAAAACAAATTCTCTTCATGGTCATACTAGTACAATTTTTCTGCCCAGAATAAGATCTTGTCCCAGAAAGAATCAAAGCCTAAAGGGTAATGTGGCAACCTCTGAGTTTTAGCCTTAACCTGGCTATTTCTTCCTGTCACAGCTTTTCTCAGATGAAGCCACAAGGCCACAGCACCAATAATAAAATCACAAATGTCAGGTCATAAATACAGAGAAGAAACTAAAGAAGGGGGGTATTTAAAAAGGACAGTCAAATTAGTGTGCATTTGTTAAGATTCCACTTAGTATTGTATATTTCCTCCTGTGTTCTCTCACTGGGTTTGATTTTTTTTTTTAAATAGAAATCCTTTCTTTCTGCCTCTCCCCACTTGCCACTTTGTGAAAGCACACACTACTGGCAGAAAAGGATGCTAACTGACTCTGTAGAAGCAGAAGTCTAATTATTCAGCAAAGGTCTCTGACCATAAAGTAAGCACAATGAGTAAAACTAAAACATGGATGTATTTTAGCTCCTCTTTTAATTAGCCCAGCTGCTGAAAAGAGTAATAGGTACATAATTTCTAAAGAGAAGCAAGTGGTTTTAGAGACAGCATCATCTCTTTCATCCTCTTAACACATCAAATAGACAAATAGACATAATTTGCACAGTAGTTTATCTGAGGCAAAAAGGTTAACAATAAAGACCCGCACTTCCTTTATTATTGAGGGTTTGGGGTACATCATGTTCCAAGACCCCCAGTAAAAGTCTCTTAAAGGGAACATCCCTCTTCCCTTCCAAGGTCTCTTCCTCTTGGCCTTACTGAAATCAAGTGGAGAATTTTACTATTCATCCCAATGGAGCCACAGTTTCGGCCAGCGTTGTGCTCAGAGCATTTCCTGTTGTTAATGTCCACACACCTGATTTCTGTGGGGTGAGGCCCAGCTGCACAATGGCAGAAGAGCCAAGTGAGAAAGGAGCAGAAAAATGAGATGGACCTAAGGAAAGTGTAAGCTGCTACCAGGGTTCATCTCTGTTGAAGCTGTTTTTTCTTTAATGACAAAGCTTCCTTTCAGAACTATTACATGGCCAAACATTCCCTACTAACAGCCTTGAGAAACTGCTCCTTCAAATTCAACTGCTTGTTTCTTTGGCAGAAGACAGTAGTTGTTGTTGAGCAGCACGCTGAAAAATTAAGTTGAAATCAAATACAAAGGGGCATGTTCTCACCTGTGGAACATGAACTGGTTAAACAATCACTTTGAAAAAGTCATCCTCTATGGACTCAAATTCTACAGATGTATCTGTATCTCCTCTTACTGACACTGCACAGTTACTGCAAATGACGCTTTTCAAAGCAACTTGAAATAATATTTCTTTGAGCTTAAGTAGTGTTTACCAATGTACTGATGGATAAATTGAGGCATGGAAGGAGAACCTTTGCAGGATAACAGAATGGAATTGTGGGATAGGAAGTTCTCCCCAAGGACAGAGATGGCAAACTAGTTTTCTGCTCACACTAGTCTGATCCCTCCACATAGCAGCTACTGTCAGCACAAATACAGGGAGTGGGAATGGGAAGTCAGGGAGAGGAGAGAGAAAAATATCCCATCTCAGCAGCAGCACAGGCTTATATCATCTTAAAGGGACTGTACTCTAAAAAAATTCTCATTCTTCCAAAGAAGTGGCAGACACAAGAGATAATTGGTATAAGTGGGCTTGCTTCAATTCACCTTAGTTCTTAGCTATACAATTTTCCCAGATCTCAGATCTTTGGAGCAGAAATCCCTTTGTATCTTATGAGGTATCTATGATGTACAAATTCACTATGGCAAAAGATTAGTCAGCTCATGCTGACATTTTACCATGATGAGCTGCCTGACCCACCCCTGAGGCAGCAATGTGTTTCTGAATCTGCTCCTGAATCACCAAAGCTTTAAGCCTGATCTCAGCCCTGGGGATAAGGGGAGGCAGCAGCATCACCAAGGTGAATTGTTGTTGGACTGACACTTGCCAACAAGGCGGACATTGCCTGGGAGCATCGACTCCTACTGCTGTCCTACAAAATCCATCACTGACAGCCTCTAGGATCTGACATGTGCTGTAGGGATTAGGAGGTCTTGCTAGGTGCAGATGTCAATGGCAAGCATGAAAGTATTGCCATCTGAATCTGAAAATGTTGATCTCCCACCTCACAGTCCTCCTCAGGCTGGACCCAAAGCATCTGGTGAAGTGTTGTGTTGGGCTGTGCCAAGCTCCTGAACCAAGCAGGTCTTCCCTCCAGCACACGCCCTGGACATTTGTGTGCTTTCCCAACACAGGCATTTCTTGCTTGGTTTCCATGGTCTTGACCTGCTTCCATGTGAGCTGTTTATGTCTGGATTTAATGGGCTTTTCTTCCATCATTAAAATCTCATAAATTAATCCACTGTTTATTTGCCTGTCCAGAGTCTTATTTGTTCTTTGCAGCTAAATATTTTGCATGGGTTGTCAAGCAGCTTCTCCCAGCTTGTCCAAAAATCAAAGACACAGTCACTGCCTGCAAGCCAGACTGCCTGCTTGGAAGATTATCAAAGTAAAGCTCACAAAACACCCCACAATTATCTCTGCCACAGCTGGCTGAGGCCTCGCTTTCAGTATTTTACTCAGTCAATAAATCTTCCCCCACTTTTCTCTGCCTCATTCTCTTCTGTTTTGGGGTGATAATGACCAAGTGTGGGGGGGGGGAGCTGCCAATGGTTACCCATACCCAAACACACAAGTAGGAGCAGGGTTATGCCTCTGCCTCCCTGGAGCACAGGCTGAGCTCAGCCACACAAACAAACATTGATTACACACATAAGTGGCTCTGTGCATATCCCTCTTAAACTTCTGAGGCAAAGGTTTTATTTGCCTTTTTTTTTGGTAGCCCAGAGACAAAACAAAAGGAATCCTGCCATTATTAAAGGGGTGCAGAAAGTCTTCAATCAAATTTCTTTAAAGAATATCTTCTACAGAACCTCAAAATAATAGATTCCATGATTTCTGTGAAGAGAATCCTAGAAGGGCAACTTTAAAAAATTCTCAAATCCACATATTTTCTTGGCGAGGCTATATGAATTGCCCAAACTGCAGAAACCGAGAACCTGAAAGGGAATTAAATTGTCAGTAAATCAAAAGACAGTTTATTTTCATTGTCTAAGTTGAGACAAAGGCAAGAAGTGAGCAAACAGCATTTCTAGGTGGCAGCAAGTATATTTTTACAATTCTTTAAGCAGAGATTTGCTGCTCCCTTCTTAACATTAAATATTACCTCAAGGTCAACTTATTCTACAAATGCACACATTTGATCCACCAAGAATAAGTATGGCCTCTGCTTTTTGGCTCTGTTGTGTACACAAGCTCTTCATATAAAAATAAATATGCATATGCCCACATTCACACTCACTACAAACACACAAACACATGTGTAATATTTTAGGGAAGAATAGAGAACTTAGGTTGAAAGGGACATGGTCCAGCACATCTTGGTGCTAACTTGCAAGTTAAGTTGTGTTGCTCACAGCCTTATCTTGCCAGGGTTTGAGTTCCTGCAAGGATGGAGACATTCCTTTGTCACCCCAATGTAACTTTGCCTGTGAATATTTGGATCATTTTACAGACAGAAATTTCTTGGATAATATAGCCACTTTATTAATAAACTTTAGCAATCTTGAGATAAATTAGATTTCTAGTTTGAGTTAGAAAAGATGAGAATTTGAAGGAAGCCTTAGAAAATCTCAGAGTGTTGGGTAGTTATTTATTAGTCAGACTTTGGAGAGTACTGCTTCAGCAAGAAGTGAGACCCTCACTGCATACACCAGAGACACAGCTATTGTCTGTCTTGTATGGCAAGATGTACCAAACTGAGTGTCAGTTCTACTGAGATAATTAGATGCGTGTAATTAATTTTCCCTGGAATCTGAATCAGATACAATTCATAAATAAAAGGCTTAATTAAAAGAGAATAATAGCCATAGGTTAAGAAGTCCCAGCTTGGCCAGGTTGATTGACTGCCGTTCTGGGAATTAGAAGGCATGAATTTAATTCCTGACTCTGCTATTGTTTTTCTCTGGGACCTTGAGCAAAGTCACTTCACCTCCCTCGTGCTTCATTTTCCCATCTGGAAAGAGGACTTTGTAAAGCATGTCAAGATCTACAGACAAAAGGGTCTATAACTGCTGAACACTAAGGTTATTTCAATGCAAGATTCCACTACGGGAATAAAGAATTTTAGAACCTTATTGACATCTGACAGAAGCAGCTTTTTCTTTTTGGAATGATTGTAGGCACAGAGAGGGGGGATGGAAATGTTTCAGCGCAAACAGCAGCCTCATTCCTAAAGTTAGAGCAGCAGTGGACTCTCCCTGGTTGGTACACCAGGCATAAGGGAAAGGCTCAATTCTGAGGAGCACAAAGGGCTGCATTTCATTTCCCAGCCAAAGGGGATTAAAAAAAAAGAAGAAACAGTTTGGTGGTCCTTTTTATATAGAGTCAGTAAAAATCATTAGGGGAGAAGATAAGCTTCCAGGAACCAGGCATGAGGTCATGAAGAGTCAAGTGAGACAGAGCAGCAAGGCTCAGTGGTAGGGAGCTGCAGCAGGCACAGTAATTAGGTTATCAGCAACAATGAAACAAAAAACTGTTGTGTGAGAAGAGAGCCAGGTACAGGCATGGATGGGAGTGCTCCACCTTAGAGATGTATGGCTTGTTTCTTGTTTCATGACAAGGCAACCCTGTTTCAGAGTTTAATACACAAGGAAAAAGGTTGTTACCTAACCACAATTAAAAAAAAAAAAAAAAAGAAAGAAAGAAAAAAGAGGAGGATAGAAGGGGGAAAAAAGATCTAGTCTCATTATGTTTCCTTCATGTCTCATCTTTCTAGTCTGCTCTCTCTTTTTACTATCAAACTCCATGAAAGCAGTCATCAGGGCTGTCAGCTGGTTAGAAGGCATGCTGACAGCTCTGTGCACTCCTTAGATCTCTCTTTGTAGGATTTAGACAGCACACTGGTGGGGAAAGACAGGATCTGCACTTATTGTGGCAGTCCTGAGTCACAGTCTGAGGTTGTTTCTTAAAAGGGTACTTCCAGAATAGCTTAAATATCATATGAGGTTATGCTAAATAATAGAAAGATGTTACCATATTAGAAATGCCAGGCAAAATGAACCTTTAAAAATAACGAAAAATCCTGTTTCCTCTGGCAGTGAAGTCAAATGTAACAACATGTGCTTCTGAGTGAAAATAGGGAGTGAAACCAGCTAAAATCCAACTTTAAAAGTGGCCTTTCCTGGTGGGCCCCCTAGTTTTCAAAAATAGCAAATTCACAAGCAGAAATACAACCAGAACATGCTATCATAGTTTAAATAATCTAAACTACATATGATGCTGTAAAGCAGTCCTGCAATCTGAAGAAACTTTCTCATGTGATGTCATCCTCTGTGGATTTTTAAAGCTGTTTTCCTCACCACAGAAGTGGGAAGGCCTTGCAGAGAAAGTGAACATATTCCTTCCCTCTGGTCTGTTTGCAAAACTCCTGCATGTTCTTTAGACACCCAAACCATGCTGGCATTTCAGGCTCATGTTACCACATAGTTTGGGTTCTTCTGGGCCGAAGACCTTGGCCAGCCTCATGCCATCCATGATCTGACAAATCACTGGATAATAGATCCTGCCAGTCCTCACCAGATAATGGATTACTTCCGTGTGTCCTCCTCTCTGTTCTCTGCAGAGTACACAGTGATCAATGAAAACTGCCCAGGAGCTGAGTGGAATATCATGTGTCGGGAATGCTGCGAATATGACCAAATCGAGTGCATCTGCCCAGGACAGAAACAAAGAGTGGGCTACACCATTCCCTGCTGCAGGAATGAGGAGAACGAGTGTGACTCCTGTTTAATCCACCCAGGTATGTTTATGGCTGTCCTGCATTCACACCAAATCTTTGGCCATGGCATCATGGCAGATGCTGAGCAGGGCAGTGGTGAGCAGGCACATCTCACTGAGGTGTGGGATTGTCTTGCATTTCCTCAGGAACTTCATCTGGCACTCTGCTGACAGCAGCAAGACACTTGGTAAGGTTCCCCCAAAGCAGGTAACATCACTGCCCAAAAAGAAATAACACACTTTCTACCAGCAGTGTTGTCCTCAGGATGTCTTGGGCAGGCTTGGGAGCTGCCAAAGGGTGACATGATTGCTGGCTTCACACCAAGAGTGTTTTGGTGGTGCTCTGGGATGAGTTGCATCCCCAAAGCAAGAAAGCAGAGACAACTTGGAGGTCCCACTAGTAAAGAGGAAAAAGAAAAGTGAAAGGTGAGAGGAGGAGAGAGCAGGAGGAGCTAGGACCAGTTTAGAAGTCATCAGAATCATTTGGGCTGGGCCCGAGTGGCACCATCACACGCATTCAGACTCCTGAGAGAGGCATTTACAGTTGGAGCAATGAGATTTAGAGGTTTGGGCAAGTCGGACCGGGACTTTGGTTCCAAATCTCACAGTCTGAGCTGCCTAGGGCATGGCAGTTGGGTATGGTTCCAGTGGGGAAGCTGTCAGCACCACAGCAATCACTAACATCATTGGCATTTTCTGTGGAAAAGACAGAGAGGCTGCTCCTCTTCCTGAAGAACAATCCACCTTGGCTTTCATCTAACACAGTGGCGCTCTTTCTAGGCTGCACCATCTTTGAGAACTGCAAGTCCTGTCGCAATGGCTCCTGGGGAGGGACACTTGATGACTTCTACATCAAGGGTATCTACTGTGCAGAATGCAGAGCCGGCTGGTACGGAGGGGACTGCATGAGTAAGTGTCCTACACGGGCAGGGAGGGATGCTAGGGGCAGGGAGTGGTGGGACAGAGCCAGGGCCATGCTGTGCCTTTGCAGCTATTCCTGTACTCTTGCAAAGGGCACAAGCAGGAGAGGGCAAACACAACCAGGCAGTCAGCAGATCTACAATTAGGAAAACTTCTCTCCCAGTGCTTCTCTGAGAGGAATTGGACTGGGCCCCATGTCATTAAGAACCCTACTAAATGTCTGGTTTGGTTTGGTTTATTTTAAAACTTTAACTACCGTGACTCCAGAAATGTTCTGTAATCTGCATTTCTTGGATGCAATTCATCACAGCCCCAGAGCATAAGAATAAACATTTACAAGGCCAACAGCTTTATCAAAGAGCTTACCCTCTATCCTCCTTCAACCCCTGCTAGCCCCAAGGAAGTCCCATTGTTTCCTCCCTTTGTCACACATCTTCAACACACTCCAAGGCACCTCTAGAAAACACTGTCTTGCAACTTCTGACTCCATCATGACCATGAGTATTTCAGGCCCTTGTAGCAATATCTAAAGGTTTTGTTCCTGATGGTGTGCAAAAGCTCCTGCTTTTTAGTTTTGCTAAGTTGTTAATCCCAATTCTGTCTTTCAATAATGAATTCCATCAGCTAATAGTATAGTGTTTAAGACTGGTATTTCCTTTACCAGTTTCCCACCAGTGAAGGTGTAGCTCTCTCAAAATTTTTATTGACAGTCTCTTTGTTCATATTTATCTGGAAGGGATGAAAGCAGA
>NW_008239553.1:2068564-2069725 GCF_000691975.1 Corvus brachyrhynchos | reverse complement strand
GAAAGCAGAGTCTGCTTTCCCTCCTCTGTTCTGTCCATTGTGCTACATACCTTAGGTACCTTACCTAATGTCCTGTTAGTCATTCATTTTAAAGCAACAATTTAACTTGCTTTCACAACATTGCCCATGACCATTCAGGAGGTGAAAGCATATGAAATAAAATCATTGCTTCAAACAGCAGAATGAGCTTTGTCTCAGCAAAAGAGCTAACAGAGTCAGCAACAGAGCTAACTCAACCTTAAAGCTTTGGAAGTTGATAAACTTCTTCCCTTGCTGTTTATGGTGTGATTTCTGAGAGCACTTTAAAGTCCCATTTGCTCTAGGTCAATGTTAGAGCTTCTCTGGAATTTTCTTAAAAGCAGAGCCAAGAAAGAGTCATTAACTCATCTAATTTTTCCTCTATCTGCCTGAGTATATTGGTTGCCTACCATATATTTCAGTCTATTCTTCATACTTGAAGAAAATACACCTTCATACAGAGGTCTATTTGGACTTTTTTTGCAGTACTGAAATTTTGGACAGCTTTGTCTTATAGTGTTTTTCTTACTATTTGCACTTTTAAGGGAACCAGTGTGACACTCAGATCTGGACTCTTTCATGTGATTCTGTGGTACTTGAGAGGTAGGGTAGGAAGGTCAGATAGTGCTATTGTTGTCCCTTCCACTCTTAAAGTGGGGACACCGAGGATAGGTGTGACTCCGGCACATCCTGAGCTCCCCTTTTGTGGCTCTCATGGCTATCTCAATTCTGGTCTTGATGGTAGGCTTAGGCATGCAGAGACTGCATGTCTGGAAAGCAGCCTGTAACCATGATGGGTGCTGGACTGCGGGCTCACAGCGGTGTGGCTTTGGGTCTGGAGGGTGGCCAGTAAGTAGCCTTTGAATGCCAGCAGGCACTGGCTGCTGGAGCCGTGGATGTGCTAACACATCACAGCTGGGAGAACACAGGAGGAGGCATCTCTCTTTGGTACCTGCACACGGCATCGCAGCTGAAACTTTGCAGCCAGCCTTGGGTACCTCGCCAGCGGCAGAGGGCAAGTAAATCCCAGAATTACAAGCAGTTGCCACCACGGTAATGGCGGGATGTAATCTGCCTACTTCGTCCTACATTGCCAATGCCAGAGCTGCCGGGGCTCGGCCCGGCCCCTCGGGCAGAGCGGGA
>NW_008239553.1:2050048-2068350 GCF_000691975.1 Corvus brachyrhynchos | reverse complement strand
CAGGAGGCCGCGCCGTGAGGCCCCGTCATCCCGGGGGAGAGGCGCGAGGAGGGGACTGCGGGCATGCGGAGGATCCTGCGGGCAGGATCAGTGCCTGTTTAACACTGCCCGGCGGGGGAACTGGATGCAGGGTCTGGGTACCCCCGGGAGAGCAATGAGGCCTGGCCCCGGGGCAGCGCTCGAGGGGCTGAGTGCGTTCACCAGCGCAGGGCGAGCCCCCGGGAGAGATTTGTGGGAACTGCCAGCAAAAGCAATGATGGTGGAGGGCCGTGGCAAGGAAGAAGTACCATGGGATGTCTCATGGGTCTGTCTGGTTTGTAGTATCCACTGGAATAGCTGGAAGTGTGGGCATGGCTGAAAACCCACCAAAGGACACCAGATCATTTGGTAAAACGATAAATTATATAGGTTAGGTCAAAGGAGTGTTATTAGGAGATAAACACGCTGATTAGATTTATTTGGGTGCTAGGGCATTTCCTAATGGGACTTCTATTGGATTGAATTATCATGACCTAAAAGGCACATCAGGTGTCATCAGAAGAAAACCAGCCCTGCCAAACCCTTTCCCCTGTACCATGCACTCCAACAGCTTTTGTCAACCCCCAGTTGTAATGTCACTTTAAGGCACATGCTCCATCAAAGCAGGGGAGAAAGTGGTGTTTTCTAACAGCTGTCCTCAGCTCTGCTCTCCAGATGTGGACCTTCTGCCAGACAACAGTATTTGTGGTTTCTGAAACTTTGTGAACATCAGTGTTTCACATAATACTGGTGACCAACAACCAACAGGAAGCAGCAAGTTGTGACAAGTGACAGCTGCCTTCCCATATCAGCCTGTTTCTGAATAGCAGTAACTTTTCTACTGTCTTTCTCCTCCGTTCAGTCATCTCGACCTTTGAAGGAGCTTCACATCTAAGATGCAGCACTAAAACAGAAGATAATGAGTTCTTACCAGAGGTCATCTCAGGACCTCTCCCTCCATCGACCCATGGGTCTCTGTGGGCTACAACTCAGAGGTCTCCTGAATTTTTTTATTCTCTGTTAGTAACAAGCCTTGGAGGAAATCTTACTGTGGCCCTGAAAGCTGCCTTTTTTTCAGGAACAGGAACGGAACAAGGATGCTGATACTCTGCCAAAGTGGTTTATTTTTTTGTAAATGAGGCAGAATTTGCCAGCATTTGTGTTTATGATGTAAATTATTTTTGAGAGCTTTCCAGGTCTCCCGCAGATTTAGAATAGGAAAAGAAAAGACTCTTTTTGATCAATGTATGGTTGAACTGTTGGTCTGGGGAGTCAGCCTAACTTCTGCTAGAAGGGCTGGAGATTTAAGAGCACAGATTCGATGTGATCGCAAAGGTGCTTCGTGCAGAGACGGGTGGGAGCAAACCTGAGAACGTTCTTTTGGAGAGGGTCACTGAATGGCTCCTCTTTAGTCTCTGGACCACCTGCTTTGCTGGCCAAACCTACTTCCTCGGTGCCAGTGTTCAGAGAGTTCAGGCTGTACCACGGCAAACAGAGAAGTGTGTTTAGTATGCCATGCATACAAGTATCTCTTTGCACCAGTTCTTTGGCTTTCCTTTGTTAAAGGCATTGAAAACTCAAAAGCCCTTCAGGACGAAAGGGAAACTTTCTTTGAGGTGGTCCAAGCCCCCTGTCAAACCCTCTGAAGATTTCTAGCAGCTTTGTCTCAGGCTGTTTTTGAGGCAGGAGCCAATGGCAGCACAAGGGCCTGTTTCTTGCTGTGGGAAGGAGCATTATCATTTTCACCACAGCAGATCCTGCTGTACTCGTTGAATCCTAATGTGGTTGCTGGGCACACTCATTAATCCTTGCCTTTTACAGAGGGAACTGAGCGAACCACAGAAGAGGATGAAACACTTTTGAGGAACTCTTCTGAGCAGGTTTTCTGTTTCCTTGGGTCCTGCTTAATTAAGGGTAACTGAGGGTAAATGAACAAAGGGTATTTTATTTGAGCAACACTTTCTTAAGAAGAAAGAGGAGGAATTGACCTGCAGTCTTCATGTTTCCCCATAGACCAGATGCAGCAGGATTGATTTCCAGACACTATGATCAATGGGAACCACAGATGCTCGGTACTTCACCAAATCAGGTCACTGTCACCCTTTCTCCCTAGGGAAGGAAGGGCCCGGAGGCGAGTGTTAAAACCTGCTGTTTCAGTAGGAAACATTCATCCTGGGTTACTGGTTAAAAGCTATGGTTTTCTCTAGGGAAACAGATGGAAGCAGCAGTTCTGTTGGACTAAAGAGGTAAAAAGAAGTGAGAGAATTGCTGTGGAGGTCTTTTGGGTGATTTGACTTTTTACTTATCCTCATCTGTGGTGTGTAGGCTCTCCTGGTTAGGTGACGCTGTTAGACTGAATTGCAATTTTTGGCTTACGGATACAGCCTCACACTCCAGCAAAGCAACAGAAGGCTTACCAGGGGATGTAGCCATGTGCAAGAATCCACTCAGAAAGATGTAGTCAGGAAAGTAGAAACTGAGAAATTATCTCTGTCTGGTACATAGTGATTTAACTGTGCATTTTGCTAGGACTTGCATGTACAGATCACAGTAAGCTCTGCAAAAACCACTGAACAACTTTTCATCTTCCACAGAGGAAAATATCATTAGCCATATTTTATAGCTGGGAAAAAGGGAGAGGTTACCGAAGGTGAGAGAACTCTCTGGGCTAAAAATGTTCAGCATTCAAGATGAGGAATTAGGATAACTATCCCTGGACAGATGCCTAGGGACAGCTGCAGGATAGTCATGAAAAGATATTGCTTCCCTGGTGTGACCTTGTCTGCTGTTTGTTCAGCTCATTGTCCTCTGATGGTTTTCTTAGACTGGGCACAAATGACTGAAACACTTCATCTTATCCTGTTGGTGCTGGACACTGAAGTACATTCCATAGTACGGTGAAAAACTGAGAGCAGCACAGGCAGAGTGGAACAAGACTAGAGGAAGGATAAGAATGAACCTGAAAGAAGGGATAAGGGCTGTATATTCTGTATGTGTCACACTGAGTCATCAGTGTCACAGTGATGACAGAGGAGCTGTGATGTTTATGTATCTTCACTGGCATGGTGGCATTAATATGAAAGGATGATGTAGTGAATCCTGAGGACAAAGGTGTCTTCTGGGAATACATCAGCTCTTTTTCCTCCTAGAGTCTCCTTATGAAGGACTAGAAACCATGATGTTGGGTGCCACAGATTTTTCTCTCATTCTTTTGCTCACTTGAGCTAATTCAAGTGTTCATTTTAGTTTTGTCACTTTCCCACCAGCTTCCTCAGCTTCAGGGGTTGCAAATGTCAACATGGGCTCCATCAAAACTATTCTGAGCTAGAGCATCAGCCAGGTGAGTGGGTGGGCTAATTAACAGAGAGGCAAAAGCTGCAAGAAATGGTTTCATGGGGCTACATTGCAAACCAGGGAGAAGCAATCAACTACAGCTTTCCCAGGGGTACTTTTAGCATAGACAATACTTCAATATAGTCATAACTCTTTACAACTGTTGTGTGGCTATCCCAATATTTTATACACTGCCTTGTAAGAAGGAGTGTATCTTCCTAAGCCATCTTGTCTTCTCATTCAGGTGTTGTTTCTACATATATTTTCTTCAAATGTCTCTTGCAGGTCCTTCACACAATTTTTTTTGGTTTTTTGCTTCCCAGGGTGCGGGCAGGTTCTTCGGGCTTCTAGAGGTCAGATTTTGCTGGAGGGTTACCCACTGAATGCACGATGTGAATGGACTATCCATGTTCAAGCTGGATTTAACATTGAATTAAGGTGGGTCCTACTGACTTTTAGCCAGCACTGACTTCAGGTGGACATTGGGGCATGTGGATAACCAAGAGTCAATGAGGGTCAGCAGCTGGGAGCCCTGGGGCAGTGAAGGTGTGACAACCACTTTGCGTTTGACACCAAGCCTCTCTCCTATGGTCTGGCTTGCGATGGACAGGCACTGGACAAATCAGTGCTGTGCTTTCAATTCCCATTTAGGACAGCTGGAAGCTAAGGAGAATTTCTAAGGCATTGGGTAAAATGTGTCTCTTTAGAGGTCAAGACCTTGACAGCAAAGTACCAAATATTTTCTGAAGACTGTACCAGGATGAACTAGGAACATTTTAATATGATGTCCCATGCAAGGAGAGAGTTGCCCATGGGTCCTGCCTTGCATTTAGCCTACATTTTCCCTCTGTTATTTTTTTTTCACTGATTTCATCAGCCCTGTCTTCTATCAGCCTCAGTTATTCCTCTCACCATTCCTATGCCTGGAGGATGCAATTGGTTCTCCTGCAAGTCAGAATCACAGAATCATACCGTTAACTAGGTTGGAAAACACCTTTGAGAACACCAAGTCCAACCTATGACCTAACACCACCTTATCAACTCAACCATGGCACTCAGTGCCACATCCAGTCTTTTTTTAAACACCTCCAGAGACAGTGACTCCACCATCTCCCTGAGCAGCCCATTCCAATGCCCCATCACTCTTTCTGTGATTATTTTTTCCTAATATCTAGCCTAAACTTTCACTCACGCAGCTTGTGTCCTATTGTCCTGTCATCGCTCTTCTGACCTGCGTATGCTTAAACCTGTTAACCCACCCCTAATGACTCAAAGTCACAGTCACTGCCTAGTGCAGGAGAGCCTCTTGTTGGGGTAATTAATAATCTTTTCACATGTGTGCAGCAGGGTGCTCACACATGCAGCAGGAAGTATGGCAGGGGATCTATTTGAAACACTAGCTAATATAATAAAAAGAATAGCTAAACCCTTCACATCAATATTTCCCTGACTTTGGAGCCCAGGCAGAAGAACTATGCTAGATACACAAACAGTTAAAATATGTTTAAACAGTATAAATATGTTCCTATATGTTTGAAGACAAACTGAATGAGAGGAAGAACAACAAATCCATTGAATAGAAGAGCTTGGGGTTTTTCCACACTGATGCACTTTTTTCAGACCTGCAAATGCAAGCCTATTGTGTAGTTATGAGCAATTATTGCCTGGATAGCATTGTGTAGAAGGCACAGGAGCAATGCGGTGAGGAAGAGTTTTGTGTTCTTGTGACATAAGTTTGCATCAGTCTCAGCGCGCATGGGTTGTACCTGCCTTGTTTTTAAGAGATATTTTTGGTGAGGTGTATGATTTGCACGGCACAAGCTTAGGGAGGTGATTTTTTTTACATTTCCGAACAGGGCTTTGTCAATTGTGAGCCTTAAAAAGTGCTTCAGGAGCTACAGGTGTCACTCTCTGGCTTCACCGTTGTGGGGATGGGTGTGAAAGTGGAAATGGATCCTGTGCATGCACGTAACTGTTGAATGCACCCATCTCTAGGTAAAGTGTTAACAGCCAGATGGCATCAGACACAAGGTGCAAGAAAGGGACAAAATGTTGTTTTAAAACAGGACACTATATCAAAGGGCAGAACTTGCTGTAGCTGCATTAAAGAAACTCTAATCTGTTTTCAAAGCAGTAGAATGGGGAGTGCTGTAAAATTAACAGATGTACTAACTCTTTAGAGAAATCAAACTTCCATTCTAAACCCTGAGGGCCACCCACATGCAGCCTAGGAAGATGTAAGTGTCACATTAGCTCTGTACAGTTCACATTCTGGTTCACAGTTCACTGTCCAACTTTGCTGTTGCAGAAGATGCAAAACTTTAACACAAGAGCGCCTTTCTCTTCCTCCCCATGTCCATCCTTCCTGCAATCAAATAAACGTAATACTAAGTATCAGCTTGATGTGACATAATGTTACATTCCAACTGTGAAATTTCCAGGAGGGAAGCCTGAACTACCAAAGTTCTGTTGTTAGCATCTAATTTATCTGAGCTGGGTAACGTTGGAGAAGCCTAAAGCCCTTTGCCTAGCGTGATGATGAGCCTAATGTCTGAATGCCTAAAAATCTCAGTAGATGACATAGCACTCCTAGGAACTCTTCTGAATGTCCACAGTTAACCCTGCCACCCTGCAAGTCCTGCAGGAGGCATAGAGGAAACCTTCATGGCAAAGATGGAACAGGAGGTCCTCACAAGGTAACCCTGTAGTGTGTTCTGAGTCAGCTGACATCTTCAAGGTGCACCACCTCAGAGCTGTCCATCGAGGTACTTCAGCAGTTAGATATTGTGGAAAACATGTACATTTAACCTGAAACTTCACCTTTTGTCTGCTCCTACAGAGAAGGGCAGGCTCAGCTAAGCTAACCACCAGAGCCTGCCTCCTGGGTCTGCCATCCTCATTTCCTTCACTGTATTTTCATACAAACGTGCTGATCCCCTCTGTGGGTGGTAACTGCTTAGAGCTGTAATGCACAGCCAACACTGTGCTGAATCAGCACAACTGCCAACAAAAGAACTCCTTTTTTCATTCTCTCTGTGCACAAATCCTGTTTGCTGCCACCCTGGCTTGCAAGGGCAGGGATGGGGACAACATAATACAGACAGCCAACAAAGTGCTTGTCTTTGCTTACATAGGGCAGGAAGAGTAAAACTCCCGGGAGCACAGATAAATCTTCCCTTGCTTTAAGCTGTGCCATGCAGTCCTTTGGGGGTTGGCTTAGTAGAGCTGTTTTGATAAATAGTGTCCATGTTGTGGTGGTAGTTTGTTTTATCTGCTTTTTTTGCCAGCCTGGGGGGTTTTTTGGGTTGTGATGTATAGGCTCCCTCAGCCTGAGCCATGTCAGGGATGTCATATCGCAGTAGAAGTAGCTCACAATTTTCAATTCTATTCTTTAGTGTTTCAGCAGAGATGCAGTTTTAAATATGTGCTTTGGCTAGAAGCTTTCCTCAGAGGGGTTGGCCCAGTGTATGCACACTGCAGACACTGATGAAATCAAGACAATACTTTGCATTCCACTTTGTGTCTGATGACCTGTAGCACAAAATTAGCATGCTTAGTTTTATAATATCCAAGAGAATTATGATATAGTTACACTTCCACTGGGGAGGAAACTGAGGTTCATTGCATTGTGTGTACCTGTGGCTTAAGCAGCAATAGACCTCACGGTCTGTAAAGGGTCCTGTCAGCTGGGCCGTAGCCAGGAGGTTTTTAAAAGCTTTGGCAAGTTTCCTGACCTGCCAATTCTGAGTCTTAATCACGGGATCCCATGTTGTCAGTACAGTGTATCTGCTTCTATGCCAAGTTAAATAAAATGCAAGTCAGAATGCCTATGCCTTTCACATTTTCCACTCTGTTTTCTTCATTTTTTAAAACAGAGAAAGCAATCAATTAAAACCAGTATTCTGTGTATGGTTCTTTCGTTCTCTGTGCATATGTCTTGATATTCTTTGTTCAGGGACACACATCAAGACACAGTTTACCTTTACATCAAAAATAATACTGTTCCCAGTACATGGTGGGCATTCCAGAAATTTTTCTTCTGTACTTGCACACATACTTAATTTTAATCAGAAATGTACCAGTTCAGAAAATCCGAAAATATTTATAGGATTGGGTCAGGATAAACTATAGCCTGATAAATATGACAAAGATGAATGGGTTAATTTGTATTGCTCTGTAACTTCCATAAGGGTAGATCCCTGGGGTATGTTTCACCAGCAAAAGAATGTTTTGAAAATGTAGTGTATAACCTGTGAGGACGTCTCTGACAAACCTGACAGAACTAGAATTCAACTCATGCATTTTATGCAAAGCTAAGTTGAATTATCTCTCTATAATTCATATTTAAAGCAGATGTCATTTTTTTTTTATTCTACATTCCGTCAGATGATTTAAAAAAATGAAGGGCTCTGCTCCATTGGTGTACAAATGCTACAACTGCTCAGTCGTTTCTCTGTAGGCAGCGTAGTCCTGATGCTCAAAAACCAACCATGTGACCAGAACAAAGGTGTCTGAGTGAAGAGGCTTCTTAAGTCAGCTTATGAGTTGTCAAAGAAAGGTAATTTCACATAACGTGGGGGTCTCCTTAATATGGGGGCCTGAGTCTCCAGATGAGAAGAGTAGGAAATGATTCCAGAACTCTCTTCCCTTCAGACTGTGAGGTCCAGGAGCAGATCCAAAATTTTTCTCACCTCTTTGGTGTGAAAATGCAGTCTTTGCAAACCACTAGGCCCACACTGGAATAGGCAATGTGGGAGATACAGCCTAATCCTAGATACACATCTTCAGTGTTAGGAGTCCTCAGGAGGATCAAGTACATAACGAGTTTCATTTATAAAATATACTGCTGAACAATCAGCAGCATGGCCTCTCCCAGGCCCATTTCTTCTCCTTTTCCTGCTGTAGCAGGGCTGAGCCCAGCCCCCTGACCATTGCACATTCTCCAGAAGCACTTGGTGTTGTTCGCTCTGTTTCTCATTCATATTCTGGTGGGGTGCTTTGGCTCTGTGCCCACCTGAATTCCAATAGCAGCATATAGCATGGCTCTTAATGAACAAAAGCCTTGCACAGTGGCTGGATCGAAGCTAGGAAAGGACAGACATTGTGAGAAAAGGCTTTAAGTATTTCCCTTCTGCACTAATTCCTGTGCCTTATTTCTGCTCTCAAAAGACAGGCAAGTGCCACACATTGGGGATTTACTACCATTTTGCTTTCTAATGCAAAACGTGCTGTAGTATTTTGATTCCGTTTCCCTGGCTGTTTCTGCTTCTGTTACATCCCCAGGCTTTCCTTGTAACCCTAATTGCCGACTTCTGAACATCACAATGTAAATAGCTTTTGAACCTTGTTATTTGATACCATAACTTTCAGTACTTAGAACTTTATTTAGGGCAAACAGAACAATCTTTAGCAAACAGCCACAATAGAAATATGCCCCCTGCAGTGCCTGGCCCTGGATGAAAGTTCTGACATTGTATTATGGTTAGGGACCTGATGCATTTGGACTGACTGTATGACTTCAATTTAGACTTCACCCTTCTGACACTTGAATGGTCTCATGGAGCAACTGTATAGAGTGGAGCCAGATTCCAGGGATCATGATGCAAAAATTGAGATGAGTAAGGGGTCTTCATGTGGTTAGGGACTTGTTGATTCACTGAGGGGGTAGGCCCTAAATACCTAAATATCCAAAAAAGTAGTATTCAGGGTGCACAGGTAAGCAGTCTGACTGTTTGTCCTTGTTCCCCAAGATTTTCCATGCTGAGCCTGGAGTTTGACTATATGTGCCAGTATGACTATGTGGAGATCCGTGATGGGGACAATTTGGACAGTCGAATAATAAAGAAATTCTGTGGAAATGAGAGGCCACCTCCTATCCGAAGCACCGGGTCTTCACTCCATGTCCTCTTCCAGTCTGATGGGTCCAAGAACTTTGATGGATTTCTTGCTGTCTTTGAAGAAATTACAGGTAAAATAATCTAAAAGTGGAACATGCCACTCATTCTCATTAATTCAATTTCACTAATCTCTTCCCCTGTTTTGCTTCATTAAAAACTTTCATGCTGTGTTGCCAGCAGCAACTTACATAAAGTCAGTGTGGGGAAGATTCAAAAGCTGTCAGATGGCATGTGAATGCGAGGCTCTTCTAAAGAAGACTAAATTCCTTCTACTTGTGTGAAGAACAAGCACATCAGCCAGCAGAGAAAAGCTGCTGTTTTGTGTGACTTTCCTGTTTGAATCAAAGAATTAAGAGCACAGAAGGAAGTAGAGGAAGGAGCATGTGTATCTGCAATGGCAGAATTGCTCAATGCTGTATGCAGGAGCACAGCCACTGTCTCAAGTAGCAAAAGCCTTATGCAAAGTCTCATAGATTGCTCAGTGAAAATGCCCTCACAGAACTCTTGTGTTGGCTCATGTACCATTAGGAATTAAAAAAACTACCCAACAACCAAGAACAAAACAAACAAAAAAAACCCCAAGTGTGTACGAAGAACGGATTATTTTCTTAAAGAAAAAAAAATAAAAAATGAAGAGGCGTTTCCTGTTCTGTGATGATCTCAGTGTTATGAATGACAGAAGGAGGGCTCCAGAATTACTGGTTTTGTTACTACTCAGTGCTTGAGTCCCCTACATTGCTTTCCATAGTCTCTTTCTGGCTACAAAATAGTACTGAGAGTGCAGCTGGCTCCTCATTTTGCCATCGTATTTGCAGCAGCCTCTGCGCTCTTCCTGGATCTTCCTTGTTTAGCTATGTAAGGAATTGTGGTCAAATCTATCTACAGTACTCCTGGCACAGAAGGTTAATCAGACTGTGCTGCTTTGCCACAGCTAAACCCCGCAGGATCTATGACTCACCATAACTTGCCTTTTGTACACCCTGGTGACCCACATTTCATGAGGTCATCCAGGGTATATCTGGCTCAGGAAATTTAGATAGTTTATATAACCCTTATATAAATATACAAACCTGGAGTGCATCAGCTCTTAACAGTGATCCGAGGTGCAACTAGCAATCTGAAATGTTCATACTTCTGGATGCAGCACCTATGCCATTTCTCAGCCTGCCTTGTTCTTCAAATGCCACCTTTAGTATCTGTTGGCAGGAGCAGTTAGCTATTGATAGTTTGCCTGGGCTTACAGCAGGAGAGGTGATATAGAACAAATGAGTGTGGCGTGGGCTATGTTGCATAAGGGCTGCCTACACTCAGGGAACTAACATTTTCCATATGGTGCAAGCTGAATTGGTTCTGTTTTCTCTGCCCAGCAGGGAACACTCGGTATTCGAATATTGTTGAGTACTTTATTTCCGTCCCATTTTGAATGGTAATTATTCTGAGGCTGTGAGGCTGCAAGTGTGGTAATCCACACAGAGCACATTGTAAAGGGCTTCTCAGAGTTTGTGAGGAGCTCTATTTGTGCACTTTATTAAGAGGCTGTTCTGGTCTAATGTGTAGTGCAGTGAAAGGCTTTTCAAACACTCCCAGTGTCTTTTTATGTGGAGCACTAACCTGGCCAGCAGGACCATTTAAGGGAAGAATACAGTGTGCATCGGGCAGCATAGAATTGAAAGCGGGGGCAGCACAGGATCGAAAGCTCTGGCAGCACATTGAAAACTGAAGCATTTGCCCTGAAATTTCGCTTTGTGCACAGCACTGTGGAAGAGCCAAGGTCCCCAGAACAGACTTCACAGGGCTTATTAAATCAATTCCCTATGCTTCAGGTGAGAGCAGCAGCACCAGAGGTGCTTACAGGATGTGAACTAGGACATGAAGGTGATCTGGTGTCCCCAGCAGCTTCGTGGTGTAGTGGAAAGGACTGAAGAAGCATGTCAAAAGTGAATTCCTTCCTTTTCTGCCTCCTCTTCCTATGAGCTCTGTACTTGCTTAGAAGTCATAGTTTGCTGAAGCAGGGGCACTGACTGGACAGAGATCACTGGTTCAAATGCCAGAAAGGTCTTGATTGATACAAAATAAGCTGCAAAGCCTATATCTCCTTTAGGAAAGGTCACTGTGTGTGTAGTTATTAAAGGATGAAACCACACAACCTGCTGTGCTGCCTAGTCTGGCGGCAGGTGCTAGGTCCCATCCCATGCCAAGTGTGAAATGGGAACCAGTAATTGGCATGAGTGACTAGAAGTCACTCAACAGAATTCAGATGAGAAGCATGGGAGGCCAGATGGGGAGCTATCAGAGCCTCTTAAGGATTAGACATATGCTGGATCCAGTTAGATGGAAGCCTGTTACTCACTTTCAATAACGCCTTCCTTTCTGTACCCCCAAGCTAGTGATAAAACATAGTGGCTTTAAACTTTTGTAGTATTGTCCCTTGTTGTTTGACTTAAGCCAGGAAATCAAGACTCCTTAAAACAGAAAAAATATTTAGTGGTTTTTACTATCAGACATTTTCAAGGAGTATCTGACATTTACCCTTCTTCACTTGACATGCTTACTTTTCCAGAATCATGAGACAAAACTGGGAAAAAGACAAAGTTTCACTAGCTTCAACCAGTGACTACAAAATGTCAGTCTGTAAGGAATCTTCTGCTTCTCCTTCCCTTTCTCAGTGATATTTTACATTAGTATAATTGCCATATATATATTTTATTTTAACGAATGAATTACTGTATTTAGTCAGGCCTTAATCTTTAATGAGACATGGAAGATATTCATTGCCTGGCCATGTATAAATTGCTCTTACATCACCACATGAAACCTCCAGAGAAATCCATGTGGCATCTATATATTTCTTACCTCATGCCATCTGGATATAAGAAACTTCTCTGAGAGAAGCTGCTCTGAGGTTGGTCCATATGGTGGCAGTGACAGATCCTGGCACATGGGGACTTTTCCTGAGGTGGGAGACACCCAAGCAGCTTGTGGGAGGTGCTGAGGAGATCTGCACATTGCCAGAAGAAGCACCCCTCTGTACGCCCATGCCTTTCAGTGCAGCCCCCGGAGCAGCCAGGGGTGCGTGGCAGTTCACGGCACCTTGGGAGCACAGGGAGGGCAAGGTCCTGCTGCAGCTGCAGAGCTGAGCCCAGGCAGAGCTCAGCACCCCCTGGGAGGGAGCGCAGCCTCAGTGTCCCCTCGGCAGGAGCTGTGTCCTCTGCATGCGCCAGGAAGGAAGTGGCCACCCAGGCAAGGTTCCCACATAAACATGGAGCCATCCAGGTCTGGCTGCAGGGAGGGCCAGAGCCTTTCTCTTTTGACACAGTCATCGCTGGCAACCTCTCTTCCCACACTTCTCAAGCAGATGGACTGCAAGGCAAGGACTGGGGCAGCAAAGTCCTTCCCACCGTAAGAGAAAATCAGTGTTGTGACCTCCTGAGGAACCTGAACATCCATAAGTCTATGGGACCTGATGACATGCATCCCAGAGTCCTGAGGGAATTTGCTGATGTAGTTTCCAAGTCACTTTTCATGATATTTGAAAAGTCATGGCAGTTAGGTGAAGTTCCTGGTGACTGGAAAAGAGATAAAAATGCACCCATTTTTAGAAAGGGATAGAAAGAAGGACCTCAGAAACTACTGACCTGTCAGCCTCACCTCTATGCCTGGGAAGTTCATGGAATCTCCTAAAAGCTGTGATAAGGCACGTAGAGGACAGGGAGGTGACTTGGAACAGCCAGAACAGCTTCACCAAGGGCAAGTCCTGCCTGACCAATTTAGTGGCTTTCTACAGTGGAGGGACTACATCAGTGCACAAGGGAAGGGCTACAGATGCCATCTCTGTGGACTTTCGTAAGGCCTTTAGGCATGGCCACAACATCCTTCTGGCTAAACTGGAGAGAGATGGATTTGATGGGTGAACTGTTCAGTGGATGAGCAATTGTTTGGATGGTTAGATCTAGAGGGTAGTGGTCAACAGCTCAATGTCCCAGTGGACATCAGTGACAAGTGGTGTCCCTCGGGAGGCCATATTGTGGTTTGGATTTTGTATGATAACACACTAGTATTTTAGTGATTGTTAAGTAGTGCTTACTCTAAATCAAGGACTTGCCAGTTTCCCCTGCTTTGCTGGTGAGGAGTTGCACAAGAAGCTGGGAGGGAGCATGGCCAGGACAGCTGACCCAAACTGGCCAAAGGGATATTCCATACCACAGAATATCATGCTCAGCATAAAAACTGGGGGGATTTGTTTGGGAGCATGGTTTGCTGCCTGGGGAGGGGCTGGGCTTCAGTCAGTGGTGGGGTGAACAACTGTGCTCTGGATAGATAGTTTTTTTCTTTCCAGTGTTATTTCTCTCTCTCTCTCTCTACCTCTTTCAATGTAATTATTATTCCTATTATTATTATCATCATCATCATATTTTATTTCAATTATTAAACTATTAATATCTCAACTGATGAGGTTTATTTTTTCTTTCTCAATTCTCCTCCCCACCAGAGGTGGTGGGGTGGGTGTGTACTTATGGTACATGGGCATGGTACTTATCTGCCAGCTGGGGTTAAACCACAACAGTCCTATTCGCTCATCTCCCCTTAGAACAGGCACCAAAGAACATGTGTTATTGCACAATGGAATTTGCTGATATTTAATGCACAGTTACACATTCTGATGTTGTTATGCTAGTGTGTACAGTTTGATGTGTATCACTGTTAGATTATTGTATGCAAGAGTTTCCCAGGGAAAAAACAACTCCCAAAATCTAAAACAACAAGATCCGAGACACAAAAAAAACCTCAAAACCCATGGATCCCAGAACTTATCCCTAAACTCTGGGTTGAATGGCAGGAAAACTGTAGGTTGCTATTAAAATTCTTTAATTTAGGCTAAGCTTTAAACATTAATTGAACTTGATGTAAATTATTTTCCTTCCATAAATCTTTCTCACCACTTGACTGCAGTTAAAGGGAAATGGTAAAAGTAATGTATGCTGGGAAAATAATTGCTTATCCCTACTAGATCTCTTCTCTAGTTAAGTAAGAGAAGAAGACTTTTTGACATGCATCAGGCCCTTTACTGTGTCTTCCTAACTTCTAACCAAAACAGGTAATTTACCCCAAGACACAACCACCATGAGGAAAAACAGATAGGTTCCCCATCCTACGAGAGAACATGAACATTCTTGATTTTCTTTTACAGCTTGTTCTTCATCTCCATGTCTTCATGATGGGACGTGCATTCTAGACAAAAGCAGTACCTACAAGTGTGCCTGTCTGGCTGGCTATACAGGGCATCGCTGTGAAAACTGTGAGTACAGGCTCTGTGTGCATGACCAGCCTCCAGGGTTGTCACTAATGTATTAATTGTTAGGAGTGCCATTGGTGTGTAGGTTTGGTCAGTCATAGAGCCAGAGAAGGCGCTGAGCTTCTTGTGCCATTTTTAAAGACATGTTTCTTGCAGTTCATGAAGATTTCCACTGAATCATTCTGGAGCTTTATGTCAATGTGTAAAAAGGTAAAACACACTTGGAGCTGGGAAGCTGCACACAAGAAATCTTTGTAATGGATTGGCATTATCAGACAGAGGTATCCCTGCCTGCTGCTTTCCACTATGTGGATCAGCTGTTCTCTACTGAAAACACATACCCCAGCTGAGCCCTGTGCTTAATGCTCTAGACTGAGTCAGACATAGGAAATTCATCTTCCCTCATAACCATCTCAAAAGTAGAATTTTGGCACCATGAATGAGAGAGACTTGGGATCAAAACTAATGAAAAAGGGTAGATTCTGTCCATATCTGTATTGGTAGTCCTCACTGTACCTATAGTCATATACCTGTTTTTGTCTGACGAGTGATTTGTAAAATAACTGGATTCAAATCAATTGTCTGTTCCAGTGATTTACTTCTTCATGCATGAAAAAATCTTCACCTAACAGGGCTCAAAAGAGCACGAGGGAGTAAGAATTTTGTAATCTATGTCATTATAAAGGCTACACCATCTATACTAGTTGAAAGGAGCCTTCTGCAATATTTAAAGTCACTGAGCTAGAGCTGACCATGGAGGATTTCAGTGGTAGTGGTGAAATCCACTTGGGATCATATTTGGCCCAAGACAGAAAGCATGGCTTACTGTATCCTGCTGTGCCATTCCTCTGCCCATAAAACACACAATGCCTTGCCTACTAGCAGAATTTTCAGTTCTGAGTCAGAGGAACCAATATACACCAAACCTCACTTCAAAATCTTTCCCCCACATATGCCAGTGTTAGGAGTAGATTTATCTCCTGGAATTTCTTTTATTTCATCAGGGGAGTTAAATCATAGTGGCGTAATACCTCCTTTGATGAATCATTTTGAGGTAAAAGACCTTTCCGTTTCCAGAAGTAGCTCAGAAATGAGGAGAAATCATTTCGTATTTTCTGTAAATCTGAAAAAATTTTGTTTCTGAACAGCATGCCACCTTCTGCCAGTTCGCACAGATTCCTGGTATATTTTCTGTAGGGAAGAGGTTGCTAAAAATTGAAGGTTCCTAACCTCAGGACTAAGAGTGTCTGTCTCTTCTGCTGACAGCCTCTTTCCTGGGAGTAGTCGGTTAGCAGGTCATTTAGGGACTGGAACCTCCTGAGCTCTTTGCAACTGCTCAGCAAGATTAGTTCTGCTACTTTAGAACAGAGTTTAAAAAAAGGGAAAGATTCCTGTCTGATTCAGATCCAACTGAAATTTCAAGTAATTACATTTCCAGCAAACCTCAGCCCTAGTTTTGGCAGGCTCTACAGTACTGGCATGGCAAGGAATGAAGCTCATATTCTTTTACTGACTTTCTTTTGTAATTCCAGTGTAGAAACTTCACACAGCAAACAACAGGGGAGATGGTTGAAAAACAATAGGATGAGACTTCTGTCATTGTAAGCAATGAAAGGTACAGGTAGTAACAGGGTGAAATAGAGGAGACACTTAAACATATATACAGTAAGAGTTTTAAGTTCATGGGAATACTGTAGTTTGATTTGTGAAAGAACAATTTCAGTAGATAAAATTCTGTTACTTTATGATGTTTGTGGCTGTATGTTTGCCTTTTGCTTATGCTAGGCATAACATTGTTTTCCAGCACCTATATTGCTGTCTTCTATGTGAATAGCAAACCTCACAGTTGGAAAACATCATGGCAAATCTTTTTTCTCTCTGGCTTCAAGTAATTTTTTTTCTTAAGATATTTCCTTCAGTTTTGCCAAAATGCATCCTAAGTATTTTCCAATGTATGGGGAGAAAAGTCAGAAAATTAAAGTTTGGTTTGTTTTTTTAAGAGGAAAAGGAAGAACTGGGAAGAATATCTACGGCTATAATTCTTTAAAAACTAGTTGTAGTTTCCTGACCAGCCTTTTAGTTTAAATGTTAGAGAGATTGTGTCTTCCTCAGAATCTTTCTTTCTGTTAGGCCTTTCAGCAAAAGTGCTGTCTTGTGAGGTGGAGCCCAGGGAAATAAATTTATTTCTGCAGAAAACTGTCATAAAATAATCACTTTTGGAATACGGAATATTACTTTGGACACTATAAGACTGACTTTTTTTCAGTCTGGTTTTTTTTGAGTAAGTCATGTGCAATCCCATTAAAGTTAATGGATGAGAAATAGGTATAAGAGAGAAGAAAATTGGAGCCCCTTAATGTTAAGTGCATGTAGAAGCTCTGAGGTGGTACAACAGAAGGTACCCAGAGAGATATGAGGGTTTTAAAGAAATCCAAGGGACATAGTTCAGATGAAGGGAGACTGTGAGATTATCTCATTGAGGAATAAGTTAAGGCCAAATTAAATAAATTTAGCAATGGGTATTTCATGATAGAATCAGACATTTTTTAAGTCCCTTACTAGCCCAATGCAGCTCTGTCTTTTTGTCTGTTACCAAGTTTAATTTTAAAGATGTGGGAATCACTATTGGAATTATGGAAATCACTTTAATGAGATAAACCACAGGGAACCTATTGTTTCCTCCATTAAATTAAATTCCATCTATTTAGCAGGATGATCAACATTGGTCAAGCTGCTTTCCTGGGGTCATATTTAACCCTAATTGCTCTGTCACTTACAATTTGCAGTATTAATAAAATAGTTCAAGGTACAGGTTACTTACAACAAGCAGTCTCTTTTTATCTTCTACTATAGCAGCCAGGAAATTAACATTTTGTTTACAATTTGAAGGGCTAATATAGTGATTTAAAGGCTTCAACAGCATGGAGTGAAATGTAGACATGTATCTTTCTGACAGCTGCTAATATATTTCAGTGCATCCTGTTTCAGAGCAAGAAATATTTTATATAAATATGTCTGATTTCACTTCAGAGACTGTTAAAAAAAATTTATGAAATTGTAAAACAAATGCTAACCTTCTATCTTCTGACCCCAAACACAATAAACACAAATCCTAAGCATAGCAAAAAATACCTTCTTACAGATCAGCATGCTTTGTTATCATGATACAGCAGGTAGAGAAAATGAATTCCTGTTTTAAATACTTGGGCTTCTTTCTGATCTTAAAGTGAATTTGCAGTGTGCCTACATAGCCCTCCCAGTGACCCTTAACCATGCTGACATGATTGAGATCCAACTCAGGCTTTTCTCTTTGACCTTTGTGGATTTTAATGCTGTCAGAGGCATTAGGAACCCACAAAATCAGATAATCTTGTTCTCCTAGCCTGCAAGTACACTGAGACAGACCAGCAACTTCATCAAAAGATGCAGGGCAATAGTAGCAAGCTGACTAGTGCACAGCCTGGATGCTGAAAGCCATCCACTCCGTTGTCAGACTGTCCGTGACTCTGTACAGCATGACAACTACTTGTTCAACTCAAACTAAGAGAAGTCTTTTCCAAAGTCACCCTGTTGAGTTTGCCTGCTGAGGATGCAGCTGTAGAGATGGTATTACTGGTACCCCATGGCAAATGCTCTTGCCCTCTGCTTGTCCTCCTCCTAGGACGGGCTGTTCTGACTCAAGAGTCCTCCCAGGGCTTGCTGGCCCCAAAGCAAGAGACCTTGACCTCATCCTGCCCAGAAATTTCCTGTTACCTTTATTT
>NW_008239553.1:2022476-2050037 GCF_000691975.1 Corvus brachyrhynchos | reverse complement strand
CTGAGATCTGATTTCCATTTTTATTCTGTTTCTCGCTCCTGTCTGCCAAGTAGAAGAGGTTTGTTCTGCATCCTAATGAAGAGTCTAATCCAACTGACAAAACTACATAAACTAACTCCTTGCTGTAGCCTTTGATGTTGCTAGAGCTGGCCTTACTGTGTGCCAACAGGCCTCTGAATATAGCTTTCAGGCCTTTCCCCACTGCTGATAAAATCCACTTCCATCTTTTTTGGCCCCATGCATCTGTGACTTGGGCTGGTTCTTAGGGAAGCGCTCATCCAATCAGAGTGACTGATATCTAAGATAGGGAGGAAGCATTAACATCCCACCAACCACACCCCACCCCCTGTTCTGCTGCGGGAGAAAGGAGCCCAGCTGTCAGTGCTTGGCATAAGCTAGACAGAGTTTGAAACCCAGCAGAGCTTAGGATGAGACACTGGGGAAAGGTTCTGGGCATTAAACCTAGTTTTCTTACCTAACCATGGACATGTAATACAAAGTCTTTTAATAGAACACTTGGGGTTTTTTTAAAATTTTGTCAGAAAGATTCTCAGTAATAGATTTCAAGGAGTGCCATAATCACTGCATAAGTGTTTAATTATCAGTTAAATATCAGTGTATAATCACTGGTATGTACTGAGCCACCATTTGCAGCTCACATGTTACCCTACACTGCATGATTACAATGGAGAACTTCAGGTATTACAAAATAAATGCCCCTGACTCCTTTCTTGCCACGTTGTCCTGGAAATCAGTCCTGTTCCAGTTAGGGAAAGTGTTCCAAATAGAAATATGACTCTTAATTTGCCTGCTTCTGAGGCTGCCATTGGGAAGGTTTGGGGTTTTTTTTTTATTGTTTGTTGGGCTTTGCCTGGTTTTTCCAGTGGAAGAACATTTGTAACAGCTTTTTTTAAACAGACAGAGTCCTTCCTCACTTGTGTCAAGGTCATTTTTTTTTGGTGGCTATGTCAGAGAGATGAAATTAATGCCACTCCTTCTTCACCTCATTTCCACTGTCCTCCCTATAGGCATATGTGTATGGGATGGGAAATAAAAACCCTGCTCCTGCTGTTGAAGGACATATATACCTGGAGCTGCTAAGGAGTAAAGGCTAGTGGCCTTTGTCACTGTTACAATCCAAGGGTTCACCTGCCTTGAGACCCACACAAAAACCTTTCACTTAATGTGGCAGTTCTCGAGTCTTGAAGATCCATGGGGGCTACAAGCTTAACACAGCACCAGCCTTTAGCTTGTCATGCAGCAGCTCTGTAGTGTGCCCACATGACAATCTCAGAGGTGGCTGTTCTCTAGAACCTTCCTGGAACTGCCTCTGAGAGACAACATAATATGGAGAGGTTTTTAATAAGTCACTTCAGAGTTCAGTTCTGGTGGCATAATGCCCTCCTTTGTTTTACTGAGCTGATCAGAAGAACATTTTATGCTGCCTAGATGTTTGCTAGGATGTTATCCTTGCTTCCCCATCCTGCCTCACAGCATACTCACTGCCCCACAGCGTACTCCTTTCCAGGAGAATCATGTGTTTACAAGGCAATCTGTGCTGGTTAGTGCCTAGTGCAGGAATTTGAAGGGCTTGGGTTGAGATGGAGGTAGAGATTTCTGCTCCCAGTTTGCAGTTCAGTATATATCCTGGAGATTTCTCCCTTGGTTAGAAGGATGTTGGAACTGTTCACACAGAAACTGCCAAACCACCAAACATTATGTCTGGTGCTTTAAGATAACCTAACATCAATTTTGGGTTGTCTTAATTCACTGAGCAATAAACTAAAGCTGTGCAGCCCCTGTTACACAAACAACCAAGACACCTCATAGGAGGACAGAAACGCCTAAGAGAAAAATTATGTTGATGCCTGAGGATGGATATTGCCACAAACATCTGAAGCAGCCACTAAACTACAGCTGCCTGTAAATCAACTTGCAGAAAACTGGTCCCTAGGACTGGTCTTTCCCTCGGTTCCATCAGTAAGACTGTTGGATTGGGTAAGTCATGCACTCTGGGAGGAAGGTGCTCATACCATTTAACAGTGTGTGATCTCATAGTAATTGTTTAGTGCTTTGAAACTCCAGTGCATAAGCGCCACTGACAGCAAGGCTGAAAGAGACAGAACATCTGCTTTACTGTCAGCTCCTCTTGTCCCTCTGTTATTTCCTCAGTGTCAATTAACCAGACAATTTTTTAGTTTTTCAGAAAGTATAACATATCTGGTAAAACCCCATGGTATTCTGCCCAGAGCATAGCTCCAGGCATTGCTATCATCTAAATAAACCAGAAATTGTCTCTTTGTTAATGTAATCCATCCAAGGATAGGCCTGCCATGGGAAAAAAAGTGTATTTCTTAACTCCATTAAGTATATTCATAGGGAGTCTCTACTTGCCCACCCCAAAACAATATTGAACTTTTTCCTCAGTCTGCTAAGACATCTTAGAGATAAAACCCTCCATAGGATTCTCCCTGGTATGACTTGCCATGTGGAAAGATGAATCAGTATCAGGAGGACAGGCTGGACCAAGCTACATCCCAGGTATTTTTGCCACACTGGATGGAACAAAGGTACTTTTTCCTGTCATTTCACTGCTGCATCACTTACGAGGCTGAGTGTCTCTGACAAGCCTCCTCTAAAGCATGGCATAAACCAGCTTTTCAGCACAGAATAACTGCAAACTGGCCAAAAAACAGTCTGCATCACTGGCACACTTCAAGCTCAGCCCCACCTTTTGCAAAGGTCACAGAGTATGGGGGGGCTGGCATACAGTTGTTAAGTTGCTGATGGAGATGCTTTCTGCCTCTGAGCTGAGCATGAGGAGATGTAGCTTTTGGGTTTTTTGGAGCTAGAAGAACTGAGAGAAGGGCCCAGAGTAGATTTTAGATTTAGGATCTCTGTCTGTATCAACCATTCATCATTGCTGGCCAGCTAGCCTCCCTCACCTGCTTCACCACCCTCCTAATCTTACTCTTCTCCATTACTGGAGCCCTAGAAAAACATAATAGTCAATTTCTAAAAATACTCCAATAGTTTAGAAAAAAACGTTGGTCTTCTGAACCAGTGAGTGAAGACTACACCTCTTCTTAGAATTCCACAAATCACCTCAGGAAAAAAGGACGTAAACCTCTATCTCTGAATCCCAAAGGTGGTATTTTACATTAAACTGTTCTCTGATTTCTAGCCTTAAACTGCCTGAATGACCATGTCAGATAACCTCAAGTTCCAAAACAACAAATCAAGTTAGTAACAGACCCCACCAAAACCATCCCTACCCCTACACCACTGAAATCTGATTGAACAGAAGACATCCCGCTATCAACAGCAGCCACCCCAAACTTTCAGCATTCAGTAAACTCCCCCAATAACTACCTCCAAGAACTAAAACAAGACCCGTACCATAACAACCAATCCCCCCAGGTCTCTGGAAAAGGATCTGCCACTAAAGACAAAGAATAAACATAATCCACTGACATTCCACCCAAATAAACCATAAATAGCACCAATGACACAAAGGAGACCCCCAAACTCAGCAACCACCCACACCCTGCGATAGATGCCAACACCAAACCTACCTCTCCATAATACAGTGATGGGTTAGATGCAACTGCTAACCCTCCCAAAACAAAGCACAACCCAAAGAAAAGTACAAAATAGGTCAGAATTGTTCCTGCTTGGCCTCTCTCCAGTGTCTATGGCCTGAAAACATGTTGTCGTAAGCTTCAGTTGCAGGAACCTTCCCAAAATACAGCTTTTTTTTCTTCCCCCTCCTACCCCTCTGTTCAGTCCTCTCTGAAGACTGCTGATACACTGCTTGTACTTCTGGGGTGCAAGCATACAGACTGCAGCTCTTGCAGTGCTTTGGGGTAACCTTAAAATTGCTTTGAAAGTTTGCTAAAATAATCAGCATTCTTCAGCGCTGACTGTTTTGTTCTTTCCCTTCCTCCTTCCCCCAAGTTCATTAAAAAGCTTTGTTCCTCCTTGAGGATTTTACACTCACACATCTCTGAGGCAGCTACCTTACACACTTCCCTTCATGGGAATCATTTCATTGTCTTCCATGCTGTTTGCCGGTGATGCAAAAGGCAGAATGGCCCCAGGAGGCAGGAATGATGACAAAATTGACCAGGCAGAATCCCACTTGTTCTTTCTTATGACTCCCACTCTCCATTTTGGTTTCTTCAAGAGCTCAGAAACTCCATTTCACAGCCAATCAAATTGTCCTGCTACTTTCTTTGTACTCTTCTGCTTTTAAGTTCCCATCATTTTCTTTTCCCTATACTCTCATCTCAACACTTGGTAATTTCCATCTCTTTTTCTAAAATGGGCAATGCCAGATCTTCCTTCCCATACGAAATTCAGCTCAGACCCCTGCAAAAGGCTGAATGAAGTATTCTGTCAGCTATGCTAGGGTGAATCTATATCATCAAATATTGTTCTCTTGTTTCAGTTAATGCACATTCAGAAACATTTTTTCACAGCAATATGCATTTGTTTAGAGTGCCTTTTTTATCCAGTATTGCCTGGGCTTGTCCTGTTTATCTGGAAAGATGACATCTCCACAATGAAACACCTCAGGATTATTTACTCTCTCATTTGTAATTTGATGTAATAATGAGCATATCCACTTCTTTCTTGCCCTACAATATTCCCCCTGAGCAGACAGTCCTCTCCCCTCAAGCGTGATACCGTGATGTTTTCCAAGGGACATGTTAGGGAACTTATGATAAATATTAGTTCTTGCTACTGATAGAGAAAATGAATGTTGAGGACTGTTAGGATTTCATTCACTCCAGTATCCCATGCACAAACAGGTTCAGTTGTATAATTAAATAGGCCATCCAAGTACCGGAAAGGTTGTATCCAGAGACACAGCTTTCTAAGGGCTAGGAACAATGCTGATAAAGATCAAGTGGCTAATTGTAAGCAACAGCCTCCAAATTGCCTCCGGATGAATAAATCACAGTGAGTGATCCAAGCATATTTTCTCATGGATACGGTCTCATTCACAGAGGCAGGGAGCTAGAAAACATCAGGGGTGACTTCCAATTGGCTGGAAGGGAATGAAAAGATTTGGTTTTCAGTAGGGGTTACGTCATAATTTTGTGTAATTATTCCTAGCTGGTGGAACTACTGCAAAAGCAAAGAGGCCCAGAGAGCAGGACTGGAAACCTACTCTCTGGTTCTTGGAGCTGGTTGATCAGCTGCTCTTCTTATGATTTCCTTTGACATTTCCAGGATTAATGTGAGGACTGACAAAATGCAATGAGAGGAGATTTGAACTTCCAGGACTTTCATGGGGGACAGATTAAGGCCAAAGACCTTTGTAATGAATAGTCTGCCCCAGCACTTCTGCATGAGCTGTGGCTGAAGCTGGGCAGGGAGCTGGGAGGATGTGTCCTGGGATATCACAAGAGGCATGAAGGAGGGTAGAGGGTTTCCTCTCTTTTGGAATACAAGTGGCAGAGGGCAGAGATAGTTTATCAAAAATCCTCCCTTGCCAACAACCTAAATGGAAGCTCCTGCAATGCATGGGCACACTTTCAGGGAATAATTGTTACTCCTTCAGGACTTTTATTTGATACTGAAGGCCAAGTTCCTGAGGGACATTTGCTCTTTTAGCTATTGCAATCACCATGACATGAGCACTTTTGTGGAGCTTAGCCTTGGCTAAGTGCCTGTGATAACACAGAGGTTTGAGGTACCTCTGAGGCCCCTGCCTAGAGCCTCACCCACTCATTGCTGAGTGTGTGGTGACAGGCATGACCAAGTAGAGCAGAGCTCCTTTGATATGTGCCTGTAGCTGTTCAGAAAACACTGCCCTCACTGTGAACACCTTTTTTATCACAGTAGTTTCCATGCCCTTTCCTGTACAGGATCTACTGTAGTGTTTCCAAGCATTTATTCTCTGCTATGAGAGTCTTGCTTTAAAAATAATTAATTTTCAATCCAAACCTGAGCACTCTAGGCTTTCCTCATTCACCCTCTTCTAATTTCTTGTTCTAAAATTTGCAGTCACATTCTTTTTTCACCTAAAGTGCAGAGCCTGTCAGGTCCAAAAAGTAAAAGTTCTGAGAGGAATCAAAGAAGACAAGCGAGCATTCTAGTCATCACCAGCCCCCTCAGACACAGCCCGTGTAAACACACACCACCCCCACAAAGCATTTTCTTCAGAGTCCTGACCAAGACCACCTGTCTTCCAAAGCTGTTCAGCTCCCAGCAGTCTGTTCCTGCTGTGGGGAAGAATGAAGATCACATTGCAAAGCTAATGCCATCGAGCCTCTCTGGCTCCCATTCACATGCAGCTCTTGCCAGAATCTGGAGCAGAACAGCTGGGCTCCTCAGTGTGGCTTCTTAGTCATCAGTGCTCTCCAGTGTAGGAGAGGTGGGATGTTCAGAGAGGTGGTGGAAGAATGTTAGTTTCCTTATGCTGGATCCTGCAGTGTTTGCTCCATTTATTCAGGAGATGTTGAGCTGAGAGTTATTCTTGAGAATAGCATCAGAAGACGCCAGGCTCTTTCCTGAGTGTAAGCACCACCACTGTGAGTTGAGCTCCTTGTAGGAACAAAGCCTTTGCTGAAAGAATTGTAGACTCAGGGAGAGTGTCAGCAGTGTCACAGAGAGGAGATTCCCATCACAGTTTACACAGCTTGCTCTACGAGGCACTACAGGGCCTCACAAATCCAATGTTGCTATCAGCAGACTTCTGATGTGCCCATGATCCCAGTGTGTAGAGAACCTTGAAGGCAGAAAAGAGTCAGACAAGAACACTGGGACTCCTAAAGAATCATTCCAGAGTCAGGGTTCCTGCCTCATAGTGCGTGTGACCTAATACATGAAGGTCTCTCAGGCCTGAGCAGAGAAGAGTGCAGAGCCACGCTGCCTCAGGATGGCAGGATGGCCTGACACCTCCCAGTGCAGACTATTTTATCAAATCCATTGCCAAACTCATATGCTAGTTTGAAAGCCCTGTGCACTGCTTATGGGAAGCAATAGAAAAGCAGGTTTGAGCACTCTGAACCACGGCCTCCAGGAATCCCTCACCTCATTCTCTTAGAGGATACAGCCATTCTAAAAATATTTTTACAGCCAATATCGTTATGCTTTTGGCTAAAGTTAGTCTCTGTGGGCTTATGTGATAGGCATTAACCATCTCTGGCTGCTATGCCAAACTGCAAAAGGAGGATGTCTCAGGAGAACCATCTGAGCCCTCCCCCATGGCAGTTCTCCTCTGCCAGCAAACCCTCTGAGAACCTGGGGCGTCCTCACCTTGTGGATGCATGCTGGGCAGAGAAGGGATAAGCATAGGAATAAATAGTATCAGAGATTTACATGGACCAACAGAGCTCATGGGCCAAGATTAGGAAATAAACTGAGTGAAGACTCCAGATTCTGTAAGTCTGAATTCAGAAGAGCTCTTTACACATGGGGCTTTGCAAAGGGAATCACAATACCCAGCAGTAGCTGCTTAATGGCTTGTGGCAGGGTCCCTCCTTAACTCATGTGCTTCGTGTTCAGACACACTGAACTATCTGCTCCCATATGGCTCCATTGCCTTTGGACAAAACCCTGCTGCTGAGAATAATATGTAGATTACAAAATGGTATAATTATTTACTGCTGATTTCTGCACAAAGTCAGGTCAGTTTAAATGTAAATGTAGTAAGAATATCAGGAGATGACAGGACTGTTCCTAGCTCTGCCAGTCACTCACTGTTTGCCCTCAGGTTAATGACTTGGTAACTCCCTGCTCTAGCATCCCCAGCAGTAAAATGCAGATATTCTAATGTTATAAAAAATTTTGGAAAAACAGAGATAACTGTTATGTAATGATACTCAGATAATCAGGCTTGCCTTCTAAACAAAACTTAAACCAAGGAAAAGAATTTGATCAAATCAGACTTACAGTCAAAACGTCAACCATGATGGGATTTATCACTATTGACTTCAGCAGGCTAGGCTGTAGGCAGCCTTTGCAAATATCAGTGAGCTGTATGAAGTTCATGTATGTGCAGCTGGCTGGGAGTTTTCTGTTAGAATGGTTTCATAGCAGAAAATTTCAAAGAAATTTGTATTTTCTGCTGGATTTTTCCTTTAATTTTTGTTTCCTTAATCATAGAGAGGAAAAGAAAGTCACTTTCATATACTCTGTATGTTGTGCTCCCTCCAGCAACAGGATCTTGGGGCCATGTTTCTCAGGCTTCTAGGCTCTCTGGCTCCAGAGCGCTTGTTGGCCACTGTGGTGAAACCATGAAACCCCAAAGCTCTGATCCAAAATCCTGATGCTCAGAATCCCTGCGCAGGCGTTTTTCTGGCTCACGGGTTGCTGTGGCTTTTAGCAGCATGCAGAGTAATGACAGCGTTCACTGGGGAAGAGAATGTAATTTAGGCTTCCTCCAGACAAAATGTCCTCTTTTTGAGGATAGTTATTTAAATTTCTTCAGTTTCAGTCTATCAGGCTTTCTCTGACAGTCATTAGACTGGTTTAGGTAGCATGGTGGCCCCAGGGGTTCCAATGTAAGTCCATAATTCTCTCTTTTTCTGCAGCAAGATGCTAGGATTCATAACAGCAGAAGCTGCTCTATTCCCCAGCTGGTTACCCAGTGCGGTTTCTGTGACCATTTTCAGTGTTTGGCCTCCACTGAGCACACCAGCACACCTTATGCAAAAGCAACATTACAAGCACTTAGAAAAGCTCTGTGGCCCCTAACACAAGAGTGATGTGGACCTCTTGGAACAAGTCCAGAGGAGGGCCAGGAAGATGATCAGAGGGCTGGAGCATCTCTCCTATGAGAACAGGCTGAGACAGCTGGGGTTGTTCAGCCTGGAGAAGAGAAGGCTCTGGGAAGATCTTAGAGCAGCTTTCCAGTACCTGAAGGGGGCTACAAGAGATCTAGAGAGAGACTTTTCACAGGGGCAGATAGTGATAGGACAAGGGAGAATGGCTTTAAGCAGAATGAAGGTAGATTTAGGTTAGATATCAAGAAGGAATTCTTTACTGTGAGGGTGATGAGGCACTGGAACAGATTGACCAGAGAAGCTGTGGATGCCCCATCCTTGGAAGTCTTCAAGGACAGACTGGATGTGGTTCCGAGCAGCCTGGCCTATTGGAAGGTTCCCTGCCCATGCCAGGGAGGTTGGAACTAGGTGATCTTTAAGATCCTTTTCAACCCAAACCACACTGTGATTCTATAAAAAAATGTTCAGAGCTATACTACATAGGCAAAATGAGCTATATACAGTAGCATGGGTCAGCCTGAAAGCCAAACTCTGATTTGGGAATATGCAACAAGATAAATTTCTTTAGCAGTAGCAATATTAAAAAATGTTGTAAGTAAATTAAGAACAAAATTCCATGCAAGCTCTTGCACCTAATTTCAGGCAGGGACAAAAAGGGAAATACAAACCCCTTATTGGTACCAGCAATGAGAAATGAGGTTTATTTCAGGCATGCAATATATTATTGAAAGGTTGTGCAGAATTTAGACATAATAAATTATATGTAGGAGGGGGTATATATTATTTAACAAAGTGGGTGAGAGGAAGGCAGCAGAAAAAAAAATAGTGTTCATTTAGTGAACAGACTCTGGGACAAAAGCAAATGATAATTCCATCAGGCAAGATTTGAAGGATACTGGAGAGAGAAAAGTGTAGCTCAGGAGATCATCTAATTTATCTCACTGGTGATAAAATGAGCCCGAAGACTATTTCTAAATGGCAGATAATTCTGATCTGAGGAATGTCTCTTACATATAATTTAAAAGGGAAAGGAATTGTACTGTTACTATTAATAATAGAATATTTTACTTAAAAATTCAGGAACTTACTGTTCCTCTAGTCAAGTTTTTCTCAGATTTAGTGAAGTTATCTGTGAAATGTGAAGCTAATTTAATGTTTCATATGGGACAGAAATTGTTTTCTTTTTCCCAAGACACCACAGTAAGAGGCAAGAAGTGTAATAATTTTTATCAGGAATGTGTGAGTTTGTGATACAAACACTTGAGGCAGCTCTGGTTTTTATTATCTAACAGCTGGGCTGTCACAACTGAGCATTTCTGCCAGAGGAGCCTGTAACCACCCTATCATATACATTCCTACTTTGCTCTCTTATGAGCTGTACAGAGCTGTATCAAGCCAAAATTCACCTCCAACCCTAAAGTGGCAAGGGTTACCTATAGATAATCTATACCTGTATAGATTAACTGTGGAACTTCCCAGGAACAACACTGTGTAGCAAAATATAGAAAAAATTAAAACAAACAAAAATCTCTCCACTCATGATGTGTTTGCTGGTGTTGCCCTGTTCCCTACAAAGTCTGTTCTATTTTTTTAGCTAGAGTTTCAGTTTTCAAATGATGAGACTCATATAATTTCTACTTACATCCTATTACTGCCTTTCCAACATTTGTCAAGGAGACTTTCATAAATTTTTTTTTGAGTAAGAATTATCCTGTTCCTAATTTTATCCTGCTTGAATATACCTTTTTGTCCTCCTTTAAACATTTTAATATATCCTTTCTGTATATATTTTCTTTATCTTTTATCTTTTCAATTATTATAGTTTTTAACTTTTGTGTGAGCAGGGTGGTCATTCTTAGCTCTTAATCACTCTCAATATTATTTTTCCCTAACATTAGTTTCACCTTTCTCAATATAAATTCACCAGGAACTTTATCGATCTGATGACATCCTGGCAGGAAAAATGGGATCAGCCTGACCCTCATGGAGTCTCTGGGTTGCTCAGATGTTTTTTGACAGAACTTGAATGAATGTCTTTCATATTTGGCTGTCCATTACCACCTCATAGTAGAATTCTGTAGACACCTAGTCCATTTTCTGGGTTCCTGGTGGGTTTGGTCCAAGAGGAAGGTGCAGAGGTAGAACACTTGACACATGTCCAACTTGCCCCAAAGGTAGGAAGCTGGAGTCACAGGGAATAGGAATGTTGTTTGATTTGGGGTTTTTTTCATGTGGAGCAGAGCAGTCTAACTGGTGGCCTAAGAATAGTTCAGGATCATGGAGTACTCCTGGCCAGCCCACCACCTGCTTCCCTCATAGCTCATAGCCCTGTCTGGGCTGCAACAGTCAGGCTAGACCAGGCACAGGTACAGCTGGGGGTGGATACAAGCTGGGATGGGGATGGCTGCAGGTGAGTGAGAGCTGTGAGGGGCATCCAGCCCTCTCTGCTGGACCATGTACAGAAGGAGGACTGATATTCAGAAATACTCAATAGATGGCAGGGAAAGGTACATCCTGCCTAAGCAAGGGAATCTGAAATAATATCAAATACCTTAGAAAGCCTAGAAACTGAAGAGAAGTGGGTCAGATCACGTGGTTGGATTTTATGGCTAATGTGTATCCAGAGGGCAGAGCTAGGTATGAATGACATTTATAAAATGTTCTTTTCCTTTCTTTTTGACTTCTGAGAAATGTCTGTTGAAGAGTTGGATTTAGTTGTACACTAGAAGAGAATGTTGAAAGACTTCAGTAAAATATCTCAAACAAAGAAGGCTGTCTGAAAATTCAATGGAATACACTGAACATTCTGAAAGATGTAAGAACCAGACAAATTCACTCTTGATGGGAAGCTATCCACAAAAAAATAAGATAGACTTGGATGAAACACAGGGGCTAGGATTCCCTTCATAATAACTCTTCAAAACCCCATTGCCTGAAGTGTTCACAAGTAAAGGGAAAAGGTGGAAAAGATCTCCCTGAAACATATTAGGTGAAAGGGATAAAAGGCGAGTCAAACTGAAGAAGAAAAAACCTACAGAGCTCAAACCAAAGCAGTAGAAACAGTTACTGGAGTAACTGTATGAGACTTTCAGACTAGATAATATCACTGAAAACAGAGAGCTCAGCTGTGGGACTGAGATGCAGGGAACATCTCAAGATTTAAAACTACATTTAATTTGTAGAAAGAATGAGCTTACAAAATGATCCACAGAAAAAAAAAAAAAAAAACAACAAATGGAGTGGCTGTGCCTCCAGTGGCAAATTTTAAAGTATAGGAGAAATGATGAAGACCCTGTGTTACGAGAGAATAGACAACCAGTTGCTAAAGTCATGGGTAACAATAGGACACATCTATTAATAATACTAAGGTGTTTTGCCATCAGAGAAACCCTGCAGTGGCTCTGCAACAAAAGTGGGTATGAGCTAATGCTTGTAACATCCCTATGATGAAGGGTGCTCTTATTTGTCACATACAGCAGATGAAGCAACCTACCTATGACCACATTTTTTTAGCTATGATTAGATCTCATGACCTTCTGCCTCCATGTCCTCTGCTCTAGGCCATAGTTCAGTACTAAATGAATCTGTGTATGAAATACTGAATTTACCTCATAAATAAAACCAGAGTTGTTCCGGCTGGCTCACAGGGGCACAGAAAATCTAAAGAAAGTCTGGCAACAAACAAATCAAAAGGACTAGAAACTCAATATCTTAAGCACTTAGGGACTGAACAAGAGCAGATACTTATACTTAGTAAGCAACTGTAGCTTGGTGACATTTTTTCCAGGATGGACCTAGAACACAAAAGCACCAAAATATTTGTTCTGCAGAGCTGAACTGGACCATAAGCAAAACAGAAAACATGTATTTATGCCAAAAAGTAGAAGTCTGAGTGGTGCAGAGATGGTTCATCTAATTTTCTCATTTGACAAGCTGAGCTTTTTTTTGAAATGGATTGATGCTCAGAGAAAGATATGGAGGGAGTGGCTGGGAACACACAGATCATGAGTGGGAACATAACTGTTCCGAGAATTAAAAACACCTAGAAATTCTATGTTCCCATTATTTCTGTTTCATTTATCTATGTGCTTGTGTATACACGTACCCACCTATATATGTATACACATCTATGTGTTTATATTTCACATGAGAAACATCAAGGGCTAGGAATGATTTTTTTAGAAGTTTTATCATTATTTGTTTGCTAATGATGACATTGATGCAGAATACTTGGAGCCAAGAGGAAATGTAGAGCTCCCCTTAACTGGATGTGTTTTGATTAGGAGCATTATAGTCCAAGTCCCGCTCTAATGCTTAATTTTTAGACAGTTTTTCTTGCCAAGACCTTTGCTCACTAGTGCACAAATGATTCTTTTAACTTGTTTGGTGTCTTCTTTATATGAATCATTGGATGGTCCACAATCCATATAAATACATGCATTGATGTGTGTTCCATGTAAGGATTACAGGGCAGAGGCCTTTGGAAAGTTTTTCCTCTGAAAGTTTTAAGTATCAAAATTTGGTTACAGGTTAGCAAGCAGCTGGCTATGAGGCAAAACGGAAAAGCAAAATTCTTAAAGCATAAAGTAGGGATGATCTCTTTAGCATTGATCTATCTATGGTCAGCAGAGCACCACAGGTGACAGGTAAAAACCCCATATGTGTATCTATGTCTTGCACTGAATCCTCTCCCATGCAGTTTTTCACAATGAATGGCCCAGGCAAAGCCAGAGACAAAGAGATGGGTAACTGTGTAGATAATAAATCATGCATTTCCTACATTGCCTACAGAAACACACGTCATTTCTACATACAGGAAACTGGCCTTAAAAAGTGTAAAAAGTGACTTGGAGAAGCTTAATAGGGTGTGGATATTCTCTGCCTCTCAAAAGAAAGTACAGTATCAAATAAAATTATCAGGTGGCAGGCTAGAAAAAAAACTAAAGAAGGCAGTGCATTTTTTGCACTTTGCCTGTAGAATTCATTGCCACAGGATATTGTGGACAGTGAGTGTGTGGTTGCATTTAGAAAATACTAAGACAAATAAATGTTAAAAAAATATCAGCAGGGTAGGTTATACCAAAAATACCACTGTAGTTCAGGTAGTCCTTGAGCTTCAGACTTCTGAATGCTGACAGAATATGCCAGGAAAGTATTCTATATGCTTGTTCTGTTTTTATAGTCCTTCCTTCAAACCTGCTGTTTACCACAGTTGGACAGGTTTCTGTGCCGGGTGGATCATAGCATGGTTGGCTTGATGCTGTCAAAGAAATCTTGCTTTTGATGCTTAATTTCTTATTTACTACTTGCAGTACTTATATAGACCATGATCTGTATTTTCCCAATAGAGCAAATCCTGTGGAAAGGGTGAATATCCCAGTTTAGTTAATATCAAGGCTCCTTTTAAATGTAATTATGTTAAGGTTCGATTTACACAAATAATGATGTGTTAATATTTCTGAGACGTTATCTGAAAATTATATAAAATGCAAAGAGGAATTTAAAAGAATTTCAGTATAAGGCTTTTAAGGATCTAAATTTTTTCTTGACCAAGGATGGTAGTTCATTCACAACTCCTGTTAAAAGGGAAAGTACTTCAAGTATAATATTCTGACCAAATGAGCCCTAATGATTCAAACACTTATACAACATGATCATGTGACACTTCAGAGTAATCCCATTGAACCTAATGGATCTAGATAGATTTTGAAAAGTGGGATGTAAGTGTGTGTAGAGTTGACATCTAAGCAACTTTCAAAAGATCAGCATATACTGGTCTTAAAATTTTGACTCCTGTGTCCATTGTAATTGGTTTTTCAATGTTCTAAGTAAAGAATCATCCTAACACAGTCCTGTTTTTTGTAATAAAGTGGATTTTTTTGAAATATCTGAACTGTCAGTGGTGATGTGTAGGACTCCAGGTGCTCCCGCTCATGGTATTGTGGAAGGAGATGACTTTAAATACGGGGCCCGGGTTTACTTCAAGTGCAACGCAGGTTACAGCTTAAAAGGCAGCCGTGTTGCCTACTGTCAGCTTGATGGGATTTGGTCAACACGTCATCCTGAATGTGGTAAGGTCACTTTAAGTTTTAAATCTTATCAAATATTTTGGCCAGTGTATTCCCATGAAACTAGACTATCTAAATCTCACTTGAAATTTGGAAGGTCTGTGACATAACACATCCTTTTGTCTTCCTTGTCTTCCAGTAGGAATTCTTATTTTACTTTGCTGGAACCCCAGCCTGCAAGACTTTTTTATATAAAGGTCTGACTGAAACTTAAATTCACTGAAAATTAATAACCTCAAAGTCTTTAGGCATATATCCTTCTTACACACAGATTGAAAATGCCCAGGACCAAAGCCAAGTGAGGGACATAGTGCGACAATGAATAGTTACTCCCATTACTCCTTATGTCTGACACCTTCTCTGCAGAAGTCTGGTGCACTCTGTGGAGGTGAATAGGGGCTTACTGTGTGAACACTAGACTCTTATTTCAACAGAATTCCCATCCTAGACAAAAATTGATTAAAAAGAAACTTCCATTCATTCTGACTGTGCAGGATGGCATGCCTACCATTCACATTGGTTCAGCTGTAAAATTCCTTCTTGTCATCCAAAGAGACTTTAAATTTTCTTTAGTTGATTTGCACTGCACAATTTACTTTCCATATTCCAGAATAATTTGTGTCAAACGATAAAGTGTTTTTACAACTGTGTTATGTCAAACAATGTACATTTTGGGGGGAGTGTTGTAACACAGCTGTATATAAATTCATTTGAAAGAGCAAGCAATAGGTATTCTTCTATCTAGAGAGAAGTCTCCAACTGCAGTAAATGTAATGTCAGGATCATGCCAAGTCCCTGCTGCATCATGGCCCGGGCTAAAGATCTATAGAAAGAGCTGTCTCTAGACTTGGCAGTCACTGAAGTGCTAGGTCTCTCCTTCCCACATGTTTTCTCTTTGTTTTTAATAAATCAAAAAGGTCATAACCCTGAGCCTAAGGAAAAAGACAATTACTGTCAAAGTACTGAAATAAGAGAAGGCCTTAAGTGACTTACGTGGTCAAGCTTTTGGTACATTTGGAAACACGCACTCTGCTGATCAGATGATGCCTCCAGGCCAGCCATCAGTGCAGAAGGCAACTTGCAAATAAAGCATTATTCTGTGGGGGATTCTCTGTAGTCTTTAGCTGCTATCAAGTTATCAGTCACTTATGGCTCAAAAGTGAGAGAGCCTGTCTGGTACAAAGAAGGAAAATGAAGCCAAATAAAAAGGAGACAGGGCTCTCTGTTCTTCCCTTTCTCCTGGGAAAAAGGAAGTTCAGACCTCCTTGTTTACCGGATACGACCTGTGGAAAAGTATTTAAGTACATGTATAGCCTTCAGCATATGCTAAAATCCAACGCTTGCAAAGAAAACACTGCAATATAGACTTAGCTTGAATGATAAACTCACTGTTAAAAGCACATGCTCTTTGAAGAGGCATTGTTATGGCTGGCTGTGTGTTTACACACTTTGCTGAGCTGGGCTTGGTCTGGTGGCACAAGGTAGGACTTTGTGACGTGACAGGGCCATACCTTTGCACTGTAACTGCGCTGATTTCACAGCGATTTAAATAAATGTTATATGTTGGTGCTTTTGTGAACTGAGGCTCAGCAGGCAGCCGAGTCTGAAGCAATGATATGAAGAGGTAATTTTGGGGCAATTGATATGTCCCAGTCCTCTGGGCCCTCTGTGAGCAGCACCAACACCAGCTGTCTAAACTAGATGTTCACTGGTTATCATGCACTGAGATGCCAGGAAGAGAAATTAAACAGAGTTGCATGTTACTGTTGTCCTGACAAGAAAACTGAGGTAAAATCCAAAGAGAAAAAAAGTACCTTGTCAGCTGCTAAATAGAAAGAGCAGAGGAGTTAAAAATAAAGGAAAAATCATCTTCTAGCATCACATAGTGAATACTGTCCTCTAGATTTAGGCCAAAAATCTAAGTTTATTGAGAAAAAAAAAAACAGAACAAAAAAAACCAACAAAAATTAAAAAGAAGTGGAAAATACTGGGAAGGGGGAACTAAAAGAGGTTTTATAGGCAGAATATAGCATGAGTAAGCTTTTCATATTAAATTTTTATTGTCAGTAAATACACACATATGTTCTCTTTCAATTCCTGTATTTCCCTGGATTATTGAGATATCTCTCTCAGTGCTAAGAAAATAAAATGCAACCAAACATAAAAGCAAAATTAAGTAGTCTAGTTTTATTATCCAAGTGCAGTGAAGTATTGAAAATACAGAAAAGGGAAAAGAATGCCAAGGGCCTGTTTCCTGCAAATATTTTAAGTGCAGCTTTTTATGCTGTTGAAGAAGCCTTGTTAATATTAATGGCATGTTAACATCATCTAAAGTCAAGGTTCTTTTTCAGGATTGTCAGCTATTTCTTAAGGTTTTAACAATTTGAGAATTTTTAGCAATTTGAGAATCTTATGCTTTCAGTGAGACTAAAGTATGTGTTATAAACAGACATCTCTATATTATAATTTCTTCTTTAATATTTGACATTTTCAAAGACAGGAATCCCAGATGGGTCTTGAAAAGGCATCTTTAATAAAGTGTAGATTGTTTAGTAACATCTGAATGAAATGCCAAGCAATTTGATGGGTGAAATTAATGTAGTGAACCTGATAAAATGATTACTATCTTTTTCCCCTATCATTAGTTCTAGAAGAAAAAAACTGCTCAGATCCTGGTGGCCCACTCAATGGCTACAGAAGAGTAGTAGAAGACACTGGGCTCTTGAATGGACGCTATGCAAAAATTGGCACAGTCATTGCTTTCTTTTGTAACAACTCGTATGTTCTTAGTGGCAATGAACAGAGGACCTGCCAAGACGATGGAGAATGGTCAGGGAAGCAACCAATCTGCATAAAAGGTAGTTTACAAACTTTTTTACCACAACTCACACAAGCTGCTATGTTTTTACTGGATTGTGTTTAATATCATTTGCACTTGACAAACAATCATTTTTGCTAAGAATAAGCTGTCTGGCTGATACCTGATACTGAGCTTGGTAGTTTGCCAGCTCTACTGGCTGCTATACTCAGACAGAGAAGATGCCAATGATTCCAGAAGATTCCATCTTTAAACAGGGAAAGGAATGTTCCCTAAGACTCTTATTGTCCTCATTCTAGGATTGAACCTGCATGATATCAAAATCAAAGAAGATCAGGTGGGAATTGAAATAGAATGAAATAATTGTTTCATGAGACCATTAACAATCAGTTGCTGTCATAGGGAATAGCTGTCCTCTCACAATCCTTTTAAAACACTGGGACCAGTCATGAGTGCAAAAGGCAGGGCCTGTACATTACAGCCTTAAAGACATGATTAAATTATCTGTATTCATCAAAACACTGAATCACACCTTTAAATTGTTTGCTGAAAAGGGAATTATGCTCTTGACCTGGAGCTATTCTACTAAGTGTGTATGAACCCCTGAGTTAGTGAATGAATGAATGAATGAATGAATGAATGAATGAATGAATGAATGAATTTGGGCTGGGGAACTGCTAAATTCATTTTATGAAAGCAATTTCTTGACATATGGATTTTTGTTTAAACTGAAATGGTGCTAATATAAGGAAATATGTGTCCCCTAGGGAATTTGCTTTATTGTGTTGTTTTAGATGAAAATAATCTCTCCCTGCAGCATATAATCATCTGTGGAAAGCATCTTTATTGATGCTTACTGTGATACTGACATAATGGTTAACATATAAATCAATCACAAAGAACTAGATATTGTTAGATTACACAGAGCACAAGTGCTCAGGCATACAGATAAAATCCATCCTGGAAGGCTCCTTTCCTTCCACTCAGGGCAGCAGGAAAGAGATCCTGGCAGAGTTATTTGAACTGATAAACCTGAACATTTTATCTTATTCTTAAAGAAAGTAAATGGAATATGCAAAACTAGAAATCGTAGATCTCCTTTCTGTTATTTTATGCATATTCAAGTAACTTCAAGGGGCTCCTTTGAATCAGAGCCTCCAATTCCTTCTATGAGTACACAATCAGATTCTTAGAAGGCCATAACATCCTGCCGCCTTTCTCGGTATGCCTACTCACTGGGATTAGCTGTGTGGGGCTACACAGATGGAAATTAGGTATTTTAATATATAATTCCATTACTGGAAAAGTTTGCTCTGATACAAAACCATCAGCCATAGTGGTGCAAGTCTGGCATTCAGACACACTGAATGGTGTAAAAATCTTCCTCTTCCACTGTCTGGAAGTCCCAGTACAGAGGATGTTCAGTAGCTTACACTGTTGTAAATGGGATAGACCTTGTGAACTGTGGAGAAATATTTTTCCAAGGCTTTAGGTTTTAGATCTATCTTTATTTTAATGCACGTAACTTAACTGCCTCTTTTCTTAATCCAGTCCACTATAGTTAGTGAGAGGAAAGGTTGGAAATGTGTATGAACCATAGCACTTGAGCTGTGAATGTGAAAAAGTACTGTGCAACATTATATTTTTTCTAGCCTGCAGAGAGCCAAAGATCTCTGACCTGGTGAGACAGAAAGTGCTTCCAATGCAGGTTCAGTCAAGGTGAGAATGCAATATCTCAACTACAGTTTAAAGAAAAAATGTGATTGCTTTCCCCCTCCTCTCCTTTTCACTCCATGTGTTTAGCCTGCCTGAGCAGCGATTCCTACAAAACCACTGATAACTGAGCAATGCTGAGAGGGGAGGTCTGATTAAGCACAGGTTGCCAGCTGCTGGAGGCAGCCAGGAAGAAATGCACAGATAGCGATGGGCAAATTACAGGATGATGCTGGAATTCTGCTCGCAAGCTTGTGATGGACTATGAGAACAGTCTAAGAACAGTTCCTTGGGGCTAGTGATGTGTGTTAAAATATGAACATGTGCCATCTTAGTGCACAGGGAGAGCACAAGGAGAGAAGAGAGTATAGCAGTGCAATCTGCTCCCAGTAAGTTTCACCATCCAAAGCAATATAGCACAATTTATATAGGCTGGGCATGAGGGAGAGGAGGAAGTAGAGTAGGAGGAGAGGAAGGAATGAAAGATTAGACCCTTCCTGGGCTTACCCTTCTGATGATTTCTTGAAATAAACCCAGTCTGAATTAGTTATATTGCAATGTTCAGGTTCATTTTCGTCCAAGTAGTAATTTCTCATTTCAGGGTTATTTTTGAAGTACATGACTCATTTAATTTTAGTTGCAGTGCAAGAACTGTCCTCATCTTTGGTCTTAAGAACAGTCATATCAGGTCAGAATAAAGGTCCAGCTCAAGCCATAGCCTGTCTCTGGCAATAGCCAGTAGCAGGTGCCTAGAGAAGATTTGAGGAACAAGGCAAGCATATACTTCCCAATCGCTCTGCCACTCTCCAGGTCTGTGATGTATGATTGTAGAGATGGCCCTGAGAAGCCGACATAAGGCTTTAGTAGCCATTAGCAGATTTTTCTCCCTTAAATTTCTTTCTTAACTTTTGGATACAGGTCTTGTTAGGCTAAATGTTTCAGATATGAATACCAGCTGTATTGAGAGCATATACATGCCTCCCATCCATAAGATGCCATGAGATATTGGCATCTCATGGTTTTTTGACTGTTTTTAATCCCTTGAAGTAGAATCTCCATTTGATAGGTCAAGAGTGAGGCAAAATCTGGACTATGCAATATTGCAAGTCACCTGTGAGTTTGGAATGGGACCCTGGCAGACTAAGTATGACCACAGCAGCTCTCATCCTTCTTCCAAAATCCAAGAGACTTGCCATTGCTCTTGTTCTTAGTAGTTTTACTTTCCTATTATGTATCGCCTCACAGATTGGATATGATGGAGGTGCCTGTGTCTTGCTGTGATAAAAAATGAAATCATCATGAGAAAAAAAATAATGTCTTTTCTGGATGTAGGCAATACCAGAAATCTCAAGGGAAACTAATTTCCTGCTGCATTTTTCAGACATGAAAAGGGTTTTTTTGTAGATGTGAGCTTTTAAGCATTAGAGCAAGGGACTCATTCTAAATTATAAAAATTGAAGTATGACTGGAGTCAAGCTTATGGTCCATATCTAAGCTGGTGCATATATTTACTTCTTAATTGTGCGCCCTGTTTCAGCTAATCAGTACAATTTCTAAGTGAAAGCTTAGCGATTATGAAATTATAAAATCTCTGTGGTGAGACAATTATCTCTGTTAATTGCTAACTCAAGCAACTTTAGCAACATCATTAATCTGAATCAATTCCTAATACTGTCTATTAAAATACTCACTAGAGAAAAGATGTGCCTAGCTCCCCTCTACTGAGAATTAATTACAACAATGCCAAATTCAGGTGTGATTTCTTTATTTAAAAAATGGTATCTCAGTCCTTTTGTGAGTGGAAAAACTTCCACATTCAGAGGCAACCGATTGCAATTCAGAAACTGTAAAATGAAAAAAGAGACACAAATAGGATATGTACAAACATATGTGTAATTATATATGTGTGCATACATATGTAAATAAAATAGCTGGGATGTAGATGGGAGTATTGCTAAACTATGCTGGAATGATAATTTTTCCTTATTCTTTCACAAGAAACGTCATATGATTTTAAATGATACTTAATACAACTGGTGATACAGTTATGGTAATGATTCCTTTTATAATATTATAATGATTGTGTTCTTTGTGCCTTGAAACAGAGAAACACCTTTGCATCAACTTTACTCTTCTGCATTCAGCAAGCAAAAGCTTCAAATCTATCCAACCAAGAAGCCAGCACTGCCATTTGGAGAACTGCCCCCAGGGTACCAGCACTTGCACACTCAGCTCCAGTATGAGTGCGTTTCTCCTTTCTACCGCCGCCTGGGCAGCAGCAGGAGGACTTGCCTGAAGACAGGAAAATGGAGTGGGAGAGCCCCTGTGTGTATTCCAAGTGAGTCTCCAAGGGAAAGAAATGTGCACATCTCTTGGGTGAATGAGGGAAAAGGATGTGTGTTCATCTTAGATATTTAGGGAGTCACAGCAGTGTAGGCTGCCTATACTTTCAGCTGGGAGAAAGGAGCAATAAAGCTTGAAGGATATATGTGTCTTTTTATCCACCAGTAGAACTTGAGCAGTTGATGGTAAAGTGATCAGGCTTTCAGCACTGTAATTTGCCATTAATTTTTCTACTCTTTTATTGAGCAAAAGGTGTAGTGAGTCTTTCTCCTGATTTGAAATAGCTTTCCTACTACCACTTCATGCTTTTCTGTATTATTTACTACAAATGGGATTTTTCTTTTATTTGTATACTTTGGCACACAGCTGACAAAACCATCAAAGTTTAAGAAATAGAAGGGAGAGACTGCAATTTTAAAGAGGCTCTTCCTTTAATAAACCCTGCTAAGGAAGGGTTCATATTACAAACTGTAAGTCTACATAAAATCTTATGCAGAGCTAGTGCACAAAGCAAGTTAGGGTAAGAATGTCAAAAGATTTGGTAAACGCCACTACTGACATCAAGCAAACTGTGAAAAGTAGATCTTAACAATAGACAATTTTTTATTGTTCTTGTTTGTGGTTTTACTTTGAGATCATATAATATATTTTGAAAAGTATCATGTTCAATCTCTCTCACTATGGACACGCACACACTCTATCCCAGAAAAAGCTTCCTAAGGGAGACTAAAAAATGCAACCATGCAAGATAACTCTTTCAACTGAAGTAAACCTTTCATAATATAAGGGATTTTACCCCAGGTTCAAGCCTGGATAACATATTCCTACAACAAGGCAGAGCTTTTTATTTTCCCCAGGATGACTGTTGATTTAGATGCATTTGCTTCAACATTCTTGTTGCAAGACAAGTCTGTTCTTATAGGCATGAATTGGCCTGTGCAAAGATTCATGCCAGGGGAGGCCTCACAATTACACTGTGACTGCCTAGGATGAATTTTAGTGCACTGATGGCTTTATGGCATTTTATGATAGACAAGAATCAGGGGTGTTCTTTCCATTTCTTTGTGCGGTCATCTCATTATAGTGCAGCTCAATAAGGTTGTTGTGAAAATTCACCCAGTCAAGTGCTAAACCCACATTCCTACTTTACCCAGGAATTCAGATAATAATGGAAAACTTGACTATTTTTTTAAAGTTATATAAAATACTCCTATAATTTTGCAAGTCAGAGACAGAGGCTAATTAGACAACTGTCCTTCATACTCATCATTGCAGTTTAGTTTCTTTTGGCACATCCTAAGAAGGAATCAAGAATAATACTCAGATTCTTTCAGGGAGAAGGTGTTACCTACTTTTTGCTTCATGTTTCCTCAGTCTGTGGAAAAGCAGAGAACATCACCCTTCAGAAGGCAGTGACCTCTATGAGGTGGCCATGGCAAGCAGCCATCTATCGCACAGCCAGTGGGGTGAAGGAGCACAGCCTTCGGAAAGGGGCCTGGATCCTTATCTGCAGCGGGGCCCTGGTGAACGAGCGCACCGTGGTGGTGGCAGCTCACTGTGTCACTGACCTGGGCAAGACTACTGTTCTCAAGACAGCAGAGCTCAAGGTGGTTCTGGGCAAATTCTACAGAGATGATGACAGGGACGAAAAGACTATCCAGAACCTGCGGGTGAGTAAGTCCAACAGGAGTGAAAAATGATGAGCACAGGTAGAGGCTGATCACATCTGTCTTGTATGGGGAGAAAAAGTTCAGCCTTTGGGCAATACACTCTTCTATCTGCTGTTTTTTGAAATGCATGTGTAGATACTTCAGTGCCATGGCACAAGAAGGGCACATGCTGCAGTTCATTGAATTCCTCGAAGCTGTCCAACTAATATATTCACCCCTAACACAAAACATTAAGAAAATAGCTCAGGTTCTGTGGGCCATAATGTCTTGAGTGATATTGCCAGAAAAAAGTAGAAGAGATGCCAGCTACTGTCAAAATTGATTAGCATAATTTATGAGGGAAACACTTGTGCTCTAAATCCTGGTGATGCCATGAGCACATTTCACTTCTCAGCCCCAAGGCCGTACAGCTCTAAACTGAAAAGAAGTTTATGTCTGACTCCAGCTCCAAAAATAGCCCCTTGGGCTCATCAGAGTGATTTGCTTTTTTCAAGTAGAACTAGAAAGACTGAAGTCAAACTGAGGAGAAATACAGCAAATTTGGGTATGCACGTCACTTTTTGGGGGGAACTGTGGGGCCTCTGAGTTAATTAATGGATTTTATCCAAAATATCATAAATAACTTGGTTCTTTCCCTCCTGACCCCTTTTTAATTTCTTTCTCTAATCCCATCTTTTTCATAATTTTCCTGTAATAAAATATATTACTTTTTTTTACAGTATTTCCTTATAGGAATCCTATCTGTTCTTGTAGCATTTCATTAAGGAAACAAGCAGTAAAGGTTTGGCCCCAATACTATGTAATGCATTGCAAGTACTCTTTTTTGGTGGGAAGTCAGTTGCAGTTCAATAAGAAGGTAACATTTTAGTTCAAAGCCCTACTCCCATCCAAATTCCACAGGCTGAAGGTATCATGGCAGGTAAAACCTTTTCAGTACACAGTAGAAAAACCTGAACTGCATATTAACTCCCCATTTTGCTAAAAAATGTCCTTGACTGCTTTTGAGTAAGAAGGGTTTCATGCAATAAAAATTGTCCTGAAATCCAAGAGAAAAAAAATGTCAGAAGATGCTTGATCCGTGCATGTTTCTCATTTCAGTGAAAGAACACCATAGGTGGGGATAGAGGAGAAGTATGCAAAATAAACTTACTTGTATTTTAGTAGTATGGAAAGAGGGCTGCTGACTTGCCATTGCTGTTAACCCTGCAATTCTTCCTACTCTGTTTCCTCTCCAGATTTCTGCCATCATAGTGCATCCCAATTATGACCCCATATTACTTGATTCTGATATAGCTGTCATAAAACTCTTGGACAAAGCCAGGATCAGCAGTCGTGTTCAACCCATTTGCTTGTCATCTTCTCATGACTTGACTTCATCTACAGAGGATTTAAAGATAATGGTTACTGGCTGGAAGGTATTGGCTGACATTAAAGATCCCGGATACAAGAATGACACAATCCGCATGGGAGTTGTTCAGATGGTGGATTCCCTGTTGTGTGAGCAACAGTATGAGGATAATGGGATACAAGTCAGCATCACTGACAGTATGTTCTGTGCCAAACAAGACCACACAGCCTTTTCTAATATCTGCCCTGCTGAGACTGGTGGGATTGCAGCCATAACTTTGCCAGGAAAAGCATCTCCTGAGCTAAGGTGGCACCTGATGGGATTAGTGAGCTGGGGTTATGATAAAACTTGCAGCCTAGAACTCTACAGTGGCTACACCAAAGCTCTTCCCTTCAAAGACTGGATTGAGAAGAACATGAAATAAAAATCTGAGTCTGAAAATGTCATTTTTTAATATAATATCTCTCTCAGTCTCTGCTACTTAGGTTTCTCATCCCAGTGATGAGACATATCTGGGATAAGGTTAAGGCAGACAGCCTGGTAATGTGTCCTAGGATCAGATATTTCATCAGGCTACTTTTACTTAACCCATGACAGAGGGTCTTGGTGCATGAGAAGTTTTGCCATATTTTGTCTGTCTCCCCTGGTGGGAGGATGATGCTTTGCTCCTGAGTCTGACATGCAGAAACAGGACAGTAAATTCTGTCTGAAATTATCCTGTAGTGTGGAGTTCCCTGGAGAAATTGATGGTGAGCCTCTCCCAAAGATCTGTGTGACTGAGTGGATTAAGAGTCTGGAAAGAGTAGCCTGCATTCATCATGACGGATGAGCTTGTTACGGTATGTGCTGTCTGTATTGCCATAGTACAATGTAATCTTCTTCCCTCCCAAGTACTTTACACATTTAAATAAACCATGGTTTGTTTTTTTAACCAACATACTCATCATCTGACATTATTTAGGTCCATTGTTGCTTTATCTGTGTCACACTAGGAACTCTCTATTGCCCTTGTCTCTTTGCATATCACTCTCACTTGGGACTCTTCAGGAACACTAAAAGGCAGAATCAGCACAAAATTCAAGGACTATATAAAAAACAAGGTTTTTTTTCTTAATACACCCAGTGCTGCTCTTGTACATGAACCACTACAATGAAATGTACAGAGGTGTTCTCTTTCACCTTGTATTCTAAAGAGATGAAAACACAAACCAGATTTTAAGTACACTTTTTCCAAGTGGGTTATTTCAAAGAACGACTAAAATCTCAGGAAAACTTTCAGTTTCCATTAGTTCCCATACATTTGTGGTAAAACTACTCCTCTGTAGCTCTTCAGGGTGAAGAATAATGTCCAGGTCTCACACTTAGCAGGTGCTTTTTTTGAACTGAGGCTGAACTGTTTGACATCAAAGGGTAATGTTGTCCAGGGAGACACCGGGGTGTCCTCATGGTCCTTAGTCACTGCTCTTTCACTAAACCATTCTCTCTTCTCTATTCAGTCATGGCTAAAAATTAGGGATTCATCCTATAAAAGTTGGGGAGGAGAGACAGTAATGACTGTCTTCCATCAAAAATGATTTCTTGATAAGTCATATATGACACCCTGGAATTTTTAGGACCTTCAAATTACTACAGTGTCCAAACAAGCTTACAGCAGTAGTTAGATGTGAAGGCTGGGAATCTGATGAAAAGATTTAGTGCTCTTACAAAGAAGCACTCAGAACCTGCAGTTGTGTTTCTCCTATTGCATGGCTATGGCAACTCTAAGTTAGCAAGTCTGATTTCAGCTCTGATTCTCTGATGCTGTAAAATCTCATTAAGAGTTTCTACCCACTCTTGAATCTACAAACTGCTGCTAAAAGGACTATTAGTATTGGACATCATTCCATGTAATTTATTTTTTATTTCCTTGGCAGAAATACTTATTGTGTTTTGCTTTTGCACTTTTCTTGTTTTCACTGGCAATAGGACCACATGATGTTGCTTAAATCAAAAAGTTTAAGGGCTACAATCAAAGTATATTGCTTCTCTTTATCTTTTTTGTCTGTCTTCTCCTGCCAGGAGATTATGCTTGGCCGAAAAACTGCATGGCAACAACAGCAACAAAAATCCTGAATTAAATGTGAAAAACATTATGTGTTTCATTCCTCTGCCGGCAGGAACACATGCCAATGAATGTGTGGTACTCCCCTGCTGACAGAATGGGTTAGAGGAAATTAGGTGTCAGTTTTGGAGAAGCACAAACTTGCAGAAAGTCAGCATGTGTTTCTTCCTAACACTAATGACAAAGAACGAAATGAGAAAGCCCTTTCATGATTACATTAAACGAGAGTTTCTACACTCTAAATAATTATTGTATTATTTAATGGTAAACAGAAATCATAAAGACCTGTGAGCTGGTTGTCTTCTCAGTTATGACACCATGACTGCATTGCTTTCCATAGCATTATTGCTCTCCACTGTTACAACCGAGAGAGACAAGGTCCTAAAAGCTTTTCTCCCTTTAGGATTTGCCCAGTCCAAACAGATCTGCAAAAGTCTGTTTTAATTCCAGCTTTAGACTTCACTCTTCTCCTTTTACTAAAGATCAACCATATTTTAGTATTTACTGATCCTCTAACTGCTCCTCAGTGTTGATTCCCATCCCCATTTGGCTTCAAATCACTCACAGACCTGGCAATGAATAGCTGAAAGTTTCTGGGCTTGGACAGCAACAATATAGCTGTTCACTGGCTGTATATCACACAAAAGTACATTCTTGAACAGAAACTTGTAGGAATTCATGGAATTAAAATCTCAGGAGGTTGCTATAGCTGTGTATGCACAGCACTATTCAACTCCTTCATTCTACAGTCATGACGCTCTT
>NW_008239553.1:2021045-2022453 GCF_000691975.1 Corvus brachyrhynchos | reverse complement strand
CGCTCTTCAAAGAAAGCAGAAGCAAGAAAATAGCCAGACACCTCTCAACCCCAGGACTCAGATTTTAGCACATTCCTTTACAGAAGGAGGATGAGGTTGCAGCATTTACTTCTATTTCTGGACCTCAATCATGTTTGAATCCTTGATTCAAATCTGGCTATCTCTAAATGCCGACATAATGTTTTATTTCTCAGGTTGTATGACGTACCTATTCACATGTATAAGTGAGCAGTCCTATCAATGTATTCAAGCACCTGTACCACATCTAGTATTCCCAGGAATTAAAAGCCAGCTTGTCCATCCTTTCTGTCAGGCTTATTCACAGCAGTTTCATGTTCACAGATGGAGCAGAATTATGCAGGAGTTAGCATCTAATGCCAATAACAAGGAAAAAATAGGGATAAATGTTTGAAAAAAAGCAACCTGTGACCTGGAATTGCTAATCCCTTAGATAGCTTGGCTCTATTTTTAAGATGTAGAACTATTTCAAACATGTCTTTCTAAACAGGTGAGGATCTGTGCCATCTGTTGGAGAAAGGGTGTGAAATAGCACAAGATGGATAGCAGCTCATTTTCCCTCCAAGGAAAAAGAGCTGTGCATTCTGGAAAGGTCATAAGGATATTGCTATGGAAAGAGGAGAGCAAAACACTCTGCATTCTTATTCACTCCAATGAGTGTATGTTTTTCCTTTGTATGTCTTTGGGGCTGCACCATACTTCCAAAAGCCAGGGTGCTTAGCTGAAAAATAGCACTGAAAGGAAATTGACATATTGAAATAGAAGCTCTTTTTAGGCACCCTCAGTGACTCTCACAGAATTGCCCTTGTAAATGGTTTCCATTGAAAATCTACGTCCATGGTAAGAGTACAAAAAAAAAAAAAAAAAAAAAAAAAAAAAAAAAAAAAAAAAGTGTGTATTTGATTAGGACTGGGGATTGCGTGATAGGCTGCATCCTGCCATTTTTTAAGGGCAAGTAACTGGAATTGTCTTGGTCGCAGGAAAAGCATCCCGGGGGAGTGGGAGTGGTGCGGAGGGTCAGACAGGCTTGCTCAGCTGTGCAACCCCTGCAGCCTCCCAGCTCCTTATCGTGTTAGGGGGCTTCCGCATGGCTGCTGGCTTTCTGTGCCACCTCCTCGGTGCAGAGGGAACGAGCTGTGGCAGAAATGTTTGTTCCCTGTGAAACAGGACATCAGGTTGGTCAGACTTGGATGGAAAGACAGCACTGAGGTTGGCGGGCAGAGCCTCAGCCGAGGGAAACGGGAGCGAAGGTGTGTGGCAGTGTCTGGGCGTGACACGCGTGTTCTGTGCCCCCGCACCTGAGTGCGCGTACTGAACAGGACAAAAGCTTCCTGCCCTACGCTGCAAAAATGTCCCGGGCAGCCCCCGGGCCCGGGTCCGCCGGGCCGCG
>NW_008239553.1:1991487-2020102 GCF_000691975.1 Corvus brachyrhynchos | reverse complement strand
GTGGGGGAGAGCCGAGGAGCGGAGCTGCCGGATCCTCGCCCTGCGGAGCCCCCAGGATTACAAGGAATTGCGTGCTCCTTCCCAGACGTGAGCGAGGGTTATACCAAAGAGCCAACCTCCTTCGCGCCCTGCTGTCCAAATTAATCCCTTGGACCCTTGAGAAGACAGGGGGTTTTTCGGAACCATGGCATCGACAGAAGGGTGAGGGGGACCATCTCTTGGGTGGGAGGAACGGGAGGATGGGGGAGATGCCCGGCATTGTTCTTTTGGTAACAGAGTTTCCTGTCATCTGCTTCATTGTTGATCCTTGCCCCTCGCCATTCCCTAACAGAATAATTAGGGAGCGAGAGGAAAGGAGAGGCAGACGATCCACATATAGAAAAGAGCGAGGGAAAAAATTTCAAATATGAACCACTGAAAAGGTCTTGGTTTTCCTCCCATCACTTCTTTATTTAACCCCTGGGGGGCAGATCAAGCTTAAACCACCTGCCTGAAAGAAGAGTACAAATGAATGGCTCACTCAAAAAGGAGGGTGAAGCTTCTTCCTAAATATAATAGTAGTAATAATAATAATAATAATTAATATTATAATTTCAAAAATAATCAAAAACTTGTCCTCCCCAGCCATCCCTTCAAAAGGCAACAAACAAATCCAACTTCTTGAGGAGTTGTGCAATTTTGCAGTTCTGTGCCAAATGCGTTAAAGTTCTAGCAAGAGAAATGCTGGGAAGGGCAAAGGGTTCTACAGGAGGCTTTAAAGAAAAGCAAACACAGTACAGCTCTGGTAGCGTCCCTTGGAAGAAAACCGTTGTCCCTACAACAGTTGTCCCTACAACTCCTGCCAGGACTGCAGGAGTCACCCGCTTCATCGCTCTGAAGAGGCAGAGGGCTTGTTCAGTTTACAGACTTGCAGGTAGTAGGAAAGAAAAGAAAAGAATTCCTTGATCTCTGCTTGCCCTCTTATAACACTACCTAGTATTAGACTGCGTTTAGTGTGAGCCTCCCCTTTATCCCTGGATGTTGTCATGTTGTATCAGCATGATCTGCTCAGGATAGGACTCTCTAAGGACAGAGTGCAAAAGGAAGCTCTGTTTATATTGCCTTTGTGTCTCTCAGGCTAAAAGACTTGCTGAGCTGATTTAAATAACCCAACACATGTCTGGGAGGATGTGCACACAAGTGTCCCATTACCTGGTCAGAAGAAGAAACTGGCTGGCTGTGCAGTGGCCCCCAGCAGTTGGCTTGGGAGGAATGGAAAGTTAGAAAGTATTGGTTTGGGTTGCTTTGGAAAAAGGACAATCCCCCAGTTGATCAGAGGACAAATCTGTGAGGCTCTTCTGGCTTTTCTCAGGACTGTGACAGAAGTCATTAATTTATCATTTGGTATTGCCTTGCCTTTTCAGGGGCTTTCAGCACTGAATTTGTACATTTTTGTTTTGGTGGCAGCCCAACAGTTTAATCTGCCCTATGTAGCATTTCCTCTGACAATGAAATCACTTAACTAGATACTGTCAACAAATGATCAGAGCCATGAGGAAGAAGCTCAGAGATGGAAGAACCAGCCTAGGGTTGCAGCTCTGTCCCTTCTGTATCCTTGGATTATCCCCACTATCATTCTCCTCTGGATGGTGCAGTCATCTACTGTTTATATTCCCACCTGAGATGGCTGTGCTTGTTTTGGACCAGTGGTGGAAGGTGGAATCAGTTGTACAAGAGTTTAATAAGGGGTGGCTGTGTTAGAGAGATCTGTCAACTTCAGAAGAAAGGAGGTTTTAAATGTGTGTATAACGAGAAGTGCTTTTAGAAGAATTTGACTGAATAGGCAGGCTATGAAAGATCAGAGTGCCAAAACCAGAAAGGCTTCAGTAGATGCATGCTTTTGTTTTCCTTATGGAACAGAGCTAAATTGTCAGGGTGAGAAAAGAAACGAGTTTAGGCCTTGTTTTCAAACCTTGTAGGAAATTTACCTAGACTAAGACAAACTGAAACAGTTGTTTGATATGATTCAGTTAGTGGTCTGTGACAGCTGAAGGAGGTGTGGAAAAAGAAGTTGAGTGGGAAGGATTTCAATTGTCAATCCGTATTTACCAGTAAGAACCTCTTCCAAAGCTGAATTCTCATCTTTCTCTCCCCTCAAGTGAAAAGCTGAGTGTAGAGATTAGCTTTCACTCTGGCATAAAGGTCAGCAAACTGAGGCACCAAAAGGATATTCATGGAAAGCGAATATTGACTGGACCTTGTTCAAGAAATGCTTTCCACCAGCACTGGCACAATGTGAGAATGGTAGCAGAAACACTGCTCTGCTTGCGGCAATGGGCACTATCTCAGGCACACACAGGTACATGGAGAAGGACCTACTGGTGGTGGGAACAGAGGGATACACTCCAGATCAATATCTAGTTGCTCGTGGGATGTTCAGCTAAATATGTTAGTTGAGACCAGGAGTATATAAAGATTTTATTTTGTGGTGACAAAACTGCTCCAACTACAGTCATTTTTGTAGTGACATATTACTCTTCTAACAGGAAAGCTTATGTAAAATCTCCAAAGTGAGGATGTCAGGTGTGTGACAAGGTATTTAATGAACAAAAGGCCCTGAGATATACACACAGAGGAAGGTAAATCTGTGTTCCATTGTTAAGAAGTAGTGGTCACTTACAGCCAGGATTTGCTATGGCAGATTTCCTTGCCTGTGCCTTTCCAGTCATTATTTTCCTTTTCTTTCAATGTCTTATTTGGTTAAGCTTATCCACGTATGGAAATTTGCTGAACAAATCTTTCTGTTCCAAGAGGATGGTCAACAATGGGGAACTTTGGTTGGAAGAAAATGAGAAAGGAAGTGTTTAACAACACGACAAAATCAGACCCATGTGTCCTCTGGGTCTACCTTACTGTAGTACCATTTAGGGGGATTTTGGTTTACGCTGTCTGTATCTTGAAGTTTTAGTCTTTCTTTCACAAAATCCCCTGATACATCTCAATACTAAGATGCATTTTTGGTGTTTAGCTGGTGCTGAAAATGGAAAATAGCCTGTTCAAGGAGGAAGGGCTAGCACCAAGTATGGATACAGTGCAAGGTTTCTTGTTTTCATGTTCCGTCTAAACATCCTCAGCTGACCATGACTGCAGGTGGGATGCTCCTGGGAGACCTGACCTTCTCATCTGTGCTGGCATCGCCTTTCATGAGTCCTTAGTGGGGTTCAAAGATCCCAGGACATGAGTTCATACCCACAGACTATGGTGTCTGGTGTAGGGCTCAGTACGTGGTGGGTTGATCTATGGAGATTTACCAAAGCAGAGCATTTCAGCATTTCCTTTGCTTTTACAGGGTCTTGATAGGACCTAAAGGTTACATAAGATTGACTGATCAGTTGATACCCATGCTTGCCTTCAGACCTTTGACCACAAAGTCCTTGCTTCACATGGTGTTATTATTGCTCTTATCTTTCTCTTTAGTCTTACTAAAGGAAAAGAATAGAGTACCTTGATACTGTTCTGTTTTGTTGTTCTTGTAGTTAAAAAAAAAAAAAACAACCTTCCAGAGTGCTGATTTAGATACTCTAAAAATCTGGAGATGTGTTAGTATTTTGTATGCCTCTAAAGAGTGGGAGTTTCAGGTGTGAAGTTTGGATTAGGGTCTGCTCCTTCAGGAATATAGCCACTAGGAGACACTATCACTGCATCTATAGAAGCAACTTAACCAGAGGTAGAGCAGGTGTGTGAGCTGGGAGCTCAGCCCTCTGGCAGGTCAGCCTCAGAGCAGCCCCGTGCCTTTGGCTGGGCAGCCCTCTCTCAGTCCAGGGGGATGGTTAGGGAGTCAGCGTGGGCCAGTGGCCATTCCCAGTGGGCAGTTTGTTGTGATCACCATATTTTGCAGAGGTTCTTAATACTGATGTGGGCTCTTCTACTTCCGTTGGTCTCAGTTCCGAAGAGCCGTCCCAGGGAAGGTTTATGAAAAGCACAGACATGTCACCCGTTCAAATTTCTGAACAGTTAACAGCCACTTTTGTGTGTCTGTGTGTGTGTGTGTGTGTGTGTGTGTGTGTATGCACCCTGCTACAAAATAAATCAGTGAAGTGGAAGAGCATGAAACATTACTGTGTTTGAATAGACAGAAGTCTGGGTGATTGCTTAGCGTCATGGTTTGATTAGTGAAATAGTGCTTCTCAGTTCTGTGTGCACTTAATATAAATGGTGTTTGTGTAATATGAAATGGCACAAATGCAGTGCTCATATTCTGTTCAGCGTAGCAGATAAACTGCATGGTCAGTACGGAGATCCCTGCCTTGGTATTTGACTTTACCAATATCTCACTTAGAAGGAAAGAAACAAACAAAAAAACTTCATCCGAGGTCCATTCCTCCTCTCCAAACTTGGTTGTTTTTACATTCTTCTATAGATACTCTTATGTTTATCTCAAGTTGCTCAAGTTGTTTCTGGAACGGCAGTTCCATCATCAGGAGTACTGTTTGCCTGTGCGAGGAGATCACCAAACAATAAAAGTTTGGTCCAGACTAGAGTGCATATGATTTGATTTCTCCAAAATTAGCCATAGCTGTGGAACTCCCATTGGTTTTATACTAGCTGTAGACAGATGCTTATTAGTCAACATAAGTTGACACAAGAGGCACAAATAATAAATACCTTACTGACATAAAGCTCTGTGAATACAAGTTAACCTGTCAACATTTTTTGAACAAATTTGAACATTAAGAATTAATTTAATACACAGGATTATTTTTTTAAGTCATGCAGCCGTGATGGTTTTGGATCTTGAAGCAGGAGTCATAAGCCATTTGCTGCATTGTCAAGACAAAGCCTGAAAGGGAGATTGCCAGCATGTATTATTCACCTAGCCTGGAGACAACATGACACACCTAGGTGAGTCAGGAACACTAACTTGGCGTTTCATCGTAGGGTTCTGGCACCTACATAGGCGAGTGGGTTTTCAGGATCTGCCACAATATGTACAACAAGCACACCCACGCATTTCTTGTCATCTGAGTTCTTATTCTGTAATTTACCCACAAAATTCCTCTACATGGAAACTTGAGGAATTATTCTGGCACAAATATTTAGATACTTCAGAGGATGAAACTTCCCAAGCGCTCTCACTGTTATTTTTATGCAGGATTTGATGAGCACCAGCATAGGATGGAGATGTTTTACCCTATGCTCTTTCTTAGACATTTTGTGGGACAGATGGAATGAATGTAGCTTGGTAATTAGTCATATCAGCTGTGGCTCTGACCTCATTTCACTGTTGTCAATTGCAAATCTCTCATCAATTTCAGTAAAAGACACTTAGGCTTTACAGAAGATAACTCATGATCCTGAAATGACACGATAGTTCTCATGGCCCCAACCTTCAGTCTGGCCTTGAGATACGCTTTCAAAAAGAAGTTTTTGCCTAGACAGTAACTCCATTTTTAGCCATATTCAGATCATTTTATAGACAGACAGGGATTAATATGTTTCCTATAAAGTCTACAGGTACTTATTTATTCTGAACTTTTTGGAAATAGCAGATTAGAGTATTGGCTTAGATATATGAAGCCTGAAGGGAGATTGTGCTTCCTTAAAAAATGACTAAAGTCTTCAAAAACCATGTCTTACCATAGGTTTCTGTGAGATAAATACATATGTACAGCCTTCTCTGTTGACATACATGTAGATGTTTGTGTACAATGCACTAAGAAGTCAGCATACAAAGCAGTACTGTATTGCTGTACTAGCAAATTATTGCATTTAATTTTCTCTTCATTTTCTTGTTTCCCCTTGATCTACAGGCTGTCCCAATGAAGACTGCTAATAACCGTAAATTTGTGAGCAGTGGGTCACAGTTTTTCAGCTTAAAAAGACTGACATTAAAACTCTGTCCTCTTGCACCTGTGTGGCAGTATGGTTGGCATGTGGGTTCCTTCTTGGTGTAGGTGACAGTGGGAATGCTGGGACTCTGTGTGGAAGGACATGGATCCCACACTAACTTGAGCCTGCAGCACTGGGCTGTCTGTGCAGAGTTGTCTCCATACCGAAGCAGTCTGTGCATGTGAGGGGTGTGGGGCGAAGGCGCAGTGCTAACAAGCGGCCCTTCATCTTCAGTGCTTTCTCATGTAATACCTTTCCATTTTCTGTGTGATTTAATTCTCTTCTCCAGCAGAATGTGTTACAATGCCTGCTATTTTGAGCAATTAATTGTATGGTTTCTTGAAAACACTGGCTGGATCTGTCAAATCCATCATCTCTGTAATCATCCATCCACTAATAAAACTCCTCTCTTGCCAACTCAGTACGTTTCACCCAATTTTAGCCTCCAGCTTGTTACTTTAAAATGCTATTACCAGAGGCATACAAGCAATAAAAATAAGTGTGCTTTTATAGGTTTAATCCTACTTCTGTATTAATTTAAAGGCTCTCAGTGTGCCTAAAGTTTTAAGACAATTAACCACAATACATGTTTCGGTGCTTAGGAAAGAAAACAGACTAAGTTCAAAGCTCATAATATTTTCTAACTTTTATCTTCAACATATTTGATCCTGCATAAGCAATTCCAAATTGGGGATCCTTACAAGGAAGAACAAAAAGAGAACCAAAGCATAAAAGAATGAAGGAATACGCCTGCTAATTACAGGCATCTTTAGGAAAGCAGTGTGGAATTCAAGAAAATGCAGTATTTCAGGTTCACTGCTGTGTCTGAGAAATCAGATTAATTGAAGTGTTTTAAAGAAAAGAAGATAGAACGAGATTTTAAAACCAAAAAACATTTAGTTTTTGCTTTTCAAAAATAAATTCTTAGTTTCAGCTTCAATTTAGAAGACTAAAATGGTGGGACCTCCAATACAAAGGAAAAGATTTCACTCTGTTTTAAGGAAACATTTCAAATAGACTAAGACAATATTTGTCTTTTTTCGTGTTTTGCAAGGTGCCAGCAATCTGCTCTTAGAGAGTTGTAGAGAGCAATAAAGTCCCCCCTCAGCCTCCTGTTCTCCAGGCTGCATAAAAAGGCACATCTGATTCTGTCTTCAGCTGGTTCAGTGGTGTTGTTTCCAAAATTTCCAGGAAGTTTTGAGCCTTTTTTATTCTGTCAATATCACATCCTGCTAGTATATTTTGCAGTGTTGATTTTCATAACTCCAGTTTTGCAGTGTTGGTCTTTAATACTGGTAACCATAGTGAGGCATAGGGGCTGCCTGCCTGATTGCTCAGTGAGCAGGATACCTCTGCCACTACCAAAGTCAAGGTCCTTGAGCCCCATCCATGAATTGAGCTTTTTCTTATTCTCTGATAGCTCACTATCAACTGCATCCCCTATAAGAGGATAATGGATAGCACCTCTAAAGTAGGTATTTTGGGGCAAGCTTAAATTTAGGCTCCATCTCTTTGGCATATTGAGAATAATCAGAGATGTATCCAAGTGTAAAATCTGCGTGCGTGAGAAGGTGGAAAGTTTGGTACTAGAACACTTGCGAAGATTAAAAGTAAAATGTGCATTCAAACTGATACTTGTCAAAGGAGTAAATGCATTAATTTATCCCAGGGAAGACAGGTAAATGGATCTAAGGGGAGTTACATCACCTGCTAGTTCCCCTTTCTGGGTGAATCAAGTTAGTCTCAGCCCTACTGCCAAATGTGTGCTTCACATCTGGGAACGACTGCACTTCTGATTGACTTGTGGCCTCCTCAAGCCGTACCATGTGGTTTCCAGATGGTGGACTTCATCTCCCTTGAGGCAGGAACCCCTGGTGTTTTGCTTTCCAACTGTTCATTTTACTTTCTGTACTGTCATTTACCCAGTCGCTGAATTAAGTTTGGATCTTGGAGATTTGCTCTCTCGCAGGGACAATGACAGAGATCACTGCTAAACAAGTCACGTGCACTACTGAGCTTCTGACACTGCACATCATTCACAAAGGCTGTCTCGCAGGTGCAGAGAACAAACCTGCTTGTTCCTACTCCTTTGGACAAGTGTGTCTGATGCAGCACCCTCTTAGAGGGATTGACAAACACTTCTGGTACATGTTTCCAATCTGGAGAGCAACGTGATCAGAGACCAGTTTAGATCCTGAAGGTGGTGCAACTGTATTAGTCCAGTATTGTGTCCAAGCTAATGACAACCTCTTAGTCCAGCTAATTATCTTGAGTGCAGGAGAGCACACAGGCAGACACAGGTACCCTTTAGGGCCGGCATTTGTGGATTTAACAAACCACCAACTGTCTGGGACCACGGTTTCCTTAGTTGAAAAACTGGCTACACATACATAACATGTAGCTGGGGATACAAGAGTGAACTAGAGGCTCTTCAGGGGTCCCTTCCAACTTTAACTGTTCTGAGATTTGGTGCATGACAAGTACACAGTATACAGCCATCTCCATGTAGTCTCTTCATATCCCAGTTCTTGGATGTGGCTGTGATGCCCTGTACTGCTGGCACACCATCCTGTAATGTACTCATCCACGTTACTGATTTTTCATGAGATTGGCTTCAAGCTATGTATACATGAATAATAATCCAGCCCAGTCGAGGTAGCCGGACCTGCTAAGTCCACACTGTGTTGGTTACTATCTGAAGAGCCTTAAGTGTGCTTCTACAGTGCATTTCCTGGTGTGGCTTAATCCAAATGTAATTCAGCTCTGCAGCATGAACCAGAGCACAGCAGGTCGGCATGTTCAGGAAGTTCACTCCAGAAGTTCACTTTGGACTAAACTGCTAATACAAGTTTACACTCAGTTGATCACTGATATGCCTCAGGTAAGTGTTCCCCGCTGGGCAGGTTCCTGGCAGGCTCTCATCATCTTCTGGCTGCTGATGTGCCTGCTGGCAGAACTGCTCCCTCTGTGGCCATGAGCTGAGGTGCTGCCATGGCCTTCAAGTCACTTGGCTGTTTAAGTCACTAATGAGCAGTACTTGGCATGCTCGCCACAAGCAGCACGGACTCCTGAGAGGCAAACGTGGCTGGAGGTAAACCGTGGTCTCCAATCACACAGAATGTGGAGCTTCTGTTGCAAATTCATGCCAAGTGTGCGGAGGGGTCTGGGCTCCATACAATGGCACAGGCAGCATCTCAAGTGTACATGGTTTAGTACACTTTCTTTGAGGCAGAAAGCTCTCTCATTAATTAAGCATCTGGTCTTTATCTGTGTAAGACCTACTTTTGCTGCGGTAACTGAGAAAAGATTTGTCCCAAAAAACGCACGTGTATATAAACACGTCATCCACATACATGCATGCATATGGGAATCCATTAACACCTGGTTGCTATTTATATCACAGAATTTAGGTCAGGTAGTGAAAAACAGATCAGAATCCTTCATCCGACATTTTAGGAGGACTTAGAACAGGCATATTGCAGTGTCCCACGCTGGAAACTGCCAGGAAATACTATTTCTATTGACATAAAAAGTGCCAGAGGAACCTTCACAGCTACATAGGGCAAAAACATACAAAACCTTTCTGTAATACCAGAGCACCTTAGTAGGAAGCCTTCTGCTGCTTCCAGGATTAGCTGTTGCTTTTGTTCCTGCTTTCGTTCTGGTCCCATTTGCAGGCTTATGTTCCCTGGTGGTCTGCTGAAGGGGATTCCCAATAACCCTTTCCTGGGGGAACCTGGGGAGGATCTTCTGAAAGATACTGTAATGGGCTTAAAGTTAAGGGCAGAAGGGCCTCACAGCAGTCACCATCTCTTCAAGTGAGTTGCTGGAGTGCCTTGAGGAGGACATTCCTGTCACCTTTTCTGGTAACGGGTTTGTGTCACACGGTGGCACCCTTGCAAACCAAATAAAGCTTGAACTCCCACTGCAGCCTCTCTCAGGGAGGCCTAGGGGGTCTTCACTCTCACTTGGTAACTGAGGCTTCAGTGTCTTTTGGATGTTGATCCCCTAATTGTGTCTGGCTTGAAATCAGTCAATAGGTGGAAGGACTGCGCAGCAGAAAACAGATAAAACCCACAGGGACTGTGGTTGTGTAAGCTCCATTTTTTTTTGGTAGTCTGGCAGTAGACACAAGATCATAGTACAAAGGGGAAAATCCCAATACGTTGGTTGGTAATTATCATGATTATTTTTGTCAAGACACTTCTTTTTTTCCTCAATAATATTTAAGAATGATAATGTTACTATCAGTTGCAATTAAGGATTTTGTGAAACATAAAACAAGAATATATGTAGCTAAATTCACACTGAAGGAATCCTGTTCTGGCCACCTGGATTCTTAACAGCGTCCTGGCTTTGATGGAGGTATTGTGTTACCAAGTGCTCTTAAATACTTACGTTATTTTGCTTTTCCACAAAGGATGTACACTGTTGATTCTAGGTATTTCAGTTTTGCAGTTGTCCTCTGCATCTTAGGAGATCAATCCACTTGAGATCTTCCCTTTTGTCCTTGTACTGACAGTGTCCAAAAGCCAGGGCTGGGGGTCAGAGCCCAGCTGTGTGTTGTGTTATGTACATTTACAGTAGAAACACAGGTATCTGTCTGCTCTGGACAACTTCCGCTCTCTTACAGAGCTCTAGCAAGCTGCTGCAGTGAAGGTATTGCAGTGTTTATTGCCAGAACCTCTTTGTGTGATGCATTCTTATGGCTAAAAAAGGACACCTTCAGTTGTTATGGCTCTTTGATGTAGGGGCCATGGTGATGGCATGAGTAAGGTGGAATCCAAAACCAACTCAATTTGTAGGTGTTATTTATTCACTACCTGACAGATAAATGTTTCTAATTCAAAATATCAGTGGTTAGTTAATTCGTATGTATTGTCCAAATCAGGAGAAAAGAATGCATTTTTATGTCTTGAGGGAGTAGTAAAGATGTAATCTTAGAAAATCTTGAATGCCCATGTCTTTATTTCTGTCCATTTTAAACTTGCTCCCAAAATATCCTGTGAAGCCAGCATATGTGGCCCCTAACAATAAAACCACAAAGATGAATAATATTTAATTTGTGAAGTTTTCCCATGCGTCTGATCACTCAGTCTGGGTTTGCCCTTTGTTTTGATAAGTACAAATGATTTTCTGCTGTATGTCATGCTATTCAACCTGCATATGACACTTGTTCATTGCTTAGACTCTTGACAAATTGATGGAATGAAAGTGTAGGATTGATACAATGAACTTGAAAAAGTGTTAAGTGACAGTTTAATTCCACTGGGTGGTAACAGTTCATAATATTTTCTATTCAGGTTCTGCATTGAAAGTACAAAATCACTGTGATGTCTGAATCAGTGTAAGAGCCATCATATCCTTCCTCCTCGTGCAAATACAGGAGGATTTAAGCAGTCAGCACATGTCTGAGATTGCTAGGCTGCTCCTGACAGCCATAGCCTGCTGAGTGCTGGAGATGATGAGAAGAAACAGCTAGAGCTCTCACATCAAAGCCACTGGCTTTACTTCTGCAAAGGGGAAACTAAACACCGTCATTTGGAAGCTGGTCAGTGCTGATGAAAGGACCCTGGCAGAATGGGGCATGGGTTGGACAAGCACATCAAACTGAAGCTGCAGAAACAGCACTTGGTACCTGGAGGTCAGATGTGGCTGCAAGGCTGAGAACTGAAAAGAGGGGCACAAATTAATTACCATCTTGTACCTGTGTGTTAATGTCTGTTAATTGCCCTGGGTTACTCACTGACCCTACATCATCTTGTAAGTGTTTTCATACTTTTGGACACCATAAGGACATCACAATAACTGCCATACACTGTTTCTTCCGTATTTCCAAGGAGGAGAGAAAGGAAAGAGAAGGAGGATTTTAACTTCTAGCCAGTTACCCTCTATTTATACTCTCTCTGCCATCAAGAAAGATGACAGTTTCGACAGCCTCCCTTCTCATCTGTGTGGTTACATCAAGTGTGGTTTCATAGAGGTGTTATTTATCCAGTCTATTTATTAGTAATGCTGTGATACCAGTGTGCCTAAGATGTGTCTCTCTGTGGCTAAATGACATGTACAGGAAGAATAATATCTCCTAATTTATCTTCCTATGTTAACAAAGAAATCAGAGACACCTTAGGAGATGTACTCTCATCTTTATAGATTGAGAGTTAAGGTGTGAAGTTTGCTCCCTGTCACACCAGAATCTGCAGCTGTGGATAGGAAAATTGTCCTGTTTCCATGGCCAGTCAGGCAATGCAAAACTATCTTTCCCCTATTTTTCATCCCAGGTGATGCTGGTTATACCTTTGCTGCATGACTAGAGCAGCAGGAGACCAGATGAGGGGCTCAGCCTACTTCTTTGTGTGGACCTTCAGTGGTTTGCCTCCTCTTATGAAAATACCATGTTGTCTTCACATTTTTTGAATTGTTTGGGAAAGCTTAGATTCTCCTCTTGCTTTCTCTCAGTTTTTTTTTTTTTTTCCCAAGCTGAAGCTTAAATTATCTGTTAACCTGACAATCATGATTCATTTTTAGAGGCCTTTCTCAGAACTGCTGTTTTTAAGCACTGTTGTGAACTGATGGGTTTATTAACAGTGTCTGATTTCTAAATCTAGGCTTTTATACATCAAGATCACATACCTGAAAGATAGCTAGGACATTTCCCAGTGATGGGAACACTAGTGCCAAATGTACATCAAAAGCTGGAATGGAAAGGTCTCTATTGGCAGGTGATCAGGTTATTGCATTTTGCTAATCTTCCATCACTGTTTGTTTTGCGGACTATTACAAGAGAGTACTCAGGAACAGGAAAGTCAAAACCTATCTGAAGCTGGTTGTTCCTTTAACAGTTTCCCGGAATAATGTGTCATGTTTCAACATAGTTTCTTTAATAACTTATGCCCATGACATAACTTAAGATTTTGTCTAGCAGGACAGAGTAGCAGGAGACAGAAAAGTTATTATATCAGTTGAGTAAGCAAGATCACACCCTAGAAAAATATTTTTACATGACAAAGTGTAAAAGAACAGAATAGTGTGTTTTCTTGAAATTGGCCATAAACAATTATTGTGAATAGTCTTTATTGTTCAAAGAAGATGCCCTCACTTCTACTGAGACATGGAAGATGTTTTACAGACAGACACATATTAAAAGAAACACATTCAAACATGCAGTCACTATTATGTCCCAAGTGGTAATCTGCCACTAAAATGTCAGGTTGTAAATTGTCCCATTTGATATACTGCAAAATTTACATTAAAGTGAAGAGGGTATAGCTATCATTTGGGTTGTGTGTCTGGGTATTATGACCTCAAAACACCTTTCTAAAAGTTTTATTGTGTAATTCTCTTCACCATCTCCCAAGTTCAGTGTAAAAAAGAGTATTTGGGCACTGTGGAAGCAATCTTCATAGTCCCATCCCAGTATAAATTAAAATATTCTAGCAAGTGCTTTAATTTTCAAAACTTTGAGATCATTCATAACGGTTAATGAGTGTATTAGACATCCTTACCTTGTATTTCCTCCTCAACATTTCCTTTGTCCAGAGTTTGGAGAAGGAGGTATAGGAGTGGCTGAGTTGTATCTTTATCTTTCTGTGCCTTCTCAGATGAGTATCCTTGTGTTGAAGAATTACATTCGTAATTCCTTTTGAAATACTCAAATTATGTATGTGGAACAGAAAAGCCTCCAGATTTTAGCCTTAAATCCAGTACTCTTATGAAATCACTCATTCACATACTAAGTGGGAGTTTCCTACAGCTTGTTTAGTGCCTGTATGGACAGAGCTTCTTTCAAAGACCTTCCCTGCACGGCACACCTTGATGGTTCTTGGCAGACTCATAAACAGACTCTCTCGTGTGAGTGTGTGATCTCAGTGACTGTGAGTGCAAATATCCACGCTCACATGGACATCACTCTGCACATGCAGTGTCCCGCAAGTTTGCCCCGACATTTTAGCATGCCTCAGACCTGAACATTTTTTGTCTCAATTTTTCGAACTGATCAGGTAGTGACCCCTGACAAAAACTACAGTAGGATTTAACAGTGCTGGCTACCTGCTCTCTTCTGTTTACACTATAAGGCTCTACGCAATATTTTTCCTTCAGACTATTGGCAGTAGTTGGTCACCTGAACTAGAAGCAGACTTGATAGTTGCTAGAAGTAATTCATTATACAAGTGTCAGGTTTTAATTGAAAAGGAAGTGAGGAAAAAGGTGCATTTTAGGATTTTCACAGTGCTAAACAAATACTGCTTTTAGTAGGTGCAAAGTAGGTGTTCTGCCTGTTGGTTACTTTTTAGATCTTTACTCTTTGCAAGAGCAAATAAAAATTAATTGCAAAGGAATGTGACAAAGGTGGTGCACATTTAATTGCAGCTCTCTTGGCCAGCTTTGCATCGTTTCTTTGGGTTTGCCAGTACAGATTGCTTTGGCTATTTGCCCATGTTCTTGCAATCATTTCTCATCAGTTGTAATAGTGGAAAATTTCATTTCAGGCTTACTCTTCCTTCAGTGAGACTATTGCCAGCGTGGCTGGCAGCAAAAAAGCAGTTTCTGTGGAACATGCTGGTTGTATTGCCCAAGCCCCGGCTTTCATAGAATACATGATATGTGTCACATGTAAATTCTAATGCTTTGCTGGATTACCTACTATCTGAAAGTCTTTCTTCAGAAGTCCTTCACTCTACCTGGAAACACGGGCTTGCCTACTGTGAAGCAAGTTATTTGCTAATGGACTGTGCATGAGCTACTCTGCAGTAATTCCTCACACAGATACGATTACCCCAATGCAAGGGGAAAGTAACTGACTATACCTTGAAAGTGTAGGAGACCCAGCATGCTGCCTTTGCCTGCACCACAATGGATTACCAGTGTAGGCAGGCTTTTAGAGTTGGAAAGGCTTTGCTGCCTCCCTCAAAAAATCACATCTTCTTTCAGTGCACTGTGAGTTTCAGCAGCTTTGTTTTCCTCGGCTTCGTTCTAAACAGGACTGCCCAGATGAGGCCAGGAGATGGGGTTGAAGAATTGATTTTGACTCTGCTCGTTTCTGACTACCAGCTAGCAGTACATGAGACACTCTGCAAGTTTGAGCCTGGCAGCTAATAAAACCACTGGATGTTGTGCACAAAATGAATTTGACTCATACTTGTCTTAGAAATACAGTGTCAGAGCCACAGGCCTTTGCATGTTTCAGATTTTGCCTCGTTCCCTCTGTGGCACAGTTCCCTCATGCTGTGGGTGTAAAAGGAGCAGGACACTTAAGAAAAAAATACTGCATGATTGCTTGTGATTCACTGGAGAAAAAAACCCAGGTAAAAAAACCAACCAAACAAAAACCAACAGGTAAAGCTCAGTAACATTTATGTGCTATTTCCCAGTTTTCCCTTCACAGGGAATTTTGTTAACAGTAAATGCTGCCATACAGTAATACATAACCACAAGGACTCAAAGGGAGGGTGTAATTAACACTGAAAAAAGATGACTTGAGAAAACCAAAACAAGCCAAACAGATGCTTCCTTAGTGAGGCTGTGAGGAAAGTGCTCACATATGGTAAGTGGACTTTTTTTGTAATGAAATACCATAAACAGGCTAATGAAACTCCATTTAGGAATACACTGACAATACGACTTCCAAGTCGCAGTTGTGGAGTGACATCTTTTCTTGTCTTATGAAAATACAAACCTGGAATTCAATTCTGCTAGCAGATGGAGAGCAAAGATTCACTGTATTAAAAAGACAGAATTCATAATACTCAGATCTGCTTTATAATAGAAAATATGACATAGTTTGGACTTTATATCTGTGAATTTTTTTGTTTGCTACCCAGAGCAGAATGGAAAGGTGGTTCATATCATCAGACTCAGCTAATCACATTTTTTTAAGAAGTCAAGAAAGACCAGTCTCTGTTCCTCCCTGTTTGCTTAATGCTGCTGGTTTTAGGGTAAAATGCTGGTAAAATGCAGATTGGGATGTGTAGGTGGATGTTTGAGGTACTGAAAGAGGTGGGCTTGGTCAGAAATGGATTTAGAGAGCTGAAACATAGCTATTTCATCTTCATACAATTATGGCTCAAGATGCAGATCTTTCAATCCCTTGCTGTGCTGAGATTACTCTGCCTCTGCTCTGGGCTGCAGGGATGTAGGGCAAATCCAGTCAGGAGAGTTGTGCTGTTGCATTAGCCCAGTGTCTTTTCTGTCAAATTAGCCTGTGTGTGGTGTCGTGGTAGCCATTCTGGTCAGCCTGACAGGGGCAGTCTGTTTCTGCTTGTGTTACCCTGTTGAGCCCTGGGAGTCAGCATCGTGGTGCAGCAGCCCTTCTGTAGGCTGACCCCAGAGCACCTTGTCTGGTGGGGCAGGAAGGACGTGGTTGTGCTGACCTGAGATTTGATCTCTGTCAGCTCTTCAGACTAGAACCTGAATCCAAAGGCCAACCTGCCAAACGCAAATCCTGTCTAGACAATTAGATACCATCCATGGTGCACTTAATAATTTTAATGTGGATAGTCATATTCTAGTGCAACGTAAGAGATTATGAATTAATTTCTCCTACCTGTTGCTTTCTTCTTCCTACTACCTTATTCACAGCTCATCAGAAAGATGTGCAAGCCGAGCTTCTCCTTGCTCTTCATTTGCCTTTTAGAACTTAGTCATATGTGGTTTCTCTAAGTTTTGTGTCTCTCATAACCTTAGATTTTGAACTGAACCATAGTTACCTGATGGCTTTACTTTGTGTTAGCATGCTTGTTGTCTCCTCTAGGTCAGTGTGAATTTCAGTGCTCATGAAGGATGCTAAATGAGCAACCCAGAAGAATAGATTTGGGTTGGTATTTCTACATGAGTAGGAAGGTCTCAGTGCTGCTTCAGTACAGTCTTTTAAAGAGGCCTCCAAATGTACAAGCATCTGATCTGCGTATGCTTGAAAAATCTCATCCTGCTATTGCAGGGGTTGAATCCAGTCCCAGCAGACATTTATCCTTTGGCTTCTCCCTGCTGTGTCTGCCACAAGTAATGTTTTCGTGGTTTGTGGGACTGCTTCCTAGGAACCGAAATCACTCCTTTCACATATATCACAAAACTGCCATTCATGGTTGTGCATTTTGGTCACAGCCGAGGCAGGCTGGACTGAGTCCAAGAATGATCCCAGTTCCCCTCCCTTAGGCATCCAGTTCCAGTCAGTTGCAACACCAACTCCCTCCACTATGTAAAGTTAACTCTGCCTCTCCCAAAATAAAAGGCCTTGTGATAGTATACCATGCTGTTGCTCCATCCGTCATAGAGGAGTGGTCCTGTTAGAGAATCAAGGCTGACGACATGTGCGCAGCTCATGCAGCACTGAGTTATGTGTCGTTATAAATAATAATTACTTCAAACTGGTAAAAACAGCCTAAGCTACAAGACACTCCTAAAATCATGGTCAGCACCACGAAACAAACCATGTATCCGTCACCATTCCTTCTGACCTGCTTTTATGCTCCAGGGAGCTGAAGGAGCTGTGCAAAAATGTGACACAGACTTTTCTGGCCAAAGGACACAGACTGAAGCTGTTCTTACTCAACGCTGGGGGTGTTTGTGTGTGTGCATTTGTGTCCATATACAACTGGTGCTTCACTAGGAGAAACAGATCCCAATGTGAACATGAAACCAAACAATGCTTTTCCAGGAAGTACAGTGAGACAGAAAATGGAAGCAAAGAGTATTTCTTGTTACTTTCTCTCTGCCAGATGACTTTGCAGACAGTGAGATATATTTTTCTGCTTGTGTCCACTGATCATCACTCTACTGACTTCAGTACAGTTCTGTCAGCTTGTGTCAGCAGACATGCGACCTTCTGCTTGCCTGCAATTTATAAGGACAATACATATCATTCAGGTAGTTGCAGGCAGTGTGTTTTATGGGGCAATCTCAGCTTCAGTGTACACACATCTACCCACCCTTTGTCAAGACATACACTCTTCAAATTATTAGTGGTTTTCAGCAGCACAAAGTGCAAAATTCTGTTCCTGATCACTGTGGTGTCACGTGTTTTAATGAGAAAAAATGCAAGAGTTTGGTAGCACTGAGATTTCATAGTACATTATGTAAGCTATAAGATATTTTTTCTTTATATATTTTATCCTGGAGCTTTTTCTTCTACTCTCTAGCTTTAAGCAGCTCTAACAGTTTTTCTAACCATTAAGAGACAGAATGGGTTATGTTTAAAAGGGAATTTCTTCCTCTGAACATCAAAATTCCAATGAAAAATGCATTTGGTTTAATTTTTTAATACAAGATACCTCCTGACATTTAAAAAATTACTATTTTAAATTAAATTTAGGTGGTAACTATGAAAAACAAAATTTAGGGAAATATTTAGATGCCTGCTAGTTTTTGATACAGCTTTTCTATGCAGAATTCTCATGGTTGCAAAAGCATTGCAGAAGATTTTAAGGGGTTTTTTGTACATTCAGTAATCCACAAACTATTTTTTGACCAATACATATGTAAGGAAAGATTGTAGTGTTCTAATTTTATAAGAAAACGAAAACTATATTGTTGAGCTCTGAAATTCTGGGTTTGCGCTATTTTTTAAGAGTTTTCATAGTGGATTTTACTTTCACAGATCTGCCCTCTGCCAAACATACTTCAAACATTTCCTTTTATAAAATTTCCTGGAAATTGATTTTAGGGCTTAGTATGAAAATCATCATGAAGGTAAGAGGACAGTTCACTTGGAAATGAAACATGCCAGTGGAGTGATTTGAGGACAGTTTTTTCCATCTTTAATAGCAAGATCAAGGTGTACTTCTGTATTCTGGGATTGGCATGGACAGCAGCTGTTCTCCACAGGGCCAGACAACTACTTTAAGCTTACAGGATTTGTTGATAAAATGCTTACTTTTTCAAAAGGCTCTGAATAACTGCTGTTATGGGTCTTCTTTAAAACCATTTATTGGTGTGATCCTACTTAATCAATTTTTCTCATGTATGTACAATCAGGTTTATTTGGCTATTCAGATTTGTCTTTAGTTTTTACTCACTGAGGGGTTTGATTGGTGACTCTAGATAAGAGACCTTTCTTTCCCACGTGTAGCTGAAGTAGGGTGCTGTTCGTCACCCTTATGCCTTGTGAACAGGAACTTGTGTCTTTGGGTCAAATTCAGAGCTTGCTGTAGGGCTATGAAACTTAATCCAAGTCTTACTCCAACCCCAATTTTCACATTGTGATGTCTGGTATACTCAAGACATCACTGTAGGCTGATAATCATTGTTGTGATCTTTATTAGTGCAGATTTTTCCACAGCTCTTCTTGTCCTTTCTTGACTCCCCATCTAGGCTTTGATATGCAGGAATGAGACCCAAGACAGATTTTACATGCAGGGTTTGAAATCCAAAGCTGATGGTCTGGAACAGATACTATAACCTCATCAGCCAAACAGACAAGAACTGTATCTGCCTGTCTGTCCATCATGAGCCCTTAGTGAGTCCTTTGGAAAAAAGATAAAACCAAAGAATCAGTGGTGTGGGATGCCTCACTTTGCTGAGACACCTGGCAGATGGCATTGATCATTTCTAGGAAAAGCAATAAACTGAAGAGTAGGCAATTTTCTTGCCAACTGGTCAAGTCAGATCATGCTTCACTGCAGCTTTATAGAGGTAAATGTGTAATCCCATTTCAGAGGGAATAGGGGAACTCATCTGTTCAGCAAAGCTGCGAGCAGATCAGGCCAATCAGCTGACCTCAAATGAGTGGCAGCACAGCAGGCTTCTTGGGAAAACCTGTAGTTCAAAGCACAGACTCTTGCTCTTTGTCAGGTTTTTGTTAGAAATAAATTTTCTATACTAGGCTGCAAAATTAGAGGGAGTAGCAGAACTAGCTTTTGCCGTTACTGCCATGGGAAGAAGAAATAGTGATATTAATGTTTTTAGTAAGTTGCTTGTGCTTATCTGAGGACATTCTTTTATTTCTAGGAAAAGCAATAAACTGAAGAGTAGGCAATTTTCTTGCCAACTGGTCAAGTCAGATCATGCTTCACTGCAACTTTGTAGAGGTAAATGTAGGATCCCGTTTCAGAGGGAATGGGCGACCTCATCTGTTCAGCAAAGCTGCGAGCAGATCAGGCCGACCAGCTGACTTCAAATGAGTGGCAGCACAGCAGGCTTCTCAGGAAAACCTGTAGTTCAAAGCACAGATTCCTGCTCTTTGTCAGATTTTTGTTAGAAGTCAGTTTTCTGTGCTAGGCTACAGAATTAGAGGGAGAAGAGCTAGTCTTTACTGTTGCTGCCATGGGAAGGAGAAATGGCTACTTTAATGTTTTAAGTAAGTTGCCTGTGCTTATTTGAGAACATTCTTTTGCTGGGCTCTGAGCTGATGATGCAACAATGCTGCAGGTTGAGACAAGTATTTGTACTGTGAAGAAAGGAAAGAAATTAATTTGCTTGGTCTTTGTGAGATATAACTCAGAATATTCAGATGGAGAAAAGCAAGGGAAAAATGAACTTGAATTTACTGAAAAAAATCCAAATGTTTGCATGTATTTATGTATTAATAACAAGATTTATTAGACAGTTCTGGACATTCTCAGAAGCAGTGGAAGATAAATTCCTTAAAACTTTCATGAGCAGGCTGGACAAGTGACTCTGACATCACAAGGCATAACACCTGAATTGCTCAGGAGTTGCCCAGATAACCTACTAGATATCTGGTTTAGAGCTGTATTTGTGAGAAGAAAGGTCAAATTAAAAAATATCCAACCCTCCTTTCCTTCTACAGTGGGATCCTGTTGTCCATAGGGTTTTGAGACCTTCGACCACACTTGACATCTTCAGTGCGCACAATAGAGAGGGGAGCACTTGCTTATCTTCAGTTTCTTCATCACTGCATCATCTGCACCACTGCCCAAAAGCCATCTCTTAGTAGGAGAGAAACGATTCCTTCTCCATGTGGGGTGCAGTCCATGGCTGGAAATTATCTCTTTACTAAGGCCGAGGAGTGATCCTGAAATGCAATCCACTGAAAACTGGATAGCGGGGAGGGAAGGAGGTGGCCTGTGGGGAATGTGTGGGGCCATAACATTAGCAGTGGGGTTGTCCTTAGCAGATATTTTAGCTATTCAGTACACCCAGATAAAATCGTGATTCAGGAATATTCAAGGCAACTCCCTCTTGCTTGTGACTTGAAATGGAAACATTATAAATCAGGTTGAAAAAAGCAAAGAAAAGAAGAAAAAAAAAGAAAAGGGAAGAAAAGGATAAACAGAAGAAATAAAAATAAAAATCAGTAAACCTTCATGAAAATCCACAAGGTTTGGGGACGATATGTATTTTTTGCTTGCTCTGTGTTCATTACCACTCAGCCCACAGGGGCTTGCTGTAATAAACACGTACTGGTCTGGACGTAGTCATTGCTTCATGACTGAGTTAAAAATAGAAAATTACAAGAAACCCCAGAAGTTCTGATTGTAACAAGAGCAATGCTGCTCTTTGCTAGTCTCCACCTATCCCTAACACTTGTGTATTTTCCTCCATCCTGCAGCCAGTTTAGCCATCCCTTGCAGACAGCTGATGGCCACCAGGCTCTCTGAAGGTTACCGTGTGTTAAGCCCTACCCCACTCAGCTGATTTCCCTGCAGAAGCATTAGGGGGATTGGCCAGGGGATTTAAGAGCCAAAATTCATGTCCCAAGAAAGGCAAAATGCTACAGCTAGAGTCTGGTTTATAAGGTTTAGTCAAATATTTATAGAGATGTTTACTTGCACCTTCAAGGCATTTCACTGCCTGGAGTTCAATAAACATCTCAAACTGAATAGTACCTCTAGGTGTCATTTCACCAAAAACTGAATTATCCAATGTTTTCTTGTACTTGTATCTTAGTTCCCTCTGTGAAATGGAAATTACTTAAGCGTGGGGCAGAAGAGTTCAAGCCTGGTTTTGCAATGCCTCCTCTTACAAGCAGTCCCTGTGAGATTACTTGGAAGAATAAAGGCTGCATTCTTCCTGTCTGCAGAGCACATCAGGAAGCTAAAGCCAAGGATTTTTTCTTACTGAAGAAAATCAGACTATGGTCTGTGCCCTGAGACATGGTGAAATGGGGAGGTGCCTGCCAGAGCTCCCCTGTTTTCCACATGACCATTACTCCAGCACAGGTTAGGAAAACATATTTGGTTCTTTACCTCTACCCAGCTGGGAGTAATCCCAGGTCTAGGTTGTCACTTCCAGGACAGATGGAGTCAACTATTTGTCCTTCTCATAACTCTTTAGTGTGTGAAATAGTTTTTCTTGTACCCATATGTCTGCTGTGCATGCATGTGTATTTCTGGGACCTCTCTCACACCAGAGAAATCCCTCCTAACTTTTATTGCATGATGTCCAAGTGACCCTTACCTTTATGCCACCTGCAGTAATCATACCATCAGGTTTCCCAGTACAGGGGAAGGAGGCGCTCAGAATTAGCAGCTACAAGGCTGTGAACACCAAAGAGGTCTCTTTGTGTGTCTGTCAATCTCTGTCCCACAGGTTCAGGCTGCATCATTGCCAGTCACAGACTCCAGGAGAAAGATTCCTAAGACTGTTGGTGGCTTTGGTACTGTTTTTGTTATATAATAAAACTCAACAATGGTATGTATCTAAAAATGCACCATTCTGTTAATTGAACTTGTTTCTCCCTCAGCTGGTTTTTTCCAACGTCCTATTTAGAGAGGCAAAGATAAAAGTAAGAAAATCTGAGCAAGCAAATCTGATTCATGTTTTCCTCTCTCTCTTTGAGATGCAGTGAGTAATTGCAGACAGAGCTAACAAAATCATGCGTTGTAGAGCTGCTGAAAAGATTGTGGTAAGAAAGAGAAGGTGACTAAATGCATGTGGCTCCCCCATCTCTTCCAGGCTGCACTAGGATCCCAGGAAAGCATTGCATGCCATGTGGTTCCTTCTGTGTCTTCCTTACCCTCTTCTAAAGGTAGATATAAAAGAGGATTAACTGAAAAAGCACTTGGTGTTGTCTTGCTCAGCCACCAATCTAAGATAAGATTTATCAAGAGATCAGCCCAGTCTGTGATGCAGCAAAGATTAGTCAGGCTTTAAAATAAAACTATTTGTGAAAAAAGTTAACTAAAAATAAACCATCGTGCTTTTATCCATGAATAGGTACAAGGACCAGAAATAGACGCCAGTGCTTGAAACAACATGGAATCACAATCACAGACTGAAGAAACAACTATGTTGTTTTGAGATATGATAAATAGGAATTTTAATACCTCTGCACTAGATGGGGTGTGGTATTTTGAAGAAATCAGAAATCCTGCATTATTTTAAATGACTAAATGGCATCATGTTATTAAAGGAGCACGTGTACAGACTTGTCAGCTGGAATCTTCCTGCTAATGAACATCACTGAAACTCTTGGTGCTTAAAAATGCCTTGTTATTTGAAAAGTGACAGGGTGCTTTAGATCCCAAGCAACCCAGACACCACTGTTAGGGACTTAGCACATCAAACCTGGTTCACAGAGAGCAGCATGACTCCTCTTCCCAGCACCAACTGTAAAACTTCACTGCCTGAGGCAGACTGATAATTAGTAAGAGATTAAATGCAATCAAGAAGTCAAGGCCCTTTGATCACAGAAGCAGAGTGGTTTGGGTTGGAAGGGACCTTAAAAATCATCTTGTTCCAATCCCCCTGACATGGACAAGGAAGCCATTTGCTAGACCAGGTTGCTCAAGGCTCCACCCAACTTGGCCTTGAGCACTTCCAGGGATAGGGAATCCACAACTTCTCTGGGCAACCTGTTGCAGTACCTCCCCACCCTCACAGTAAGAAGTTTCTTCCTAACATCTAATCTAAATCTCTCTTCTGCTAGTTTAAAACCATTCCCCCTTTTCCTGTCACTATCTGTAGTAAGTCCCTCTCTATCTCTGACTGGTTTTTGTTTAACTAGAGGGTTAGCAAAGAGCACCCCCAGCCTCCACAGTTTACTTCTGAGTAGAAGAGTTTTCATAATACCTAACCTCCTCACTAAACATTAAGGTTTTTTCCTTCAATCTACTACAGGCACAGATAAAAAACAGTAACTGTCCCATAGAGCAACCTATTTCATAATGGACTGCTTTTCTGATCCCCACTTGGTGTTATATCTTAATTTAAATAACTTTTTATGGGAAGAGCTATGTTTGTTATATTAAAGCTTACAAGAGATGCGGTACAACCACAGAATAAAACTGATTTTTGTTCCAATCATAATAAAGCTATCAGACACTTGGGTTTATAATATGGTATTTTCATGATGGTTTGCTATATTCAGCATAACCTCTTTCCATTTCACCAGCAGGTTAGACTTAGGGCCTCTCTTGTGGGACATTTCAAAAAGAGCACTTGTTTGGTGAGAACTCTACCTTTTAACATCTCTTCAGAGAGCCTACTTTAACTCCCAGCTCCCAACTGGAAGTTACTTTGCTTCTTACTGAAAGATGTCAAGATGTCTTTAGTGACTGGCCTCATTGAGCTCTGTTACAGTGTTTATGGGTCTGGTGCTTTGGACCAAATGAGGTTACAGTCAGTATTTTGCTCTTCACTGTATGCTTTCAAAATCACTGACTGGTCTCTGGGGAGAGAAAAATGAAAAGTGAAGAACTTTGCCAGATGGGATCAATCACACTGTTCAGTGGGTCAGGAAGCATTCTGCATGCTCACCTAAGGGAGTGTTGTCATTAGGACAGTAAGGCAAATGATGTTGTCTTTCTAGAAAAATCTTACTTTGTCTTTCTGTGTTATAATAATATGGCTGCATTTGAGAAGAGTCTTCAGTTGAAACACTATTTTCATTGTGAATGGGGGTGGCAGAGTCTTACTTCATTTAAGCTTTTGCAAATTTAGGTGGCATGTTCTGATTTTCTAAGATGTTTCATTTTTGCTATTCTGCTTAACCACAAGTGGGATTTAATTTGCTAGACTATTGTAGTTTCCTCTTTGTTTTCCCTCTGTGAAGACACCATCTGGGAAGTGTAATTAGAATTAAATAAGAGTTTAGTACATTGTCTGGATTAAAGCACCCTGGTTTTTGATGAAAATTGTCTAGAATCCTACAATAGAAGGACAGTGGTTTATTAGTTTGTGGTAAAGCATGAGAGGAGAATGTTAGGTGATTATCCTTGGCAGCTAAGTGGTCTAATAGAGCAAATGGCAAAATGCTGCATTGTTGATCACTTTAGTTTTATGCGGTTTTAACTCTTTTAAGCTGAGAGGTGTAACGGAATTTAAATAGTAGGAATAAAGCCTGTGGTAACTCTGGCCTAAGAGTGCTTTAATTTTCATTTAATGTGCATTGTTACCTCCTGGGAGTGAATCCAGTGAACTGATTGTCTGGGTTCCCACCATAGATCTCATTTGACTCCAGTATGAATCTCTGATGCCAGCCTAAGGAGAATTAGGTTTAGCAAAATAAGACTTAGCTCTAACACGGGTGTAAGAAACCTGAGGATCAGGTAATTTTTCTAAGGTCAATATTTTTAAACATTTTAAAATGTATGAGAAAAATTTAGATGTCTTTTTATGGCAAATGCCTATGTATTATTATCCTTGTAACATAGTTCCTGCAAATAATTTCTGATTTTTGTTGGGGTGGTTTGGATCAAGCAGCTTGAAACAGAAGATGCTGGATAGGTTGATATGGAATAAAGTTAAGTAAGTACATCAGGGTTTGCACTAGCTTCTCAGTATTGTGTCTGAGACTGTGCTTTGGAAGAGAGCACCTAGACTAGGCCACATCTACACAATTCTGCAAAGTAAGGGTCTTTTGACACTCACACACTCACTCACCTTGTGCAACCTTCCCATGTTGATGAGCTTTGAGATACAAGGAATGTGAGTCCTAATACTAACTTTGTAAAATTAATGTTACCTAGAACTGATGCCTATGTCAATTCCAACACTGCAGGTTGAGACAGAAGAAGGTGAAAAACGGAAAATTATTCCTAAGAAACATCAGAAATTCTCCCCAGCATATATTGATAAAGCATTTTCTGTACAAGCCTTTAATATCTGTATCTAAATTACCAGTTTTCCCTCTCAAGGCAAAATGTGGTAGCATTAACGAATTTGGATACAAATTTGTGGAGATCATATTTTTGCTTGAAATGAGTGAGATGTACTACAAGCTGATTTGCTTTCTAGAAGACTGCTGGGAGGAAGAGGAGGGTAAAAGAAAAAAACACACTGGCTTTTAGTTTGTACAGCTAGAATCATGAACGGATGCTATGCAAGGATCTTTAATGTTGTAGTGATCAGTAATTGGCAAAGAGTCTTGGGAGAGCTCTGGGCTAGGTGAGGACTACTGAAACACGTAACTTGTCTACGACCACCAGCCTAGCCCAAGATAAAGACTGTGCTGCTATGCTTTCTCCTGGGTTTCTGTTCTGAGGCTGTTATTTGTGTCATTTTCAGGCTCAGGAGCTTGTCTATGAGAAGAAAGTGGCAGAAACCTTGAGGCTCTGCTGTGAGTCTTGTCAGCATTTGGTGTGGCACTGGCCAGTTTGAGTCACTGCATTGTTGGGGTCTGGCACTGTTCCCCAGTGTGTGCTGCTGGCCTCCTCTGCCACGGAGTGACTTCTCCTGCACCCTTTCAATCAGCTTTCCACATTGAAGCTAAAGAAAAACAGCAATGGAACCACTGTAATTCTGTAGTGGCCTCAAACATGTTTTAGCATCTTAACAATGCTATTGTGGGAAGCATTCCTTTCATTTACTGTGCTGGCAGGTGAATGAAGATACAGGGAAGTTTGGCAAATCACCAGAATAACAGTGAACCCATGACAGAGTCAAGGACAAGTCTAAAGGAGTTACTATTCTTTAAAACGATAGTGAACTAATTAATCATTAACTGGCTTATCTCCACTATTGCCAAGAAAGCTGAGATGGCTTATTCCATTTAACTTTTTCCATAGAAATGCCAAATTGTCCTAATAGTTGCCAATAGCATTTATATCCTGATTTAAATTCACAGTAGAGGAAAAACACTGATAAAAGAACTGTAGTGTATATCTGTATTTATTAGCAGCTGTCTTGTCTCCTGTAAGGCAGTTGGTGATGCCTACAATGAACTGGCTTCAGTTAGGCCTTTGAAAGAGTTGCCAGGTATCATAAAATTCCTGCCTATGTTTCTAGTCCAAGATCAGCCTTCCTATCAAGTCTGCCACACAATCTCTTTCTGGATAATTGACATTTTTTTGCAGGGTTCATCAGTTGTGAGCTTTTCTGTGGTTTGTTTTTCCTTTGGCTAGATTTAAAGAGGCCGGGCTGGTGAGCAGAGCTGCCACTAACTTTAAAGGGAAAAGGATAAGATCAGGAATGCAAATCCTCTGCTTTTTTCCTATAGCTGTTGTAGTTGTGCCTTTAAAGCATGTCTGTGTAGAACATGGAACTTAGCTTTTATAATGGACTGGTTGTTTTTATGTGTTTTTCAAACTTACAACTATATATATATATTTCAGTAAGTCTTTTTCAGATTCTCGTGGATTTTGTATTTTTTAATGAAAAAGAAACAAACAAGTGCAGAAATCCTGTTTGTTTTTCAAACGCAGACTGGGAAATCCAGAAAGAAAGAACACAGCAGCAAAAAGATATGGTGGAAAATATTTCTAAAGGCAAATGTTTTGAATAACTTGCGCACTACATGTGTAACAGCTAAATAGGATCTTTTCAGTGTTCTGTTTGCAACAATGCTCCCTGAAACGAGGGGACTGATGGTTCTTCTGAGTTTATTTCAGCTCATGTTAATATTGCATGCTTTGAAATTAAATCTGCTTCTTCATTTGATGTTAAGCTATACATTCCCAAAAAGCCAGAAAGTATTTAACTTAAGGAAATAATTAGTTATTTTTTTGACAGTATTGTATTGAACCTTTTTTCCCTAAGACGTTGAACACTATTTTCAGTATCCCCAAAAGGGATTTGTATAGCCAATTATTTCCATGCTCCAGTAACAAAACTTTGGAGATGGAAATATTCTTTGATGGCATTGTAGACCCTAATTGCTGGGGTAAAATAAAAGGTTTCAAGCTCCCTTGTATAGTATATCAATACAAAATTATTCTCTTTTATTATTTCTTAAAATCTTCATACCTGAGCTAGAGAAAACTGAGCTGGGGAGTGCAGTGTCAGTCTTTGGAAGATGTGTCACAGGGAGGAAAATATGGATTAGTATCTGCGAGATTGTAGGGAATAACTTGTATACTAGGCAGAAATAGAATTGCTGCTCCTGCCAGTTTAGTTAGTTTATCTTTTTGGACAGACATGTAATGAAGCTAAGAACGTGTGAAAGGGATGAAGAAAACGGATTTTTTTACACATTCATTCTTATATGTAAGGCACAGATGCACACTGGATGCAATCATTATACAATATTTAAGATGAGTGCAAGAAATGAGGTGGAGGCTTTTCTGTTCCATGCACCCTCATCTTTCAGTGTTGTGGTTTTCATTACAAATGTCAGGATACTGTAGTTGCTGCCCTGTGTCCCTTACTGAGAAAGAACCCAGTTGCTGACTGTGACAAAATGTGCTGTGGGGTACAGCCAAAGCTCTGAGCAGTCTTCACATCATCACTGGCAGAGACAATGGCATTCTCTCCAGATGTGCTTGTATCTGTTTTCTTTTGTTGTTTTTATTCCTACAAGATAAAACTCAAAGTCTATTGCCAGCTTGAACAACTGTTCTGCTTGAACAACTGAGGAGACACTGTGCATAAATCCAGCAATGAGTGAATGAGATTTACATCTACAAAAGCAGGA
>NW_008239553.1:1985091-1991254 GCF_000691975.1 Corvus brachyrhynchos | reverse complement strand
CTGGCTGCTGGCTCAGTATTTTCAGAGCCAGGAGCCCGCATCCTCCTATCAGGCAGCCCTGAGGTTTGAGTGCTTTCTCTGAAAATTGTTAAAAGAAATAGGAATCCCCCACTAACTTTAGTATGGTTTGGCTCACGTTCAAAAGTATGGAGTCTTAGAAGAACAGTGGAGATCTGGGTTCTGTCTCAACTTGCCTAACCTTGAGCAAACCTCTCATGTTAGAGCCCTGCAGCTCTAGGTGATTGTGCAGTTCTGGAAAACTGTATCCAAGGGAAACATGCTCTGTTCGCACCTGTAGGAGGGTGCATGCTGAGCTGCCTTCTGTACCTGGTCATCTCATTTGGCTGGCAGAATAATGGGGGCCTTCATTCAAGTTCCTTTCTGCTTCCTTTGAAGAAGCTACTGCTTGAAAAAAAGAGACCTTGTGTAACTATAGCTTTAGATTTTTCATTAAAATATAATATGATGATTGTCATGCAGCTGGCTCAGAAGGGAAATCAACCCCTGTCTGGGTAATGCAGTGCCATGATGGGCCTTGAAGGGGCCTAGCCCATCCTAGCCAAGGATGGCATAATCTGAATCTCTTACAGTCCTGTAATATTTTAAAATATATCAAATGCTCTAAATCTCAAACAGTTTTCATGACAATCATCAATTCTGAATATTGTGGGATTCAGTTATTTTTCCTGTCTGTACCCTTTTTATTGGCTGTGGAAAAGGGCTCTGGAGGCATCTGCTAGAAAGGGATACATCCATGGATAGTTGAATGACCTTTAAGGCAGTTTGGGTCAGGCTGAGTAACCAGATAGGCTCCTTTTTTAAAACCTTTAACATTATCATCTCAGACAAGCACACAAGATCATGAAACTGTGTCTTATACAGTAGGAAGCTGCACACAGCTCACAGCCCAAGAACTTGAGTCTCCAGTTCCGTCTGTAATGGCTGAATGGAAGGAAGATCTTTCAGGTTCTTTTCCTTTGAAACCAGAGGTGAAACTGTGCTATGGGCATGAGCAGAAAGTGTTTAAAATAGATTACAGAGCAAAAGCATCCTTGTAAAAAACATCTATCTTGTAATCTCTCCTTTGAATGAACCTACAGAAGTCTGTAAGAGCAAAATATGACAGTGCTAGATCTCACCCCGTCAGGACTAGGGCAGACTCAGACTTGAAATAGTTTGCATCAACTCAGAGGTTTCAGAGGCTCTAGCAAATTATTTTGAGACAGCAGTTGTTTTTCCCCTCATGTTTGTTTTTTTCTGTTGTTAGTTTTGAAGAGTGAATCAAGGTTGTACCTATTTCTCCATGAGTAACCAAACAGGAGAAGAATCTGCAAAAAACAGCAGCCAGGCACAGAGAGTGACCACAGTGAAGGCATGTTGTTTACTGTCTGCTAACCTTTATCCTGAGTGCCAGTCACAGATGCACCTCCTGAAACATTATTAAAACGGGAGCTAAACCAAAGCTACTCCATCAGAGAGAACATTTTGTGCTCTCCAGCACTTTTAATTGCACGATAGTGCATGCTTTGTGCCCCTCAAAGATTTGAGGTTTGAGTGTACCCAGGGAAGTTTGCTTTGGGGGAGTTTTTTTTCTCCTTGTATATTAAAGTTATGTAAGAGATGGTGTCTTTCTTTATGAGGTCCTGTCCTTATCTTTAGAAGTTAACAGCTCTCATTAAAATTTCCCTCTTTCTGTTTTCCTTGTGTACACTCCTTTTATGTCAGAATGCAAAGTTATGAAACTGGAGTTAGGACCTTCACATCCATTTTACAAAGAACAAAGGTGGTATTCATTCAAGTTGTTTGTGGTGTTTGCTTTCTTTCTTCTATATTTCTTTATTAATAGTCCCTCATTTTGAGTCTTTATTCCACATTTCATACTTCACTTTGGTTACAGGTTGCTTGGCGTGGGTACAGCAGATTCAGCTGTTTATAAAAATAATTTGCCACCACCACCACCTTTTTATGACTGATTGCAGTAAAATAAGAGTGTTAATTCAGACCTTAGCGACATTAAGGTGGAAAATCCCAAAGAAGGAGCAGGAAGAATTAAATATATGAGCCCTGTGAGACGCACAGGCAATGTAGGATCAGAAGGATCAGAACAAATACTGAAGCCCTTGCTAGCAAGACGTTACTTTTCCTGCTTGGAAAAGTGGCTTAAATACCACCTAATATGTTAAACCTCCTCAGGTGAATGTGTCTCACGTATCATTAGGCATAGTTTCAGGATCATACCTCAGTAAAAAGTTTAGTTTTAAAAGCCCCTTTGTGCCTGCTTTTAGGTGAGTGGAAAGGGAAGAGAAGGCACAATTGAGCTGCCGCTGCTCCTCGTGCCGCTGCTCTCTTGTCTAGCACAGTGGGTGTCTCACAACCCATCCCAGAAGAGACGAAAGGGAGGAAAACGGGCTGCGGAGGAAACAGACTTTGCATGACTCCAGGGCAATACGGCTGGAGTGCTTCTGTAAGACCTTTCTCATCACTGCAGTGCCCTACATCCTCCTCTGGCAAAGGATTTTAGGAATAAGCTCTCTTGCCCCAATAGCACCACACGCAGGCTAATGTGAAAAGGCTGAATATTTGCTCGTTGAAAATGTCAGCAAACAAGAAATGTCTGGTTATTAATTCTCCTTCCTTCACATACATGTTTTCTTCATACCAATGGCCAGAGCCATGCTGAATTCATCAGCAACTGGCAAAAGACAGAAACAGGGACAGTTGATGTTCTGGCCAAATTCCATTCCAAGCTTTATGCTAAGGTTTACTTTCACACTATTCACACTATGTTGAGAAGTGTGAATGTTTCTATTGTCAAGATTCCTCTTTAGAAGTTTTTTTCCCATTCTAAACTGAAGGGAAGTAAGAAGCATTTCATATTCAAAAGAGCCAAACCACAGCCTATAGGTTGGGCTGCTGGACCTATGAAGCAAACAGTGAATAGAAATACTGAATACTGGTTTTTTAAACTCTGTTTGTTTACATCTGACACAATCTTCTATATGAATTTCCAGTTGCTGGACTTACATGAGGTTTAACATGGTAGATTTATAAATATGTATTTAATTTTTAAATTCTAATTGCTATTGGCATTTTTTATTTGGTTTTAAGTTCCTAACTAGTCTATGGGTTAAATCTAGTAAACACAGAATGGATGAAGTATTTAATAGAAGAAAACATACAATCCAGCATAGTGACCATGAAATAGAATGGGTAAATTGGGTTCTTCTGTTGCCTTTCTGGCAAGTAGTGCTGGGCCAGGAGAAAGCAAAGTTTTGGTTTTTGTTGAATCCCATTTGCTCTTTTCTCCACAACTGCCGCCTGGAGAAAGACTTGAAGGACCCAGGTTACCATTATGTAACCCAGTAGCATGCTTTCAGTGTTCTTTCCTTCAGTTACTTATGGAATATTTATTTTGCTTCACCTTTGTGTAAGAGATATGTGTGAAAGGAACTGCCTGCAAAAAGTCAGGGTCAAGTACAAATTGTAGGGGAGGTGGGGAAGTTTGACCATCTGATTGTAGTTTTGTGTTCAATAATTTTCTTGCAAATGAGTTTTCACCTTTCCTGTCCACAGTCCAATGCTACTTGAATACAGCTCTATTACATGGTGCTTTCTAGCTCATGCTTCTCTGAAAATTCCTATGACACTTTACTCTGCAAATGCAGAGTTTCAAAAGCTCTTGGAGAAATTGAAAATGCATTTCTGTATTAAAGAATCTTTTCTAACCTGTATGCCTAATATTTCTCTGCAATTAAAGATTTGGTTAGGGAAAAAAAATTCCAAGTTGTGGACGTGTGACATTGTTTATTGTATTACATATAATTTGAGTTCTTCTATTTGTCTGTTACAGGTGACAAACATCCTTATTAGTACACCTTTGACATACTAACATTCATTTTTCTGTCTCTTCCTGAATTAACCTGGTTTAACAACTTCTAATACTATCTTTTTTTACATAACCGTTTTTGTGTTAAGGCTGATAAAACTCTTCTACTGTTACTTCACTTTTTTTTTCTAGTAAGTTTTGCTTTTGAGGGGAAAAAATTATTAGATTTTATGTGCAATCATCATATGTATGGTTGTTAATAATATGTATCTATAATATATATGTATTAGCAAGAATAAGCAAAATCAGCAGCTGTAATTTTCTTTTTTTGCTTTAGTACAAAGATTCACACTTCAACCTTTGTAATAATTCATGTGAGCCCTAGTCAAGAATCTGAGAGTAGAAATTGTAAATCTACTGCTAGTTTAACTCCTCTGAGGGTATACACTGAGGAGTGGTGTTATGCATATGTATCTTGGCAAGCAGTGATGACCTGTTTGTTTTGGTATTGCATGTTTGCATCTGATTGACGTCCTGGGATTTTTCTTGCTTATATTTTATTCAAAGAACACATGAAGACCACATATATATTGCTTTATTTGTGTTGAACAACTGAGGGGTTTATTATTCAAAAAGAAAAGTGTTGAATTGCATTAATGATGCTGTCATAAACTAAAACATAGGGTTTCCAGAATTCTATGATACTTCATTTATTTGTCATATAAATATGGCCCAGGGATGAAGGAAGTTTAAGAAAATTGAGATAATTTTGTGAATGTGATTTTACTGCAGATATTTAAACTCCCTGGAGAACTTGTGTGAGAAAGGAATGTGTAGACAGACATCTTGGGGCATGCTTTCTTTTCCTTGTACAGAAATCAATCACTTCAAGCTAAACTCAGATCAGAACTCCCCTCGCTGGATTATCAAACTGTCACAATGTGGTATTGCTGCTGTCTTGCTGAAGTAGTTGTAATCTGGGTACCCAGATGGTTTCCCATTCTTCTTAATAGCCTGGGCTAAAGGTCACATTATGTCTGATGATGGGAGAAGTGAATCATGCTAATGTCCCTTATGCAGATAAAATATGTGTGGACCTTAGGTAACCACAGACCTTCATTTTAGCATATCTAAAATGGGAATATGTTCCAAACTTTTGCAGAATTTCTCTCAAGCCCTGAATTTTGACTAAGCCCTGAATTAGCAGTAAATAGGCATTCAATTGAGAGACATGGTAATGTTCCACATGATAAATTCCTTTGTACCTGGGAAAAGATATTGCTGAGCTTTATGTACTCTTAATTTTGGTCACTCATAGAGCCAGGTCTTTTCTTCCCATATGCACCTGTACAACCAAGAGAAAGAAGAAATCTTTCTTCCTTTGTAGAAGTGACAGAAAAAAAAAGAACCTGAGACAGTTCCTAAGTGGGCTGAGGCCTTAAAAAACATTGTATAAGTCTGTATCTGTCAATGTGTGAGAGGTAGCAGCTCAGAAAATAAATGAAACATAAGGAGATTAAAGGGGCAGGCAAGTGAGAGACAAAAAAAGAGATGTGCTGACCTTGCTTAACTTGGAAAAGCTAATTAATAAAGAGGAAAAACACGGTTCAGGATTCAGCATGAAGGTGAGCTTTCTTTTAGGTGATGCTTATTAACAATCTGGTACATTATTATACAGAATAATTGTCTGAAGAGCTAATATTTCTAGAAGAAGTGAGTCTAGACTGTAACATGCTAGTTTAGTAACTTTATAGAAAACCTGTGAATTATTTTGTTCTTAGACTCTTTTAAGCAGAAAAGCTTCTCACTGGGAGGTGTAGAGGACCAACCTTTTATGTCTAAGGTCAGAGTAAAGGGAGTTGAAATGTGATCATTGGCACATGAATAAAATAAGGGACATTCCCTTTCGATTAGATGGTGTCCATCTTGTACAGTTGTAATGACAATAGCACTTCTTTCATATAAAACTGGAAGTGAGAAGAGATACAAAACAAGTAGATGTTACCAGGGATATTGAAATGAGTGGCAGAAGACTTACTTATGGAGTAATGGTTTCGTGTTCCACTGCGGGGAACTGCGGAGGGTTCTTTTAAAAATGGATGGGCAGGAACGAAATTAAGTCAAATGAGGCAAACTTTTTATGTGAGAACCGTTTATTGGTAAGGAAAACGAGAAGGAAAAGGAGTTGCCCCAACGAAAGAGGGCTAGAAGAGACAGAAAAGAAGAAATGAAAGTGGAAAAGGAATGGGAGAGAGGAGAGAGAGAGCGGACAGAGAGAAGAGGAGGGCGCTACCCGCAGCGAGGCAGGGCAGTGCTGGCGGGGTGCAGGCGGTGCTC
>NW_008239553.1:1976637-1985006 GCF_000691975.1 Corvus brachyrhynchos | reverse complement strand
CACGAGAGCCAGAGGACAGGCTGAGAGGCTGGGAGGGAAAGGAACAAACCCCGGCAAGCAGCACCGCAGTCGGTGTTTATACCCCCCGGCCCCTCCCGAAGTCCGCCCGCTGACAGGAGACCATTGGTCCAGTCCAACCTTTCTTTTGTTCCACAGTGTCTCTCCCACTGCCTGCCTCATGGGAGGTGTTGCCAGCTGACGTCCTCCCTGAGACGAGGCTTCTTCGAGCTGCCTCCTGCACGTGGCACATGTGCACCCCTCTTCCATTCCACATGCCTCTGACAACCATTGTTGAGGCGTAACAAAACTGAATTGGCTCCTCACAAATGGATACCAAGCGTGTTATTTTACTGTTAAAGACTGTAGTAGCATTCTGTTGAATTTTCCAACCCTCACCTTCTTTTATGCTACATGCAGATAGGCCCTATTTGAAGGTAAAAACAATACTGGATTTAACATGTTTCAAAAAAATGTGCCCATACTATAAAAATACTGTGTTAATAAAGCAAATCAACTTTCCATTTAATGACTTTAAAATTAGATTTGCTGCTAATGCAGATGTGCATTTCATCGTACCAGGCAATCTGTAACACACTTCTGCACGTGCAATAATATAGGCCAAGTTGTTTTTAACCCAAGTCATGTGAGAGAGGAAGGAGAGCAATCAGAATAGTGAGTTTCTTCTTCATATCAACAACACAGGAAACTGTAACAGGTTCTGGCATCCTGTGGCCTGTGACTTTGATATTATTAGTGCTAAGCAATGCTAGTAGAGTGGATAGTCAAGTTCCATGTTTCCAGAGGTGAATAACTAAAAGAAGGAGATGCTAAGATTTTTCTTTGATAAAAGTATATGGTCAAAATGCACAGGTTCTATATTTTCACTCAAAGGAGGGATTTCATATGTGAATACAACAGGTTAAGGCCCTGTTTTCTAGCTTTGCTCTGTTGTATATTTTCACACTTATCTGCCTATACCATATTTGTTCACCCTTAATGTTCATGTTTCATGTTTATTTTTAACCATAGGTGAAGAATGTATTTTCTCATCTAACACCTATGCTTCCTGTTATAAATAGTCCCTTGCAAAACACCTGTGAGCAATTATTTCTGCTACTAAAGAATTAGCAAGCAAGGCCATATTGAAATGCATGGCAAAAGTTAAGTGTGTAAAAATCTTTTGCGTTAGTCTTTGCCATGGAAGTGATCAAATTACTGAAACTGAGAGCCAGAGGCAAACATGCAGAGGTCATTAATTGTGGTTCTCACCAGCTGCCTGGCTTGTGAAGGCAAGGCCTGGTAGGTAACTTGGACTCGTGGCACCAGTGAGTGTGGTGGTGTGAGCTGCTGCTCTGCCGAAGCCTCTGTTGCCTTCTGCAAGTCTGTGCCAGCTCTCAAACCTCTGTGGGGAGTCAAGAAAGCTGTGAGGAGGGTACCTCCAGCGTAAGTTATATTTTCTAGCTCCTGTCACTTTAAAAGTGGGTATGTCAGATTACCTGGGTCATTTCAGATGAGTGTCTTCCTTCTGAAATGGAGCCGTTGTGCTATTCAGGTTGCTAAAAAGAATCGTGACCTCCTGTATCAGTTGAAGAATTTTTTTTCCCATTAAGTATTTTAAGCTTCAGTTGCTGAAGAGTTTAAAGCAGAATAATGAAGAAGGAGGCAGAATAGGAATAAATCCAAGGTTAAAATAAAGTGAAATGTATTATAAAGTTATGTCATTGCTGCTTGTCAATTAAAGGCCAGAATTAAAAAATTATAGAGGAAGTCATGAATGTCCCCAAATTTACATTCGTCTGGGCCAAAATTTGAGCTCCATGAAGTTCTTAGGAAACTGGATTTTGCTTTAGCCTAGTTTTCCTTCTGACATTATATATCAATACATAAAGTGCTTGTTTTAGAAAAACGCACCATTTGTTGCCAGTAAAAGGTGTGCCCATTCATCTCCAGTAGACTTCTGCTGTGTAGCAAGAGGGAGAAGAGATCTTTCTCTTCGTAGGTGGTGCCAGGCAAAACCCTTCTGAAATCTGCTAGAAGTAAAACTTCATAATGTGTTAGGAAAGCTGAAGACAGTATTGGTTCCAATGGAATTTTTCCTTACTGCAGCTGGTAGGGAGAGTTTGCTGCAAGCAATTGAAACAAACTGTGCTTTTAGCCCCTGAAGGTTCAAGTGAACCTGTCAAGAAATATAATAAATATAGTAATTATGACAAGAGGAGTGATGCATTGCTTCTGACTTGAAATTTTTCAAAATGTCACTCTCATACACTTCTAGAAGGTGACTTTTACCTGAGTTCTGGGAAGCCTGCCTGTGTGTGCAGCATGGCACAGCTGGAGTTTCTCTGCAGGCAGGTGGTGGGGGACAGCAAGGAATGGGGAATGGCCACCTCGTGCTGTGGAGGAGAGGAGTGGGGACAGATGAAGGAGATGAGACAGGGAGAGAAATTGGTCAGAGAAAATGCTGAGGGCTCCTCTTCAAGAAGTTAATCCTTTGATATTTTCTCTAGAGAAAATACTTGGATTTTGATGAATCTTCTGGTTTCCATCAGCTGAAGGGGCTGGCTCATCATTTTTGAGAATGGTCACAGTGCTTGTGTAAATGTCCTCAGGGACACTTGTTTATTTTGAAACATCCTCTGACCAGTGCCATTTGAAGGATGCAGTGGCCGAAAGGTCACAGGAGATGTTTGCTTTGGCCACTCACTGAGCAATGGGGCGATATTTGGGCTGCACCAACAGCTTACAGAAGCATTAGCAGCAGAGGAAACTGAGTTAAATGATTCAAGAACTGCAAGACTGCCCTGTTTAATTGTGTTACTGTAAATGCAACTGTGAAAACCTGTAGTCTTAAGTAGAAAGGTTATGTATGAGACTTCAGCTGGGCAGTGAAAGAGAGGGAAAGAAAACTGAACAAAAATATGAAGAAAATTCAAGTCAGTGACTCCGGGATGCCTCAGGAAAGAAACATGAATGCATGGTCACTGATTTTTCATTCCCAGAGCTTTTCAGCTATTTCAGTGGTACAAACTTCGTGCTTTGATTGGTGTCACCTGTTAACTAATCTGGCAGAAAAGTACCAGAGATTAAACAGATATGTTACTGTAGGATACGTGGGCAGGGCAGCAGAGTTTTAAAGAGCATTTGAAGAGAATACTTCTTCAATTAGGTTTGTTGCACAAAACAAAGTTTAAAATTTGCCACTTAAATCTGTATACTAAATATGTAGCCAAAGACAAGCAATTGAAGTAGTACATACTGTATTGTTTGCAGGGATGCAAAGCTAGGTCATGTGCCCTGTGGATTTTTAATTGTTTTCTTCACTAACCTGAAAGCAACAGACAAGTGCTATAAAACTTTGCATTATAACTTCAGCACTGGATCAAATGAACACAACCACAGCATTACTAGTCTGTCATATTTCTAATGTGTTCATTGTGGCTGCTTCTCCCCCTTGTTCTCTTTGAGGGAATAGTCTGCTGATGAGGAAGAAGCTGTTAATGTAAATGATCAAGACATGCACTGGCTTGTACTGAGGACCCCTGTGGTCACTGTACTGATGACCAGAGCTTGAGTGAGAGTGCCAGGAATGAGAAACAGTATGTCCAGCTGGGATGCCAGCTCACTGCTGGCTACAAACAGCAAGACAATGGCAATGAATCATTGTTTCAAGTGTCCTTTGCTATTAAAGTTTTCAAGCAACTAAATACAAATGCAGTAAATAAAAGCAGCATAAACAAAAGCCTCCCATAGTTAGAATTTTCTAGATGATCTGTATGTAATAAAAATAACCATTAGGCCTTTCAAAGTTGTATAGCTTCAACATCCATAAGTACTTAGAAACCTAGTATTTGGTCATCATTAAAAAGATAAGCTAGGATATGTACAGCCATTAGTTATAATTTGATATTTAAGCATCAGTTGTTTTCAGTTTAAAATTCTGTTTTAAATTGGGGGTTTTTTATGAGAAGTTACCTAGTAAATTCTACGGCTGTATCTTCCTGTGGTTCAGTGGTTAGGGACCAGTTCAATCAACCAGATAAACATGTACTTAACTTTAAGGACATGTGTAAGAGCTGCCAAGTTAACACACAGCTGTGTCCCAGGAGATCCCTGTTCATTAGATTAAAAGACCAGAGGATCATGTTTGGGTGTGACGTGTTGTAAAGTGAACCTCCAGTTGTGTGCATTTCCTCTAATGTTGGCCCAGGGGCACGCCAGTCGACAGCTGAGGAGTGTTTTGCTTCACACAGTTTTACTATCCCATTTCAAACTCATGGGGAGACATCCATTGCTTAGACCTTCAGTGGTGTGGGCTTTTTTTATATCTTGGCAATAATTTCCTCCAAAAGTGAATGAGATTTTCCATAGCTCCAACTTAGGTAAACATTCAAGTGACTTTAGTAGAAATGTCAGTAAAAACACAGTAAAAGCCTTAGGATTTACCTTATGGGAGTTCATTATAGGGCATAGGCTTTCTATTCCTTGGACTAAAGCACCCTGCCAAACATCACCATTTTGCTGGACATGTTTACATAATATGCTTTGGAATTCACCATGGAAAACATAGACATAGTGCATGTGGTTTGGATTAAGATCATTCTGTAATTTATGATTGGAGATGTAGATGAGGATAATTTAAGCTAAAACTTTGCAAGCTTTCTACTTGTACAGCGTGTTCTACAGAGGTTCCGAAAAAGCCATTTTAGGCTTGGTGTCTTCTTAAAAAATCTGGATTATAAATCCCACAAGGAAGAATGGGAAAAATTGCTTGTGGTGTGTCCTTCTGCTTCCTTTTTCTAACTTTGTATCGAAGGAGTCTTACAACTTACATCTGGATAACACTTGAAATCCTCAACCCACAGACCAATAAATGCCAGGACAGTACTTTGGGAAATACTGTGCTACCTGCTTGTCTTACAGTCATGTCCTGGATAGCTACAGCTGCTCACTGTCAGAGATTTCAAACCTAGATAAATGACCTCTCTAGTTTTATCTGCTTCATATTAAAACACAATGGAATAATTGGTAAATGAACCAATTAGGTTAGGTTTCCATTAACTGAAAAATTCAAGTTTCCATGGTTGAGTTTGGCCAAGGTTAGAAAATCTGTTCTAGTTTCACAGAAGCTCTTGGATCCTGATGCAGTGACAGTAGTTGTATCATCAGAAAACCAACTTCTGCAGCTCAGAGTAATGCAACCTGCTGTTGAGCCTCACAAGCTTGGGTATAGAGCTTTGTCTTCAACACTTACACAGTAACCATGCTGCTCTATGTTGAAGTGAAGCACCTCTCTAAGAAGACACCACCAGACTCAACTGCAGTATTTCAGCCGAGGCTACTCCAAGTGGTGCTACAGTCCAGTGGACAATATTAAATAAGCAGGAAAAATAAAGTGTTCAAGAAAATGCCTTGTTAGGATAGAGACGTATGGAATGCCAAAAATAATCTTGTTCCTGCTGTTGATGAAATTCTCTCAACTCTTCTGCATCTATAAAATGAGTGTAAGCAGACCTGGGGGCGACAGGCAGATCTTTCGATGGAGTGGTGCATTCCCTGAGGGCACCACATGTATAAGGTAGAAAGCAACCTAATCACCTATCTTCAGGCCCATAATCCTAAATATACTCTGCTTTCTGAAAGCTATTTTGTATTTATGAGCTCCCACCTTAATACTATTGGTTTTCTGAGTGTAGTTTCCTAACAGACATCTCTGATATGTTGGTAAGGAGGGAACAGTAGAAGCAGATCACCTGAGCAACCTCTTTATCTGAATGTCCATTCCATTTCATGCAGCTACTAGAATAAATTACTAGTACATGTGAATAGAAAACTTTTTCTTCCTTTCACCAGATTGTGGTCAAAGCACGTTTACTACTGGTTTTCATTTATTTTAAAGACACAGTATGAAAAAAAGGCTCCAAACCCTAATTACAAAGGCACATGAGACAAAGAAGAAGATGCTTTACACTGGGTGAAGGTTACTGCTGCTTTTTAGGACTTCCTCTGTAAGAAGTCTTTTTGATTCCAGTAGATGGCATGCACTCTTCAAAGCTTGCTGTGTGCAATCACAAATACTGCTCCAAGGAGCACTCTGAGCTTTCTTTTTAAACTGTATCCCAAGTGATTCTGTTACGCTACACGTGATCTCTATAATCTCTTTAATTTACTACAGGAAGTTAGTATGTCTTCAAAACTAAGTTTTTTCACGTTTTCAGGGCCCAGCCCAGGTAATTTTTGTGGAGGTGTTTTTCAAGGAACATGAGCAATTTAGCTGAAGCAATTTTGTTGGAGTGGTAGTTGTGATGAAAGCAATCTGAATGTCTGTGTAGTGGCATTAAAAGAGAAGCAGGCATTCTAAACCCAAACCAATAAAAGAAATAAGAGAAAAGAATGACAAGGAGTTTCTTGAATGGGATGCATTTTAAGCTAAACATGCCATAAGGTGAGAGAAAAAGCTTAAAATGTCTTTTTTTTTTTTTACTTTTTGCCCTGTGAGATAACATTTTACTGGTCAACAAATACAATCTGTTTAAAATGTTATGCTGTGAGACTTCTGCACTTTCATAGAGGTTTCTGGCACTCAGAGATTGCAGTAGTAAATTTCTAGTTTTATAGCTGTAAGTCAGATTTTGGAGAACAGCTGAGAAACACCATTATCTGTACTCAGAGGAGAATTCATATCTGTTAGGGTACATAGAGCAAATTGGGACTTCGCGTCTTCATACACTAATTCAAATTCTGACATTTTCTGCTTAGAAGTTCAACTGTTTTCATGTAGGCTCCTAGGAGTTGCTCTTTGTGCAGTTCCTGACTCTATCCGCAACAGTTTCTGGAAGAGAGATTTTCCCCACAGGAAACACTGAGGAATGTTTTCTAACAGAATTAGTGCTGGATGCACTGTTATGTGCTGGCTCCTTGACAAACATCTCATGGAGATGAATGCATTCTTTTAGTTCATTTTTGGTTGCTTTTTATTATCTGAAGCCTTGTCAAACTTGTATCTACATGTGCGCTTTGCAGGGTTTAGAGGAAAATACTGAAAATGTGGAAGGGCCGCCATCTCAGACCTTTGCCACTGGATGTCAGAGAGCAGCTCAGATGGTTGGGTTTTTTAATCTTAATTTTTCTAGTCTTCTGATTAAGTGTGCATAGTAAACCTAGCACTATTCAGTCACTTCTCAAAAATCAGAAAGTAAAGGGCTTTTAGTACTTCAAGATGCAACTTGTTGGATATGTGTCTTCTAAAGCATATTGGAAAAGAAATACAAAGTTTTGGTATGAGAGGGAACTTGTGTTTGCAGGTTAAAGCAGTAACATCTGTGGTCACTGTTCTTAGCTGGAAAATACTTTGCAACTGTCTTGAAATCACTTGGAATTTTACAGCCCAGCATTAGTCAGACTCCTGAGGCATTAGATGGGTACTTCCATGCTGCTGTGAAAACTCTAGGGAATTTTCAAAGTAGACACCAAGAACAACAGTCATGATAGGATAGGCAAGGAGGGTTTTCCTAAGTTTTTGTATTTTTTCTGCTCATTAATACATATCATACTTTAAAAATAAATAGTTACCACCCATATTTGGTGAGAAAAACTAAGCAATTGAGATTGCATCTTTTTATTCCTAATGGTGTCTAGATGAATGCTAATAACTGTGTTCAGATTTAGTTAAGACTTGCTTAGTAGTAGACTTCTGATGCACTAATTCAGCCGTGGCGGGGGGGAGTTACCTGGCCACTAGAAACTTGTTCTGTGTGAGTGATGTGGTCACAAATCACAGGTGTAGCCACCTGCAGTTACAAACCCGTGACAATTTACTGCAGGAAAAAAAGTGTTTTGAGAGCCATTACTCAAGAAATAAATTCATAGGAGAAACTGCATTTTATTTCCCCTTGTCATGAAAAATTAATTCTTACTGTCTATCTCAATCAGAGATGGTTGATCAGTCTCTCTCTGGACTATTCTGTATTATACAAAACCCCCCACTCTTCTACTCCTTTTTGTCCCTAGCCAGCATGTCTAGGAGCTGCTACATTTCTGGTCTTCTCACATTCTCACTGGCTTAACCTTTGCTCAGTGCCCTTGAAAACTATGCTAATACCCAGTAATTTCATAGCCTTTTTCTTTGTGCTGCCTGGCACACCCCGAGTAAAAGCAAATGCAAGGTCATGATTTTACTTGTCTCAGAGTTCCTGAGGATGTGAAGAAATAGTTTTTTTCACAAAGTACACTGTTATTGTATAATTTGCCATGATGATAATAATAATAATAATAATATGATTCATCCTTAATTCTTCATCTCCGCCTCAGTACATAATTCTGGGGTAATGAAGCATGCACGGTCCCAGGTTGTTACACCACTATAAAGCTCT
>NW_008239553.1:1930869-1976087 GCF_000691975.1 Corvus brachyrhynchos | reverse complement strand
TGTTACACATCTCCTCTTTTGCAACTTACTGCAAAAATTTCACTCTCTCATTGTTTCAAACACCTGGCTGTTATCCTGGTTGCTATGTCCCTATCTACCTGACATTTCCAAGGAGTTTCTAGGTATGGAGGTACATACATGTCTGTATAAAATACAATTATCTTCTTTCTAACAAAATCTCTGTGATTCAATGTGATCTGTTGTCTTCATGTGGTTTATAGTGCAGGGTTCCATGAAAAATGAACTCTAGTTCATGATCTCCCCATAGAGACTAATTCTCTTTTCCACACAACACACTATAAAATGCTTTATGAAATCTAAACTGCAAGTCAATAAACAAAATTGAACATAGGAAAAGACATTATCCATGCACTGCACTCTGTCTAAAGAGATTATTGAAAGCCATGTATGTGGCCATACGCAGGATGTGTGATTATGAATAGAAAAGAATTCCTGCCTGGCAGATCCATCATCTTTGCCTCTCTTTCTTATTGTTTAGATGTATTGCTGCAGCCCAGTTAATAAATAAGTCAATACATTAGTCAGTCAGACATTAAAAAAAGCCCAGGGGGGAAAAAAGTCTCTCTTCCACATGATATATTTGTGAAAAGACCTGGATAGATATGGAAAAAAGGATAATGCACTTGTTAAAAAATTGTGTCATGTTATACTTCGTTTTCCTTTGTTCCTGCTATCAAATGGCCTATAGACTACCCTCTCTCTACAGGACAATTAAGCTTCCTGAGCCAGATTTAAAAGCTGGAGAGAGTGTTTAAGGAAGCGTTTAATGAGTAGAAATCTCATGACAATTCTAATAGGGTTTTAAAAACGCAAACAAATGTAGCATAAATTTAAAGATTGCACACTCAGGTAGATCATGAAGAGTTGTTTTCTTAAATGATCTCATGGAACAATACTTTAAAAAAATCAGAAGAGACAGATGTAACTGGTAACTGATTCAGAGTAAGAAGTCAGGTCGTGCAGAACATTGTTCTTCTCAGGTTCAGTAAGGATGCTGCTGATCAGCTATTTAAATATGTAATTGTAGCATCATAGAACTATTTTGGTTGAAAAAGGCCTTTAAGATCATTGAGTCCAACTGTTAAACCTGCACTGCCAAATCCTCCGCCAAACCTTGTCCCTAAGTACCATATCTACACTAATTAACTCCAGGGGTGGTAACTCAACCACTTCCCTGGGCAGCCAGTGCTTTTTGGTGAAGAAATTTTTCCAAATATCTAATCTAAACCTGCCTTGGTGCAACTTGAGACCATTTCTCTTGTTTTATCCATAGTTGCTTGAGAGAAGACACCAACCCCCACCTGGCTACAGCCTTCTTTCAGGCAGTTCTGGGGGGGGGGTGGTAGGGTCACCCCTGAGCCTCCTTTTCTCCAGCCTTGACACTCTCAGCTCCCTCAGCCTCTCCTCAAAGGACTTGTGCTCTAAACCCTGTACCAGCTCAATTGCCCTTCCCTGGACATATTCCAGCACCTCAATGTCTTTCTTGTAGTGAGAGGCCTGAAACTGAACACAGTATTCAAGGCATGGCCTCATCAGTGCCAAGTACAGGAGGATAATCACTGCCCTGGTCCTTTGGCCACACTGTTCCTGATACAGGCCAGGATGCCATTGGCCTTCTTGGCCACCTGCGCATTGCTGGCTCATGTTCAGCTGCTGTTCACCAGAGCTCCCAGGTCCTTTTCAGCTGAGCATCTTTCCGGGTGCTTTCCCCCCAGCTTGTAGTGCTGTCTGAGGTTGTGATCCAAGGGCAGGAGCCAGCACTTTGTCTTGTTGAACCTCATACCATTGGCTTGGCCCATTGATCTGGCCTGTCCGGATTCCTCTGCAGAGCCTTCTGGCCAGCAGATCAGCTGACACCCGGCCTGGTGTCATTTGTGAGCTGACTGAGGGAGCACTCATCCACATCATTGATAAAGATGGCCCTCAGCTGGATTTAACTCCAGTCACCACCCTCTCTGGGCCCAGCATCCAGCCAGTTTTTAACCCAGTGAACAGTGCACCCATTTAGGCCATGAGAACTCAGCTTCTCCAGGAGGCTGCTGTGTCAAAGATTTTACTAAAGTGCATGTAGATGACATCCACAGCCTTTCCTTCATCCACTAAGTGGGTCACCTGGTCATAGAAGGATATCAGGTTGGTCAAGCAGGACCTGCCTTTCATAAGCCCATGCTGGCTGGGCCTGACCCCCTGGTTGTTCCGATATGCTTGTGATTAAACTCACTTATATGGTTATGTTAAACTCACAGAAGGTACAGTAAATGATAACTCAGAGGAAACAACATGGCTGTAAATTGTCCCAGAGATAAAAGTTCTTTTTCCTGCTGCGAAAAGGCCAGTTATGCTTCAAGGTGTTGCTTGTAATACCAGTCCCTAGGCCAAATCAGGCTCCATAGTAAATCTCCACTCAGAATTCATTAATTTCTTACAAATAAGAAAAAAACCTACATAATGCAGTAGAAGGGCTTAGTAGCAAGAAGCAGCTTAAAACCCTTATTAATGCAGACTGAGGCTTATGTTTCCCTTGCAGACTGAAGCTTATGTTACTCTTGTTTGTAGGAGTTTTGTGGGTTTGGTTTTGCACTTTTTTTATTTTTGTGCAGAAGCTGAGACCTGACCAGATTATTTTACTGATGTATAATGCAACATTTAACAACTGAACATCACATAGCAGGAGTGATGCCAAAGCTAGTGTATGTTTTGAACAATAAAAATATTTTAGCTGTTTCCCCTGCATGGCCTGTCATATTTTGGCTGTATATGATGAGCTTTACCAGCTCCAGTGGGGTCTGAAAAATAAATCTAATCTAAGAAATGAAACCCCCAAACTATAGCACATGGCATGGCATGGCATAGAGGAACGATACAGTCCCCTAAATTGAGCTATATTGTCTTCCTAAAGAAGTTTAGCATCTGTTGCCATGATATAATTAATTTAAGCAGCAGACAACACTATTGGAATTCAAACTAGAAGTTTCTTGATGAACTCATGCTTGAGCCCTAATTTCACAAGAGTTGTGACAAACAGTTTGGACTCCTTACATCCAGCCAGTGAAATCCCTTTTGTCCTGGTGATGTTCCATAAGTTTTCCTAGTCACTCGTGTTTTATTTAGCAACCAGAGTGCACCCTTTCCCACACATGAGACAGGAGTAAGCTGATCATGTGGGGTGGAGCAGGTCCATACTCCCTCTCCTTGCCATGAACACAGCATGTAATCTTTAATAATCAGTGTTGTACTGTCTCTCCAGGGAAAGGAGAAGAGATACAACCCAGATCCAAGATTTGCTGCAAGCCAGTATTCTTCAGGGCATATTAAGCTCTCATTTACTCCCATGTAATCCCACTGATTGCTAGGAGGAGCTCTGTCAGTGAGGAATCACGAAGGTTACTGTCCACCAAACGTCATCATACCATTTTTGCCACAGCTTTTCAGCTCCAACTACGTTTGAACCACTTGTCTGAGTACTAGGAAATTGGTACTAGACAAGATTTGCAGCCCATTCACTTTTTATTCTGAGGTCAAAAAAGCTGATTGAGCTTTCTATCCCTCCTCTTTTTTTCTTCTTTCATTAAGAACAGCCCTTCTAGGAACAATTGGACTTCTATAGCTGCTGTTTACTCATTGCTTCAGAAGAGACCAGTGCTTGGTTTGACAACAAACATATAGCTCAAGAGATGTTCTTAGACCCTGATCTTAAGCCTGTCTGTCCAAGGTTGTTTTCCCAAGAATGTCTCTTGATAGCTAGGTTGAAGTAATTGCTACAAAACAAAGCAGACTTTTATACTGAGAATACCTGCTTGGTTAATTGACAGAGCTGAAATACCTTGAACAGAATAAGCATGGTCTCTGTTAATTTACCTTGTCCCCAGCATCTGTTTTCACTAGCCTTGTTATGGTCTTTGCCTACATTTTTCATTGAAATGAAAATTTTTTTCCCCTCTAGTCTGTAATCTAGATTTATGCCAAGCTGGGGGAGTATTTGGGAGATGGAGCGTTCTTTCCCTGTAACTGACTGAAAAGGGCATTGTCACTCAAGCACTGTGTAAATCATTAATGCTTAATTTTTGTGAGGAAAGGAGCTATATTTGGTAGCCAAGGAAAAGCAAGCAGTTCCCCCCAGCCTTTTAGTCCTACAAGCTTCAGTGTGAATACAAGAAAGAAACATATATATATATATATATATACACATATACATTAATAGATGTTTCTTTACATGGAAAAAGAGCAAATTTGAGTGAAAATAGTATCTGCTGGTGGAAAAGTCAACAGTCAATATATAGGAAGAGGTATAGAGAGCAGACTATCCCAGAGAGAGCTGAGAGAAAACCTAAGGAAAATGTTTGGAGGAAATAGGAACAAAAAGTAGCAGGGACCTTGGTGCTTTAATAAATGATTTTCCTGCATTTTGACACATTATGTGTAGTAACCAGCAAGAGAAACAGACTACAGCCTAAAAAGTGCAGATAAATAGATTATCTCATAGAGCACTGTATATCTGACATGCAAAACTACCTGTAAATATTTAGATAATGTAAATTCAAATGTTTATGGACAGATTTTTTTTCCTGTACCTTGTGCATACTGTGAAGATGAGGGACAGTAGCTAACCTTTTGGTTATTCAGGCAAGAGATTGTTTCTTTGCTTAAAAGGGAGTAAAGTTGAAGTTTAATTCTGATACTAAGTTCTGTTAATGCACTTATGTATCACCCTGCCAGGGTAAAGCATATTTGAAATGGGTAAAAATATAGACTTGGTTCACTTTGGGACAGTTTTATACCCTACTAAGGTGAATACAAATCAAATCTCCTGGGCTCAAAGGAGTTTCTCTCTTTTCTAGGGAAAAGTGCTGCCTCAAAAGGGAGAAGGGTAGGTGACACTGAGCTAAGCAGAACATTCTACTAAATGATTCAAAAGCTCTTCGTATGTGATGCTTGTTATGATCTGCTGTTTCATGTGACTACTTGGCTACTTATTTTCCAATATTTGGTTCATTTTTCATAAATCCTGTCAATGTTTTTAAGCATCTGTAGTTAGCAGTAAATATTATCGTCTTTGAAGGTCTCGGTGCATATGAGTTCTCCGTGGACCCGTCTTGTAGCTTAGCTGTTTGGCTGCTTGTCACAATGACATAAGAAAATAATGAACAGAATTAATTTAATGTCTGTATGTTCTGGCCTCAGTGGAGTTAGACTATATGTTTTGGTCGGATGGGTTTCAGATAAGCATTCAGAATGGGCTCTTTGTTTTAATAGCCATAGAAGCTCAGCACAATGGAACAATGATTTATTTAACTAAGGTAATAATTTGCATGTTTGAGAGATCACAGCTGCTAAAAGGCATTCTTCACTGTTTTGTGATACTTACCTGTGTACAGAGGTACCATTAACATTGAGATTAAATTAGTGGTGTTCAGTTGTGCAGCAGGGCCTCTGGTTGTTGGTACTCTTCTGGCTTTGTACTTGAGTACAGCACTGCCTGTGAACTGGGGTGTAGTCGAGCTCCACTCTGTCATGCATTCATTTTTTTCCATCAGCATGAAAATCTGAAGCAGAAGAAAGCCTTATTCGTGTTTAAGTCCCTTCCCTGCATGCTTTAATATGGCACTGTGGCCTTCAGGGTATGGAGAAAGCTGTGCATGCGAGCGTGCAGTATCAGAGGGAGATGGCAGAGGAGTAGGACAGATTCATGGGGATCTGGTTTGTAGGACCCATACTCTGCCCTGACTTACATCTGTGCATCTCCATGGACTTCAATAGGCACTTCTTGCAGTCGTGTCATTATGTGACTGCAGGTTTCAGGTGCAAAAATTCTGCATTCTCCTGGAGCTGAATATCATTTACAAGATGCAAATAGAGGCACAGAACCAGTGCAAGGAAGATGTCACAGTCCATAAGACAAGAATTAATTTCCATGACTCTGAGATAAACAGATTTTCCTCTTCTAGTAATTGGATAGAAAATTTCTGTTGCAAAGTTTGGATTTTGTCATGTGCTACACAAGAAGCTTCTCTTATCCTTCACAGAAAGTTCATATTTCACTATTTTTTCTCCTCCTCTCCTCCCATAACATAGTCAAAAGCCCAGAATAATACTTCCTCTCTGGTCCAGTGATAAATATTTTGTTGCTGAGAGCAGGGCTAATTCCTTTATGGTACCATTTTTTGTGTTCTGATATTCATCTGTCATCCCTTTTTGTAACATGAGTGCACAGTTAGTATATTTTCCTACTGTGTCTTTTTCTTTAAAAACCCCATACTCATCAGAATTTCAGCCTATGCTGAAGGATCACTTACAATCTTGAAGTGATGGAGAGTGTAAAACTTCGAAAAGTGGAAAAGGTTCCAGGAAACCAAACACAAAGTAGCCCAAAGTAAAATCATCAAGTACTTCGGTTTACTGATCCATTGCAGTTCCGCCCAATTATTTACCAGTGAGCAAGACTCCAAGGTTCTCTTTTGAATTAATTTCAGCTGTCCATATTTCAAAGTTTCTGAGCAATATATAATTAATGTGTAGTGAACAATAGGTCAAAACAAGTTCTATATTCATGTTTGGAATGCAAGTGAAACTAGTTGTAATCCCCAGTTGCAAAGTTTGGATCCCAAGTTCCTTGGGTTTTTGGCGCACTTCTGCCAGTGATTTCATGGCTTAGGCGCCCATGTGCATGAAAACTGCAGACACTGTCTCATCTTTCTTGTAATTCCTCAAGTCACTCACATTATCCCCTGGCTAATCCTTATGTCTCTCTGATACTTGCATTGGTAAGTCTTCAAGAAGTAGGCAAGCCTCACATTTGAGCTGTCAGAATGTGCACTAGTATTCTTTGTTATTTCACCACCAGCAGCACATTTTGTTGTGACCACTGCTGCGAAATATTTTTTAAATTGCAGAATAAAAATTGCAACACTTGGAGGGGTTTTCCCCTTAAAAGAAGAAAGAATATTCTCTAATGCATTTTCAAATGGTGCTATTTTTTTAACCATGAAGTGTATTAGAAAGAAATGCAATTTTAATTTGAAAGGGAAAATTGTAGAAATATTTGCATCAAAATGACTGGATTCTTATTACAAGTCTAATAACTTTTTGTTGAGAAATTTTGCAAAGACACAAGCTGTACATTATTAAAAAAAAGTTTTGATTCATTGGAAATGGCTCAGTACTGAGAACACTGAAACTTTATCTATCTTTTCAGACCTGTTTGAGGTCTGTAAACCTCAGTCTTCTGTTGTAGAGGAAAATTTTCTAAAATCTTGTCCTAATCTGGCATAAGACCAGATCTCAAAAAGTATAGTTTCCTTGATAATTAAAATTTTGTTCTTTACCTATTTCTCATATTTAAATAGACAGCCTTAACTTTTAGGAGAAATGTCTGATTCATAGTAGTATTTTTGGTATTTTTTTCCAAGACATTTTAATATTTTGTATATAAAAAGGGAGTCTGTTGCTACCAATTTCTCAGGTGTTGAGAAAGTTAGAGGCATGACTTTTGCAGTCCTGCACTCATGTATGTATCACTTTGTGTTGGGTTTGCATGGCCTGCTTTTGGTAACAGGGGAGCCACAGGGGTGGCTCCTGTGAGAAGCTGCCAGAAGCTTTGACCGTGACCAGAAGCTTCTCCTGTGAGAACCTGCCAGAAGCTTTGACCGTGTCCAGCAGAGCCAATCCCTGGCAGCTCCAAAGATGGATGTGCCGCTGGCCAAGGCTGGGACAATCAGGAATGGTGGTGATGCCTCTGTGATAACAGATTTAAGAAAGAAGAAAAAAAACTTACTGCTCAGATGTAATTATGGCCAGAGAAGAGTGGGGTGAGAACATGTGAGAAGAACAGCTCTGCTGACACCAAGGTCAGTGGAAAAGGAGGGGGAGGAGGTGCTCCAGCCACTGGAGCCGAGGTTCCTCTGCAGGCTGTGGTGCAGACCATGGTGAAGCCGCTGTGCGCCTGCAGCCATGGGGATCCACGGGGATGCAGAGATCCACCCGCAGCCCATGGAGGAGCCCCATGCCAGAGCAGGTGGATGCTTGAGAGGAGGCTGTGAGCCCGTGGGAGACCTGTGGAGAGAGGGGCTGTGTACCCATTTTGAGGCAGTCTGTCCTTGAAGGACTGCACACCATGGAAGAGTGACCCACACTGCAGCAGTTTGAGGAGGACTGTCTGCCTGTGGGAGTGACTCATGCTGCAGCAGCTCTGGCTAGACTACAGCTCGTGGCATGGAGCCATGCTGGACAAGTTCGCAGAGAACTGTCTGCCATGGGAGGGACCCCATGGTGCAGCAGGGGAAGGACTCTTCTCCCTGGGCAGCGGGAGAAACTTCGGCTGACAAACTGACCATAACCCTCATTTCCTGTCTCCTTGCATCACTGGGGTAGGAGGGAGGGGTGGCGGGAAAGTGTTCTTAAGGACTTACTTTTACTTCTCGTTATCCTGTTCTGATTTTGTTAGTAATAAATTTAATTCATATCCCCAAGCTGAGCTTGTTTTGCCCATGTTGGTATTTGATGAACAATCTCTCCCGGTCCGTATCTCAACCCATGAGCCCTTTGTTAAATTTTCTCTCCCTTGTCCAGCTGCAGAGGGGAGTGAGCGAGCAGCTTTGGTGGGTACCTGGCATCCAGCCAGCATCAACCCACTACACACTTCCTCAAATATAAACCAGAGTTAGTAAAAAAACTTTTTCCTCTAACCACGGCCAATTCAATGAAACCAAAGGTTTTCTTGGGAAATGCATAGTTTTCTGACCAATTTTCAGTGGCGGTTGTTCAAGTCTCATTACAGCCAAGTTAAAAGTATTCTCTTGACTTCAACATTCTGATTATATTACAATAAAATGTTAATGTTTAAATTAACGTTTTCAAAAGATTAAGCAAAATGTTCTTGAATGCTTTGTTTTGCAAATAAATCCTAATGTTTAAACTATTATCCTCAGGTGGAATTAAATAAGATAATAAAATCTACATTTTTCTGCTAATAGAAACTTTGTTCTTCAGCTGTCTCTCCTGCTTAAGTAAACAGCCATGGTCTTTAGAGAAACTGAGTTTTCTATCTCCACACCAGTACCTTAGTCCATGAAACATCTGGGATTATATGTCCAGTGAATTAATTCTGATTGTATATCTACCATTTGAGAAATAACCACAAAAAATACTGCGAAGGCTACACCTTCAGAAGGACACACCATTGCCATTTCAGAGACTTCTTTGGAGCAGTAAATATGCAGTGTTTATGAAATGTGGGAGGTGGTGGAATATGCGTCAGATTCCCCAGTTATATATGATGGAAGTAATCCAGACTTTCCCTTTTGGCATCTTGTGCTATAACTTCTACTTGATTTTTCACTTTTTATTCTAGTGCCAACAATATGCCTAAGCAAGTAGAAGTCCGGATGCATGAAAGTCATTTAAATCCAGTGGAGCACAGATCCAGGAACATATGTGTGCAGTTCTGCCAGTCCCTCCACAGGAATCTGCTCCTGACTCTTACTGTCTTTGGTAAGCTGCATCTGCTGCTCTGGACACTCCGTGTGTATCTGCATTTGCTCCTGTGGCACCACAGCCTCTGTGGTCTTCAGCTGTTCCAGCTGAACAGCCAGAGAGTAAATAGGATGCCCATGGGCACTGCTTGTGTAGTTCAGGTGAGAAAGGTTCTCCTGACACAACACAGAGCAAATCCATACCACTGAGGCACATTCTGTGTCTGGTTTGGAAGGGAGTGTGATTTAAACCCCTAGGCCAGTCAGGTCAGTGTCATTCAGGAGAACTGAATGTGCTACACCTTTTTTCTCTCACTGATTTGGGGGGAAAAAAAAAACAACAAACTTCTCGAATTTTCCTTTTACCTCTCAGTTTACACTTCACTGGTTTTAAGGTTTCTCTTCCCTCTCTGTAGCTGTAAGCCAACGCTCCATGATCTCATCCTGAATATTGCCTCTGGCTTTAGCAACTTCCAAATACGGAACAGTTTGACATTTTATTGTGGTTCACGGGCTCTTTGCCTGTTTCTTTTTCACTGAAAGCCCAACAGCCATATGCAGCAAATTTGTAGACATACTCTTGTTACTGTTTGAAAAACCGGCTGCAACTGGTCTTGAGCTGCAAATTTCATGTCCATATTTTCAGCCTGCAAAACCCCATACTGCTGCAGTGTTTGCCTTGAATTGTCTTTTAAAGGTGTACCTGATGCTGTCCAAAGAAAAAGTTTTAAATACACATACATTTTTCATTGTATCAAAGAGATACTTCATAGTCAGAGATGCTGCAGATCACAACACAAGCTTTACTATCAGGTTTTATTACACTTGGGACTTGGGCTTCTGATCAGGAAAAAAAAGGCATCCTGGATGTAAAATAAAATAACCTGTCCAAAAAGATCATGTTATGAAAGTAGACATGGCCTTTTTTTCTCCTAATCTGTGCTTTAACAGCCTCAATCCTGAGAGGGAGGTTTAAGTTTTATCACTTTAGAAATCCACATAAATGATGAAGGGTTTGGTTGTGATTTGAGAACATCAGCACAAAGAGAAGAATGCAGAGCATCAAAAAAAGGAATAATACATGAGCTGTAAGAATCAAGTTTTCTTCAAAGATAGGTGGAGTATTTCACATCTGGCAGTTTCTCCCAATACCCACCTGCTCCTTTTTTTTGTTCTTCTTCCAGGTGTTATCCTGGGTGCGGTGTGTGGGGGTCTTCTTCGGCTAGCAACACCTATTGACCCTGACATCGTCATGTTAATAGCCTTCCCGGGAGATATACTTATGCGGATGCTAAAAATGCTGATCCTCCCTTTAATTATCTCCAGTTTAATCACAGGTAAGATCCATTAGCCATAAATACTTTAAGATGCTTTCTACAGATATCACCTGGTTTGCATTTTGTTATGTAGGAAGAATAATGGTGTGATCCTGTCAGCATTTTGCAGTTGCAGTGTGTATTTCAGAGTTAATTCCTGAATGACTTGGTTGGCTTTATTATGTATATTGTCCAGTGAATTTATTTGCAAACACATGTGCACATGCTACTGTCAGAAATTTCTTAATGTGCTGTTTGATCTAATTTCTGGATGGGACCTTACAAATAAAATGGCATGACGTTAGTGAGTCTAGCCTTCTTGAAGGTGTGGTGTCAGCTAGACCATGACCAGTGTGCAGAAGTCAAGGGCAAAAGATGGTAGAGATCTTCTCTATTTTTCAGTGTTTCAATTAGATGGAGTTTTAAATGCTTCTCTTTAAATTATTAGCAGTAGACACTGCACACAACTGGAGGGAGAAGCATCAGTAACCTGTCCAATGGTGAAAACATCCGAGGGATGAAAGTAGGCACCCACAGGAAGTCATTAAACTTTGAAAATTACAAAGGATTTTATTTTATAATTATTGGATTGGGTATTGAGTGTCAATGTTTGCTTTTTCTTAAACACCTGCAGGACTGTCTGGATTAGATGCTAAAGCAAGTGGCCGCCTGGGGACAAGAGCCATGGTCTACTACATGTCCACCACTATTATTGCTGCTGTGCTGGGTGTGATTCTGGTTCTGGCCATCCATCCGGGGAATCCGAAACTCAAGAAACAGCTTGGTCAAGGGAAGAAGAATGATGAAGTATCTAGTCTGGATGCCTTCTTGGATTTGATCCGAAACTTGTTCCCTGAAAATCTGGTTCAAGCATGCTTTCAGCAGGTAAGTCCTTCTGCTCCTTGGTAATATTCTTTACATCTTTTACTTGCCAGGGTTGTCTGCAGAGTTAATGTCATTATTTAGGTTAATCAGAGAAATGATATAAAGAGGAATACAGGTCTAAAGTCTTGAGCAAGTAAATGAAAGAACATTATTTATAGCTGCCTTGGTTTATCCTGTAGTTATTATTTAAATTATTTTTTTAAAAAAAGTTTATTTTGTTATGAAGTAAACTTTAATTTTCTCCATGCTTTTCATACATTATCTATGGTCATGAATGCTGGCTTGGTCTTTCACCCAGGTTGAATTTTAACTTGGCTGTTAGTTACAGAGATGATGGTTCTGCAATGCCCTGTTTGGAATATATGGATGATCTTCATTCCAGCTCGTTGCCAAAAATGTAGCCCAAGCCCCAACCTCTCATAACCTCTATTGCTGTGTTAGAGTCCGGATGAAAATAGAAAATAAATGAAAATTTCCAGTGGGGAAAATAGATCCAAAGGGCTGACCCACCTACAGGTGGCTCCATTTCACCAGTTTTGGAGCATGCTGGGAAGGAAGGATGCTTGCACAATGTGCTGCTTGCTCTGTAGGGAGATAATTTTGTCTGAAAACTTTTCACCAGTGCTTAATCAAAATACCTTGACTTTAAGAGGTAAAATAAATGAAAAACATACATTTCCTAATTTCTACTTAAGCAGATTTCTAAGCTGCTTTTTCCTCCAACTGAATTGTTTGAAAGTAATGCAAATAGGTTTTTTTGGGGTTGGGGTTGTTTTTTGATGTAACAGGATTTGTTGCCAAACTTGTTCTTAAGTGTTCCTGTGTGAAATGGCATGATAGCTTGTGCTGTGGTTATGGCCAAAGAATAAAGTAAAGAGAAGAGGGGGAAGGGAGTAGAGGCCATGGGAGAGTGGAAGAATGGAGGGTAACCTAAACTGCCAAAAGCCCTTGGATTGCTTCACTTCTTACATGGACTTCCACATAAAAACACATAATCCTTTGGGATTTAGAAAGAGAACAGTCTCAATATTTCCAAATCATCATGGGAATGTCAGTCGTGGTCAAACTGTTGGTGGCTAAACATCACATGTAATGCAAAATGTATTTTTGCAAAACTGAGTGAAGGAAAGCAGGGTGCTTATGTTTCTTCATCCTCTCCCTCATTTGAATTGTGGAAGAGAGGAAAATTCAATTTCTGGTCAATTGAAAATGGTCAATTATTTTGACAAAGGGGCAAAAAACAGAAAAAATAAGAATTAAGCTACCTGTGTCAGATAGTTTTTTTTATAACATTAATCTTATTTTTTCAGTGTTACTGAAATGTTCAGGTTTCTTCACTAGTTATGGATCACCAATTTCACCAATTGTTTTGAAATGTAGTTAAAAAAAAAAAAAATCTGAGCTTTTTGGATTCAGTGTTTGACTTCAGCAGATTCCAGACTAATTTCTAGTGAAAACCTTTGCCATAAAGCCACATTTCATTTGTGAAGTGTGACTAGATGGAACTTGTGCTTCTGTTAGCCCTTAACTCCTCTGTAAGGAGCTGGGCTTTACTTTTCTCTCTCTTTAGAAGGAAAATTACCTTCTTTAATGGTGTCAGCATATATTTTCTTTCCTACATTCATATAGTCTCTCTCCATAGACACTCAGAGTTTCCAGGTAGCCTTAGGAGGAAGAAACGTTTTGCAGTAATGCTGCAAAGAGTGGTTCTGAAAGGTGCACAGCAATGGTGCTGTACAGTGTGAGGGGAGTTCTCTGTGTCTTCCATTGCCACCAGGCAAAACACAGTGAGGAGATTCATGAGCAGCTTTGGAACTGTTCATTTGCAAACTGGACTGTGAGCCATCATGAGATTTCAGTCTTTCCTGAAGTTTAGCATGGTCCACAAGAAAGTTTAAATTTATAATGAAAATTGCTATTCCCGCAGACAGAAGATTTTATGTGCCGTGAAAAACCATGGGATTATCTGTAAATATGACTATACCATTTAAACAGCTTTCTAGTCTCAGATGTGTCAGAATATAAGCTTTATGTCATACTCAGCATTTTTAGAGACTGTGGCCTTGTGCAAAGGACTTCCGAGGATCTTTGAATTAAGTGATTGTAGTGGAATTTGTGAGTGAAGAGTCTCATGTTTTAAGTTTAATTTCCATTACTCAATGCTTACATTCTGAATACCTCACATAAAAAACTGTGTTGATAACATCCCTCAGATAAAATTTAACTCTGAAAAAAGTAGGCATGCAAGAATGTTAGATGGTTTCAGGACAACTGAAGAGTTTCTCATGCAAAGTTACGTAGGTTTTCTGTCTATATCCTCCTCTCCAGATTTAGGCAGCAGGTTTTAGAAAGAGAGATGTAAGGTATTTTAAAACCATAAGGCTTTAAACCATATGGATCAAATATGGATCATCATCTATAGTACTACAATGTCCATGTCAACAGGAAAGAGCTGCAAATGCTCTTTGAAAAGCTAATGCACATTTTCTGTTACCGTGCTAAAAGGTGTTTGTAGGAGCAAGGGAAGTAGGGAGCAGGTGGGAAAACATGTCACGCCAGTCATAGCTTCCAAACTGTTTTACCTGTCCCAGGACCATGAAGAGGTGGAAAAAGGTCAAGGTGTGAAGTGGGAGGAAAACATCCCTTCTAAAAGCTGTTGCTTTTAGGGAGATCACAGATCTCTTTTTCCAGTCCCTCCTCCCTTTTTTCCTAGCTGTAAACTCAAGCTCACTTCTCCTCCTACCACTCCTTCCCAGCTTTCCCTTTACCCTGCCTTTCATGTGCCAGGAGGGGTCCAAATGCATTCAAAAGCTGATACCTTCTTTTTTTGAGGTGGTCAGATTTGTATCTGGCAGCATTGGTAATTTTTCTGTTATCTATCACTCAAAATCTTTTAATTAGAGACCTCAGGGGACTGTGTACATTCCATTTTGAGCTATTGCAGTCAAGAGCTCAAAAGGTGTAAGAGAAGTGTTGGAAATGTCCTAAATTTTTGATTCAAGTTAACCATCAAACTGGGATGACTTGAGCTGGACAGACTGTCCTGAATTACAAGCCTTACTGCAGAGTTGCTGCCATAACTGATCTTAGAGGCACTTGCCTTTTGGTGTTAAACAAATGGTATCAACCTGTAACACACAGTCTGGGAAGCATCCTTTGTGAACTGCCCGGCCAAAAGAACTATCTGTAAAATGTTTCATTGTAGTGATAAAAAACATGCATTTACCATACTTTTCACACTAGAGTAATGAGGAAGACCCCCAGGACTTTGTAGCACTTAGAACTGTTGAAAAATAAACTTAGTTTTGGAAGAAGGGTAAGAGGCTGTGGAATGCATGTCCAATCCTTCAAAAATATAGCTCCCTGGAATTTCAAGTGAAGACTGTTTTTATTATTATTTCCTTATCTACCATATGGATTGCATTCAGTCTGTTTCCATTCTCATGCTCCCTTCTTATTGCCTTCAGATACAAACTGTCACCAAGAAAGTGCTGGTGCCACTACCTGTTGAAGAGCCACCTAATGTCACTGATTCTGCTATTGCTATGGTGAATGAGACAGCACCACCTGAAGCCCAGATGGTCATTAAGAAAGGACTTGAATTTAAGGATGGCATGAATGTCCTGGGTAAGAAAATTTTCTGCCTGTCAAATATGTACCTCATATGTATGTCACAGCTTTTTGCTGTGGCTAAGTGTAGTCAGTGTTGTCCAATCTGCTCTTCAGTGCACGTTTAGTCTCTCCAGATAATCGCCAAATGTTATCACCTACTAGGTGTCCTGTCCATTGGTCTCTGAGATACCACAGAAACCAGCAAGTGAATTGTTCTGGATTGGCAACTTTGTGGTTATGAATTGGAGTACAGTGGCAAAGCATGTAGGAGGTACCAAAACCCTGCCCCTGCTCAGCCTCGTTCCCATTGGTTGGTTTGTGTTCCCTGCACGGGCAGAAGGACCCTTGGTCCCGTGACTGGAACAGTTCCTCGGCAGAGCTCCGGCCATGCGGCTGGAGAAATAAACATCTCTCTGAAACATCTAGCAAGAATCTGTCTGTCCGTATATATTTCCTTTCCACGGGACTCCTGGTTTGATATATGCGTGTTGCAGGATCCCCACTGCAACACCAAAAATATCCTTTCATCCTAGAAGAAGCTGACCTAGGCTAATACTAATGTGTATTGGCAAAACAGTATGGGGGAGAGCTTCAAGAGCCAGTGCTTCACACACCCCCTGATGGAGCTGAGCTAAGTTGTTTCCAGTGGTGTCTCGGGTGTGCTGAACTAATTTGGCTTGAGGCAGAGCTTGAAGTGAGAGGTGGAGTGTGAACCACACCACCCAAGAAAAATCCCAGAAAGACTTGACACATTTCTGAGTCACAGCTCCCTCCTCCTTTCATCTTGGCTGCTGACCTTTACCAGCTGCAAATGCCATCATGCCATCTTGTCTGGACAAGCCAGCAAGTGGAGGTGGTAGGAAAACTTTGCCTATCTCCCACCCTTTCCTGAAGCAACTATTCAGTCTGGGGTGGGGGCACATGAGAAACAAACATCTTCCACACCACTTCTATTTTCTCTTCTGTGTCTAGAATCCCTGTTTTGTCAGCCCAGAGAGGAGTGCTCCTCCTTCAACTCCTTGCTTTCTGCATGTGGGTGAAGTCAGTCACAGATTAGCTCTCAATTTGTAGCCTCACACCTACGCTCAAAGATGCTCTGTGACAGCACGTCCACAAGGCGGAGGCTGACACCTCTCTGTCTATCGGTGTTGTCCTCAAAGTGGGACAGTATGTTGGGCTACCTAATCCCCTGCTTTCTCTCACCACTGGGCCATAACCTTTGAAGGGCAAATGGCCTCTTACAGGTGCTGAACAGCTCCTGCTGACACAGTGGCTGCTGTGTCTGCAGACCTTCTTGAGGTGTTGGTGAGTTGAGTGGCTGCTTTGCTTAGATATAGCGGAGAAGATAGCATCTATAAGCTGATCTTGTTTTTCTGTGAAGCAGCCTGCTCTACAAGAGCCTTGTATCCTGCCTGCCTTCATGGCTCTCATTCCATTCAACATCTGTGGGCAGAGAAGCCACTTTCAGAGTTGCAAGTTGGCATTTTGCACCATGAATGAGGCAGCAGCTCAGTGCCAGTGCTGTTACCCTCACCTGCTTTTTTCTCTCCTGGAATTCTGCTTATGCATTAAAATGAAACAGTTGTTCTGATGTGAGAGATGCATTACATTTAATGCTGGGCTTGTTTTGTGCAGGCTCTGTCATGGATAAGAAAAGATCTAGAAGCCTGAATACAATTCCTGCAGAAAAGAAATATGCTGGGAAATTTGGTGTGGTGTTTTGACCAATGACTCTCAAATGTAGAGTTTTTTGGGTTGGTTTGGTATGGTTTGATTTGGAATGAAGAAGTGAAGATGTTGTGGGAATTTCCATCCAGTTTGAAAAAGCTGTACAAGCCAGGCAAATTCCTGCAAATAGGAACCAATCTGACTCTCATGAGTAACATAACAGCTCATTTGGAATTAATGAACAAAACTACCTATTAACATTTTCTAATGCAGATTCTGAATTCCAGGAAGTAACTCGGTCTTTGAAAAGCTTTTCATCATTTCTCTACGCTCTGCAGCACACAAACATATGCTTCACTTCCCTATTCAACTGACTCAACAAAGATAGCTTGGTCCTAAAGAATGACTTTGTATCCAGGAAATTAGATTAAAAAAAAAGAAGAAAAATCTGGTTGCTAAACCCAGTGTGAAGATACGGGACAGCCTGTCTTTTCCCAGGGTACTGGCAGCTCAGATTCCCTTATCTTTGAATGCTTTTGTGTCCCAGTAAGTTTTTCCATAGGAATTTCCCAGATGAGTTTACACATTTGTTGAATACTGGACTCATATCATGACTGAAAATTTAGCCTCGAAGGATCACTGAAGATTCAAACCATCTGTCAGTATCAGTTAATAATCCAACTCTGGACACTGAAAATTGCTGGATGGAAAAGGTTAGCATTGAAGAAATAGCTCCAAAGTAATCCATGACAGATGCATCAGTTGTTTTTTCACACTGATAGTCCAATACTCCAGATAATCACACCTCAGCATTTACATTTTGGAGCCAAGTGTTACCCAGATTGAATGCTACGATTTTGTATCCACTGATAGCCTTTTCAGTGAGGTTAATCTGCTTATTGGCAGTTCTGTGATCAAGTGAAAAACCCACCTTCTCCTCCCACCTTCTTCATTTACTTCTGCCTTCTGCATTTAAGAGGAATACTCCTCACCTGCAAAAGTTCTAGGCTACTTTTGCCTTTCCCTGCACTCCAGGACTGATTGGTCTGTAGGCTGAATCTGTCAAGGCACTTTTGTAAAGCCTGAGAAAATTCCTCTTGGTTCCTAGCAACTGTTTTAACAAGAGAGTTATGGTGCAGCACTGTGTTCCCTTTCCCATTTACCAGAGCTCATGAGGTTTCTAGTAGCTGCATGGCACTGAGAAGATTATTGTATATGTACTTTTTTGATGATCAGATCAATTCAGGGAAAAAAACCAACAAAACCGTAGTTGGGCTGTGAAACTGGAATTTAGTAAAACATTGAAGAATCAAAGTTGTTCTGAATTTGATCATGGTAGTTCAGCATTAGTACATATTAAAAAGACCCAAGACATTTGTAATACCCTATAGTTCTGAAATCCTGTGCCATGTGCTCTAGGATGGCCCTGCTTGAGCAGGGAGGTTGGACAAGACGACCCACTGTGGTCCCTTCCAAATTTACCTAAACTGTGATTCTGTGCTTCTGTGAAATCTGGATTAGCAGATAGTATCAAGACATTGACTAGGTGCAAAAACTTCCTAAAAGCCTTCTTTTTGTCTTGCAATTTTTCCCAATAGGTTTGATAGGATTCTTTATTGCTTTTGGCATTGCTATGGGGAAAATGGGAGAACAGGCCAAGATGATGGTGGATTTCTTCAACATCCTGAATGAGATTGTAATGAAGTTAGTAACTATGATCATGTGGTAAGTTTGTAGTTCTGACTTACAGCACAAAAAGATTATTTTTAAAAAGCCCTCTTAAAACCTTAATATAATGATGCCAGTTTGTTGTTAAAGAGTGTAATTAAATAGTTGACTGTTTAAAGCCTTGAAAGGTATATTAGAACCACAGCAGCATTATTTCTATTTGGTCAGGATTACTTAGGACCTAGTTTGAAACATTTCTGAAGATTCTGTTCTTTGTGTACTGAAATACAACACATGCATGTACCAGCAAAGGCCTTCAAAAGCCACATTGATTATGGAAGTTCATAGGAGGACACCTAAGCAAGCAAGAATGCCCCACATAAGAACATCCCAGTCTTCCTGGGAGGTTAGCATAATCCCAGGGTATTACCTAGGAGGTATAATTACAAAAAAAGCCTTGAGACACACTTTATTCACTGTCTTCTTTAGTAAAAATACTTTACCATCTAGTAAAATTACAGTAGTTTTCAGTGATGTGTAATCCCTTCACCCATAGTTTCTGCAGAAGGTGTCTTAGAACCTTGCTGCAATGGGGTCACTGGAAGATACCTGCCCTGTTTTTGAAGTATACCCATTTGTAATAATGGGGCCTGACGTGCCTTCAAGGAAGTCACTTTACCCAGTTAAGTCTGAGCTCTTGTTTACACTTCTGAGAGGGGATTATCATTTTGGTTCTTTTTGGTTGGTTTTTTTTTTAAGTGTTTCTTCTGAGTGCTTCCCCAGAGCTATTTGTATGCAGTGCCAAGCATGGCCATCTCACATACAACCAGTTTTTCAGAACATAAAAATGCATTGCTATGTTTGGCATAGTACTACTGTGTTTCCTAGGTCTTTGAGAGTAGAAATAGCCACTCCAACACAACACACGTATCACGGCTCATTGCTACCTGGGATTGCATGGTGTCCCTGGGAGTGATTTCTTCAGTTACAAGGCTGCCCTCTTCTCTAGAGCTCAATGGACACAGTGTATAGGAAAGGGAGCAGGGTGTCTGAGGTGCAGATTGTCAGCACCACCAGTGTTTCAGAGGGACATTGTTAGGCAAGAGTGATGCAGACAGTAAGAAGAGTGTGGAAATGTGCAGAATAACAGAAAGAACTTGAAGCGATGACTTTGCATTCCTGTTACGCTTCTGCTTTTCTGTAGATGATCTTGCTGCATAAAACCACAGTTGTTTTTATTCACAAAACTTTCAATATTTACTCAATCTCCACTCTATAGAGAGATGGTGACTATACTCCCAGAACCCTCCAGGAGCTAGAATTTACTCTTACTTCACTTAGCACCATTTGGTCGACCCAAGACATAATACCCTGCCTACAATATAAACACTCTCTAGTAGTCAGTGTTGCAATGGCAGGAAATCATTCAAGTTTCAAGAAATTCACTGTAAATATTTATTTTTATTGATGTGCCTTTTCTTTTTCTTCTCATGAAAAAAAAAGGAAATTGATGTTGGGAATTCCTTTTGTTCATCTCTGTTTAGAATTTTTAAAGACTTGTGGAGGCCAGAAGCAAGGGGGTTTTAGTGTGTGTTTATTAAGAAAAATGCACATCCTTATGCAGAGTTTTTATTTTGTTTTGCTTGGTTTATGATTTCTCAGCACAGACAGCTGTAACTCCCATGGCACCTACAGACTCTCAGGAGCATGGCACTGCTACACAAGCATAAAACAAATCAGACATCTGGCTCTGACACCATGTAACTCTCTATAAGAACTGTATTTTGTCAAGTTCATTGAAACATGGCATTTTATGATAACTGGTATAACAGCTGGCCTTGCATTTGAAGTGATTGAAGTCTTTCCAGGCCTTGGGCACATTGCTTGAGAAACCATGAGATATTCAAACAAAAACCAGGAAGCACTTTTATCCTTAAAGTCAGTTTCCTTTGTATTGTTTTAATGACTGAGGAGACAAAAACCCTACTCTAAGTAACGAAAGCTTATAATTAATGAGGAATCCGTAAATTAAAAAATATTTGTCTGAATTACTGAAAGAACATTGTGGAAACATTTTCAGCCTTCAAGATATAAATAGTTCATTTCAACAAATAGTTGAACTGAATTAAATAACTCAATCCCATGAAACCCAGATAAACAATGGGTTGTCAAAGTTATGTATTACAAACAAATCTACACGACTCTTTATAATGATGCAAGCCTGTGTGACATTATCATATCCTTGTACAATGTTGTTTCAGGATCAAAAACTATTCAGGAAAAGCATATTCCATTTGATAGGATGGAAAATGAAGTAGATGGGGAATTTGCTGGAGATGGCCGTTATTTTTTAAATAGATGTGAAAACTATCCCTTGAATGTCCATCAGTTCTTGATGTGCACCTCAGTGTTGAGCCTGAGAGCTCCCTACTCATCTGCAGTCTATATTTTGTTCAGCACAGTTTTTATGAGTATACTGCCAAGACGAGTTCTGCCTATGCTTGTTTTCTTTCTCCAGGTATTCCCCGTTGGGTATTGCTTGCCTCATCTGTGGAAAAATCATTGCCATCAAGGACTTAGAAGTAGTTGCTAGACAACTTGGCATGTACATGGTCACTGTGATTGTGGGTCTTGTCATCCATGGAGGGATCTTCCTGCCTCTGCTCTACTTTGTGATAACAAGGAAAAGCCCATTTTCATTCCTTGCTGGGATTTTCCAGGCGTGGATTACAGCACTAGGCACAGCTTCCAGGTACACCCGAGAAATACCAGTGTACTTTATTTTGTAGCAGATTATTAGCTGCTGTTTAGGCATAGTACATCTGCTGTTCTGACCTTCTCTGCAAAATCATTTTATACCACTGAATTAAAACTATTTTTAATACAGCCATGTTTATATAAATCAAAATACCACATTCCTTCAGGATTTTCTAGAGAGGTTGTATAGCCACCTGCAGAGATTTGGGATTTGCCGTTTGCCAAATCACTCATGCAAATTGTGTTAATTCTGTGTTCGTTTCCTCAACTAGGAAAAAGTGATAATTATTTATTTTGAAAGCATGTTAAGACCAGTCCCATTGCATTCAAGAAAAAAAAAAAACCCAAACAAACATTGCTAGGTTTCACAAAAGAAAGGAAAAAACCTCTCAGTTTGTACTTTAATCCATTTTGGCAAAATAATGGGACTTCAGTGAAAAGGTGAGCATTTTAGACTTGTTGCTAATGCACAGAACAGACACAGCAAAGTCTGTAAGTAACACAGCTCTCAGCAATAAATTCAGTAAAATCAGAAATCGGTGTTTTGCAGTGGGGCAGTCAGTAGATCTTGTGTTGAAAGTGTTTTTCAGTTAAATACCATATTTTAAAGTGTTTTCCTTCAATATTTGTTTTATTTCTGAAGAAAATTTAATCTTCCATTTTAATTAAAAAGGGGAAAACAAAAAAGCCTAGTTCAAAACTGACCACCAGAAAAGTGAGCATTCTTGATTTGAAGAATGCTTTGAAAGAACTGTAATTCATCTGTCTCTGTGGGTCAGCCCAAACCATTCTGCTGAACAGCTTCTCGTCTGAGGAACGAGAGTCTCTGGGGGACCTTACTGGTCTGCACAAATATCTGGTGGGACAGTGCCAAGAAGATGAAGCAATGCCCATCTTCAGTGGTGCCCAGTGACAGGAAGAGAGGGAGTGGGCACAAACTGAAACACAGGAAGTACCGTCTCAACACAATAAAACTCTTTTTGCTGTGATTTACTGTGACAGTGCATGAATGCTGGCACAGGTCACCCAGAGGAGTTGTGGAGTCTCCAGCCCTGGAGATCCACTAAACCTGTCTGGGCACTGTCCTGGGAAATGTGGGAAACCTGCCCTAGCTGCCCATGCCTTGGGCAAGGTGGTCAGGATGGGTGACCTCCAGAGATGCATTCCAACCTCAGTAATTTTGTGGCTCTGTGATAAACAATGTTGGATTATAGGAGATCTGGTCTCCCAAGAATTTTAATAACTGACCATTTACCTAAGGCTTTTGTTCATTGAAGCGTTTGAGTTTCCACTTCAGCAGTATTTTTGGATGAAGGTGTTTTATTTTGAGCAAGTGAATGCAATGACCTCAAATATTCCCACAAAAGCAAGGCATTGTGTGTCTGTGCAAAGAGCTGTTATCTTCCAGCCATATTTTACATCTTTTCCTATCCTCCTACTGTATTTCACATCCTTTCTTCCTGTCCTCCAGTGTCTAGGAACAACATGGGTTGTATTTTTTTGTCTGGCTTTTTCAGTCCTTAACACCATACCAATTTCTCCATTTAGAGCAAATTCACAATCAAAGAAATTTAAAATTTGTCTCTACACTCACAGGTCTGTGTATCAGTGTTACGGTCTGGTTCGTAAAATTACTAGAAATGTCTCTGCCCAAATTAAGGTGTAAACAAGACTATATGCCAAAGTCAATAGTATGGATTTTACTTAACAGTAAATATGAAAGAGAGAGACAAGGGAAGAAAGAGAGAGAAATAGAAAAGAGGTGAGAGGACAGAAAGAGAGATGAGAGTGACAGATTAAAGAAAATATCACCACTCTCTGGATCCCACCAGCATCCCATTGATGCTGTCCATCAGGTCACCTTGGTGGTGAGGGTCCCCCAAAAACATAGAATCCAATGGATTACTACACGTTCAGGCCAGGTGGGAATGCCCAAGTACTTCCCCCAGGGAGGGGGGCAGTTTGACAGTCTCTTGTAGCAGACTCTGGGTCTCTTGCATCATGTGCAATGCTGTGGTGCAAGGCCTCAGCAATGAGTCTGAAAAATTCATTCAGGCACTCTCAAGCTTTCATCCTACATCAAGTCATGTTCATGTCTTGGCCTCAGTCTCACTTCCAGCTAAATGTAGGCCTAATTTAAAAATCGTCTAAAAACGGCTTGAATCACAGCAGGAAGTGGAAGTAGAAAATGGAAACTGGTATTAGAATTTCTGATTTTGCTCCCTTATATGTATATGTTGTATTGATTTTAATTATGTCTTCTTTATGTTTTTTGCTTTCTCTCCCTAGTGCTGGAACATTGCCTGTAACATTCCGGTGTCTTGAAGAAAATCTTGGCATTGATAAGCGTGTAACAAGGTTTGTTCTTCCTGTTGGAGCAACTATTAACATGGATGGAACTGCCCTTTATGAAGCTGTGGCTGCCATCTTCATAGCACAGATGAATGGGATTGACCTGGATGGAGGCCAGATAGTTACTGTGAGGTCAGTTCAAAAGACTCCTTTGTTTCTACAGACTGTAAAATGTGAATGCTTGGGGTTGGATGTCTTCTCAGTAGCTGAGTTGTCTCAGTTGGATTCACTATGAAATCCGTGGATTTCTAATAATGCTATACAAATGAACGTTTTATATATAGGTCCTGGTTCTCTGGTGATGTTTTCTATCATTTGCAGCCTTAGTGCATGCTGGTGGTGTTTTACACTTCTGCAGTTGACAACTGTCATGGTTTAACCTCATGTGGACACCAAACCCCAGACCCAAACAGCCACTCGCTCACTCCCCCACCAGCAGGATCAGGGAGAGAATCACAAGAATAAAAGAAAACTCACAGATTGAGATAGCAGTAGTTCAACAGGGAAAGCAGAAACAGTGCACACAAGGAAAGCAAAACGAGTTAATTCACTGCCTCCCACGGGGTGCGCAGCCATCCCCAGGAGAGCAGGTCCCCGCCATGCGTGACGGTCACTTGGGAAGACAAACGACATCACTCCAAACTCCCCTTTTCTCCTTCTTCCTCCCACTTTATACACTGATGGCGTACGATGTCACGTGGTCTGGCTTATCCCTTTGGTCAGTTGGGGTCACCTGTCCCAGCTGCATCTCTCCCAACCTCCCGTGCACCCCCAGCCCCCTCACCACTGGGGCTGTACAAGAAGCAGAAAAGGCCTTGGCTCTGTGTGAGCCCTGCTCAGCAATAACAAAAACATCTCTGTATTATCAACCCTGTGTTCAGCACAGATCCAAAACACAGCCCCATACCAGTCACAGTGAAGGAAATTAACTCTACTCCAGCCAAAACCAGCACAGAAAACAATGTCAATTGTAATATAAAGCATTCTCTGTCCAGTGAAATGTTTTGGGTTTTTTTTACTTTAGGGGTATGCTACAAGTCATATATGGGGCATTAACTTTCTAGAATATATCTGTTTATATACACTAGAAGAAAAAAGTGTGCCTAAAAAACCTGTCTATGTGTTTATGTTTGCCTGTACTTTTTCTTTGACTTTGGTGAACAGGAAAAACGTAATGAACTGAGGGTGAGATTGTCTGTAGCATGGTCTGGATACTCCCAGACCTTTTATCTCTAACCCAGCAAATATTAACTGTAGTCTTTTAATATCAAATTGTCTTACCCAGAACAAAGCTGAGCATCTGTAAGGACAAAAGAAAGTACCCATTAAAAAAGGATAAGAGTGATTGAAGACTGTTTACTGTAAGGGAGCTTTAACTTGATGTAGACAGCAGGTCTAACATTTTGAATAGTTAAAATGGAAACCACACGTGAAGGCTGCCAAGTTTGTCTTCTTCCTGTAGTTTTCACCCACACAGTTTTCTTTTATTAAACCTTTTTAACACTAAAGAAACTCCTGCAAAGGGATGTCTAATTCTATGTTTCTTGCCCAGCTATACTAGTTCCACATTTTCCATTCATTTACTTCCTGTCCTGACTCCTGAAATAGTAAAGCCAAGTTTGTAAATGGTTCAGGGCTGCTTCTAATGAAGGTGGATGCTAGACCTGCATGATGCATATCTGTTCCTAAAACTGAAAACAGTCATTTCAGACATGCCACATATTAAACTAAATTGAGACCAGGGAAATTCAAATCAGGAATCTGCTGTTGTCCAGGAGATTTGTTAGGCTTGAACCTGAGTTATTCATCTTCTCTTCCTCTGAGGGATTGACAAATTGTCTCTTCCTGATCTCACCATTTCAAGGCTGGCGTATGCAGCTTTTTGACTGACATTTACAAAGCAGGGAGCAACTTTGGTCTGTTTGTAAAACCACTGGTTTTCCTCTTCATGCATTTTTGCTACAGCAATATGACAAGAACTATCCCTTGAGGTGACAATACAAATGAAGGAAAGATTATTAGGTTTTGTCTGGTACATGCACTTTGTGATACTGAGAATATTCAAATGACCCAGACATAACATCATTAATTAGCTTTTGACCAGTCCTAGTTACTTCATACTGCTCATGTAGTTCCTCTGATTTCCTGTATTCTTTGGGAGAGGATGATCTTGGAAATGGTAGCTGAGCCAGGTTCTGTTTAGTTCTGAACAGTGCTAGCTTCATTCCCCTCCAGGTCTGTAAGTTCTGCTGTGGGAAGGTAGGCAGGAGCATTTCCTCACAGAGCTTGGAAGGAATGCCTTACCAGTTTAGGCTGGAAGTGCCTGAGGATCTGGCATCACGTGCAAAGCCTGACAGCAGAGCAGAGCATCCTGCCTGCACACCTGCTGGAACTATCTGGGTGTTTAGTAAGCAAGGTTGCACTGTAACCCAGACACCTGACAAACACACTGCAGCCTGGGTCAGACCCAGCCAGCCAGCATCTGGCAGCTCTAAATCGGGCTAACATCCTCATAGATGACTTCTGGGGCTAATGGGCAAGTATTTCCTGCATAGTTTGTTTCTCCCTACTTCTGTATTGGAAGCACTTTCAGGTTTGTTGGGTACGAGTTGTGGGGTGAGCCCCTGCTCCCTCCAAGAAACCCAAAGAAAATGGCACCGGCTGTGGCGTAGTTCACTGCTTTTATCTGCTAAGGCTCTCCCACAGCCCGATTTCCTGGGCATTTTTTTCCAGACAGCCCAGTCATGGAATTTTTCTCTGTGTCAAGCGAAGTCTCCCCAGAGACAGAACCTCCCTCCATTTTCTGCCTCCCTAACACGTGGCATGTGTTAGGGCTTTCAGCATGTGTACAGCCCCTACAGTAATTTTTCACTTCATGTATAACATATGTTGAGGCATAAATAAAAGTCAGATTGGTCCCTCTCACCCACTTTACTTTTTATTTACCCTCCTCCTCTCCCTCTTCTTCCGCTTCTCCTTCTCCTCCTTCTCTTCCCTGTTTTTCTCCCCTTGACTTGCTCTCTGACAAATTTATTTTCCATTCTTTATAGGACTGCCCAGTGATGTTGATATTTGTTATGGTCTGTGTTGTATTTTTACAAACCTTTGAAGCTCAGACATTCATTCTACTGATCTTTATCAAAATATAAGAGGCAAAAACAAACACAGGTTTGGATTTATTAAACAATCAGATCAATTTTGCTTTTTCATCTAGGGTAATTTGTATCCAGGCTTGGTGCACCACTGGCTTGTATTTTGCGAGTTTTGGATACCAAGACTTTTATTCTCCTGTATTTAATAATAACTGCTTTCTCTCAGCCTTTAATTTACAGTTCAGTCTTTAGGTAATGTAAATAAACAGAAATGAATCGCCCTGAAAATTCAACCTGTAGTCACCAAACTTTAGCATGTCTGGATGGTCAAAACTCAGGATTCAAAACCCTGGATGTGTCGTCTGTGGAGTTCAGAGAACACAACGACACAGATTTGAATGTCATAACTAGCTTACAGAGAGCCCTCTTCCAACTCTTGGAACAAACCCATAGATCTGGCCTACCCCAGTAAATATTTTTAGAGAAACACATGAGTGCAAAATAATGACCTGAGCTTACCTTGATTTGTCCTATGGTTGTTAGTTTTATGGGAAAAACACACTAAAAATGTGACCTTCCTAATGATCACATGAGTATGCAAGGAAAGTGTATGTTCCTCTTCTTGCTACTGCCATTTGATTTTTGTTTTTGCAGTTTGACTGCCACCCTTGCCAGTGTTGGAGCTGCCAGCATTCCCAGCGCGGGACTCGTCACTATGCTGCTGATCCTGACTGCAGTGGGTCTCCCTACCCAGGACATCAGTTTGCTTGTTGCTGTTGATTGGCTTTTGTAAGTTGAGCTGACTCTGCTGCTTGGTGCAGAAAAAGTAGTGAAGTAATGTTTGTCCACAGTGCTTTCCAGCCATTGGTCTTAAAGAACTTTGAGTCTCTCCTCCACAGATAAATCAAAGGAGGAAATGGGCTGTTACCCCCTTAGTGAAGTAGGAGACACTGAAAGCAGCTTCTCAGCTGTTACGGTTACAGAGCTACTGAAGTCAGTTTCTATGAGCAAAGGGTCTTCTTGGCACACTTGTGAGCGCACACTTTTGTATTATCTTCTTCTTAATGATGCCTTTCCATCATTCAAGAGCAGTTTTCTAATCTTTGCTTTCATGTTTCTGTTTATTATAGTTCTGGTCTAAAATGAAGGATGAACGCTGAAAATGCAAGTTCCATCAGGATGTTGCCAGCAAGTTATAGGGTGATTTGGGATTTGTAGCATCAAATGTTTTATACTAGTAGGGGGGGAAAGTCAGTTTCTTTTCGTACATAAGAAAGTAAAATACCTTTAAAAAGAGTCTGTTCTAGGGCAGGACAAAGACCAAAGACAAATAAGAATGAAAACTGAAATAAAGACGGTAATTCCCTAGTTTTCATTTTACTGACAGCTCACTCAAACTGGAAAGAATGGCTTTCATTTCCAAGGACTTGTGATCAAAGTCCTCCATTGTGATCAATGACCTCCAGGCCACTGCAGGTCCTCCAGCAAGAAACAGCTAACCCACAGATTGTTTTCTGAGGCATTTGGTCTTCAGTACTTGAATACAGAAGCTGTAAATACAGACAGAGGGTATGCCAAGCCACATCCTTTCTTTTGCTGTTATTTGACAGCTTGGATATCTTTCTGTCATCTGTGCACAGCTGAAAGAGACTCAGTAGCCCTTAAGTTGTACTGGCCCCTAGAGAGACTTTCACATTGTCCTGTACTGCTGCAGCACAGTACGTTCTGATGTATTCTGGTCAACAGCCAGCTCTCTCTCCCCTAGTATTCTTTTAAGTAGTAAAGATGTTTGGTTTTGTTTTTCCAGCTGTGGTGCCCAGAAAGGGAGACATAAATATAACTGTACTATTTATGTGTTTTCTAGCAGCCTAGGCTGCCTGCTTCTGGTACCTTTCAGTCCCAGATACACAACCAAAATTATGCAAGAAGAAATAGCAGAGTTGAGAATGTGCATGTGCAGATAAAATAGAAGTTTAATTTTCTGTCATTATCTTTTGGCTTATTGAGAAGAGGTCAAGAACTTAATCAATCCTGACATATATTTTGGGTCTACTGGCGTTCTCTATCTGTCACTAAGAATTTTAAAGGCTAACATGCAGCTCTGATTTCTGCTTCAGGCAAAAATGAAAGAGGAATTTACAGCTTGAGGAGGCAAAGGGAAAACTTGACTTATATAATGTTATATATAACTGAATTTCATGATATGATGCAGAATGGTTAAATGAGAGGGTACAGCAGGCAAAGTACAGCTGGCATAGGGAATGATGTGATATTCAGTGGGTTTATTATATTTACAATGTCATAGCTGAAAGCAGGAAAGTGATATAGGAATCTGCAGCTGGAAGAAGGAGAGAAAAAAAATGTAAAAATATATTTTAAGTATCTGTTTCTCTTGGCTCTCAAAGTAAGGCAAATAGGTAGGTTTCTGCAGCTGGTAGGAGGATGTGCAAAAGGAGCCTGTGGTTTGTTTGGTTTTTTTAGGGAAATGTATTTTTAAAATATTCCTGTGGACTGAGCAGCTCTTCCCACACCAGCAAGCCTCAGAGCTGTAAGTTTATCAGCAGTTCTGATGCACTAGTGGGTGTTGTATTTCATTCTCAGCTTCAGCAGCATTGTTCCCACTGGCTAACCCAACCTTGCTTAGGAAATGAAAACTTCTGTACTGCGGAGCTGTAGCAGTGATGAATATATGTAGAGGAAGGATAGCAATTCTGAAAGAAGTATTTCAAGGTGTCTTTCCAAAATAAATGGAGGGCAAGAGAACTTGCAGCCCAAACGGTTGGGTTTGGATCCTCCTGGCCTACAATTAGCAGTGCAACTGCAACTGTGATTCAGAACTGAAAAAGGGAAAAAGATGAGAAAAGAGGTGAAAAGCTCTGTGTCGTGCCACTGGTGCTGCAAAGTCAAGACACTGTCTGTTGGTGAAAGTGTTGTACTTATTAATCTGTGTTCAACAACTAATAGCTTCATTTTCCATCTGCTGGTGGTTGTGTTACGGTAGCCACAATGATCTAATCAGCTATGAAAAATGATGCTGCTGACATTACTATGTTAAGAAAAGGCACACAAGCCAACTTTTGAGCACGCTTTTGCACACACAAACCAGACCTGAAGAATTTCTGAAATGAAATGTCATAAAAACATATTTTCTTTACTTACAAACACTGCCTTCTCCCAATTCTTCAGATCATTAAATAATGATAAAGCAATATTTCTAACAGAATGTAGAAGAGAAAGTTAATAAAATATTTAAGACCCAATTCCAGCCACTTTTCTGGAACCCATGGGTAAATGCAACCAACCGTGTAGACATACTTGGAACAGCCCTTCAATAACATTTAAATTTGAGATAAAAAATGATTTTAAAAAATGTCTTACTCTGAGTTTTCCAATATTTTTGATGAAAGCAAGTATCAGAACATCAGTTCATTTTACAGTACTACCACCACCTGACACTGTGGTCTTACCCAAACCACTTTTGCATGATTTGGTCATTGTGTAACACAAAGATGACTTTATGTCAAATCCTTAAACTTGGCACTCTCTCCTTCAGACTGGAGCTGAAAGGTTTCCTTATCAATTTTTTCTCAAGCCTCTCCAGTATCTGTTGGGTTGTTAAATCTTTCTACCTCCCATGCATACATACCCAGTGTAAGCTCTTTCACCAGGCAAGTTTCCCAGGATTTCACAACTCTTACAGTTTCTCAGTTTAAAACCAAGGACAACACAGCAGTGACATTTAATGGGACAGTAATTATATGCCAACAGATGGAATAAAATGAGCTTATTTTGCTTGAGCCACAAACTGGGTACTCTCCAGATGTGAGCTGGCAAGCTTAGTAAATATCAGTAGTACGAGATTAGTGGTATTTTGCAGCAAAGAGAGAGGAATTAGGGAAAATGAGCTTGGACAGCTGATCCGGTACTTAAACCTTCATTCAGTAACTCAGAAATAGATTGCTTCAGTTCTGACTCTGTGCCTTGGCTCAGATCTAGATTCAGAATATTCAGACCTAGTTGAAGTCTGGATGTTATGAACAGGCTCTAGACTGCAACTTTCCTACATTTATGTTGTTTACGTTGTCCCACTTGCCTGGAATTAATTGGTTGGTTGATTTGAACAAAAGAGTAAGTACAATTGTCTTTGTTCTTCATAGGGTGTTTTTTATAGGGTGTTCTTCATAGGGTATTTTTTGCCCCAAAAGAGGTCAGTGGCACTTTGCTGTTGATGCCTGACAGCTGAGACTTCGCCCTTTCTGTTGTGAGGAACTTCCTGGCTTCCTTTGGTTTGCACAGTGTACCATGTTGTGCATCAGTGTGCAGTTTGTACTGCTGAATCTCTCAGCTAGTAGTACGTGTGCATGAGCTGGAGCATCTCCTCAAATGACCCTTTCAGAATTTGAATTCTGCCTCAATTATATTTATGTATTCTCTCTACCTTGTTTTTTTGGCATCCTGTACTATCTCTCTGTCATCTGGCATCAGTGAATCCTTTCAAAATTTACTACCAGTCATGCAAAAAAATTAAGTATGTGTTCTTTTTGTAGAGTTGTATTGCCAGGTTCAGTGTATTTAATGGTCTTAATTAAAAATCACTCCAGAAAGTCTTATTTTCCTATTCTACCACTCTGACCAGGTTTAAAATAGTCTTCGCAGGCATTGGATGAGAAATGTATAAAGCATTTAATTTGTGTGAAGCAGAACTGGAAGGATGTTTCCCTCCTATAGGTTGTTGGTTTGTTTCTCGGGGGAATTACTGTAGAGGTTTTTTTCCCTTCTGGGTATTCCTTTGAAGCCAAAAAGAGAAAATTAACTGCTTCAGCAAAGATATTACACTACAAAGTCTTTAAATATGTAAGCCTGATAATGCTGAGAGGGAGAGGAGAAACTTGAATGGGATTCTAATTCCACAGCTGAGAAAGGCAGATTTACCGATGTGTAGAGCAAAGATGTTAAAAAGGGCTCAAAAATGTATATGGTCATGAATAAGCATGAATAATGAATGTTTATCAGTTGACATTTTATATACTTAGATGTTTTCTTCTTGGTGTTCTACAGGAAAAGGAGATGTCACGCAAATCTAGTACTAGAAATACTAGAAAGGTTGTTTTGAAATTAATCACTGTCTTGGGAAATGAGGTCTTACATGCTAGCTTTTGTCACTTGGCAAATGTCCACACTATTAAACCTGGCCATTTTGTTTAAATGAATTTTCATGAATATACTTCTGAGAATTAATCAGTGTAATCATTTCTCTGACCTATTTGGCAAAGCTAGACTCAATTGCTTTAAGTCAGTTTAATTTGCAACCCTTGGTCAGAAGGTTTTTAGGAGTTTTATATTTAGTGCAGATATGAAGAGGCAAATGAGACTGTAAATGATTTCAACATGTGTGCTGCAGCAGGGAAGATAGCAGGACTCAGCTCCCATTTTTGCAGAATTTTGGTCAGATGTGGGGCAGAATTCTGAATTCAGGGAAAATCCACAACTGTGACTTCGCTGTTGACAGATAGAGCCACCCTAAAGACAAGACAGGAGAAAGGTGGCATGTCTGTTTAATGGCATCCTGTCCAGAAAGTGCCAACAAACATATTTTTTTGTAATGAAGCATGTTAGCCTCTCTTGGCACCCTCCTACAGTGAGGGGCACTCGTTAGTGAAATGCTGTCACAGGCTCATAATTTTGTAGGCCATGACCTATATTTGGATTGCTCATATGCCAAGTTCTGGCACACGTAGTATGAGTGGGCATGCTGCCACACCAACAGATGGCCATCTGTAAAGATGGTGCCAGAAGAAGAGCTTCAATGGCCTAAGCATTATGGAGATATTTCAGGCATTTTTGTTCCCCATAGTTTGCTCACTAAGAGTAAAGGGAGAGGTCTTCTGTTAATTCATACTAGAAATGAGAACAGCTCATTAGATCCAAAATCCTTTTCTCTGGCTGCATTAAGTTCAGTGCTCCAATAAATTCAGATGAAACAAAGGGCAGTGGTGTGAGCTGGGCACCCTGATACTGAAACCTCCAGCTCCAGAAGCCGGCACTGGGGGATGTCAGTCAAGCACGGCTCTGCAGTTTGGCTGGGATCTAGCATACGTTCTTTGCCAAACTCCACGAGAATAAGCAGCTGGGACCCGGCAGTTTGAACATCCTCCCTGTCTGAACAAGTCCCTTGGGAAAGCCAACTTCTCCCATTTCCCTTGAAAGCTCCCATCTCTCTGTTCAAAAGATACCTTAAGCTTCCTGAAATGAGTGCAGTTAACTGTACCAGAAACAGGGCTGCCATGCCCTACTTTTTCTTCCTCTCAAACCATTCAGCCTCTGCATTTTCCTTCTTTTGTAGGGACCGGATGAGAACATCAGTCAATGTAGTGGGGGATTCTTTTGGTGCTGGCATTGTCTACCACCTTTCCAAGGCAGAACTTGACACCATTGATTCCCATCACAAAGGGCATGAAGACATTGAAATGACCAAGACTCAGTCAATCTATGACGACATGAAAAATCATAGGGAAAACAACTCAAACCAATGTGTTTTTGCAGCTCACAACTCAGTCATGGTAGATGAGTGCAAGGTACCTTTCACATTTATGGATATTGAGACATGTATATAGCACTGCATGCTTTATTTTATCTTATTTTATAACTTGCATGTATTTTTCAAATCATTCTGCAAATAACAATGTGACAACAAGGTCCATGAACCCCAGACATTTTGAATGTGTTTGAGCAGTTCAAAAGATGTTTTTTTGCACTCTTCTTAAAACTTGTCATTTGATGGGAAAAAATCATGTACTTTGTTTACATATCAAAAGGCAAGATGCAGCGTATTATGGAATATGCCAAGACACAGAGAATATGGCATCACCTTCTATGGACATTTACTTAATTTTCTGTGGCAACAGAGAACTTAATTGCCAACCCAAATGAAGGATGGCTGCAGTTCAGATGCAGGTGTTGTCACTTGCTGACTGCCTTCATGATATGCTGTTCAGAGGTCGACGCATTGAATGCGCTTTAGCATGAGAATGCTCCTGCACTCACACAGCATGCTTCTGCTTCGCTTCCATCAGCGTTCCTTCCCCAGGCACTAAGGCACAATCACTGTATTCCCTCTGTAACCCTTGCTGTAACTAACATGCAATATTAATACGAATAATAACGTCTAGATCAGAGTGAAGTGAGCTTGAGCAACCCCACCAGCTGAATGAGAAGACAGTTCAGGAGATTAGTGGTTAAAAGTTCGTTAAGAACCCACCAATGGGATGGGGCAGTTTAAAATCCAGAGAGAGATTTTGAAAAGGAGGAGAAAAGAGAGTGAAACAAGGTGGAACTTCTAATTTCATAGTCCTTTTTTTGTATTTATTAATGCTCCAGTCTGATGCTGTACACTGTCTTTGAGACAGTGGGGTTTGCCAATCTGCTTACCTTAGCCATTTATCCAGACAGATTCTCTTATATCTTCCAGCTGCCACAACTGAGCCAGTATCTAGCTGTGAATGACTGCACTAAGTCCAATAGCAGATCACCATTTATATTGGAAATATAAGTCCTATATTACGATTTTCACTTGTCTCTAGCCTGGCTGGAAATATTCTTTAGAATTATTTTTTTTCCTAATGCTTACTTCTTGAGAATGCAGGCCAAACCTGGATTTTCAGGGGAAAATGTAATACTGAATTCAGAAAAAAAAAACCAAACAGCTTTCATCCTATCTTCAATTTTTCCCTGAATGTTCCCAGGTTTCAGTAAAGTGATTTTTTTTTTTAAATCATGCATTTTTTCTGACATGGCTCTCTCATTTCTCTTCAGACCCACTCTTTTTCCATGAGAAAAATTTAAAAACTAAGATCTGAAATGGAAAGAGAATATATGCTTACATAAAACCGAAAATTGTCATTAATTTATATTTCTCAAAAAAGGGAAAGACACAAGACATTAAAATTTGAAGAAAAAAAGAAACTGTCTGGAAAGAAAGATAGAAAGCATGTGCACACACACTTTTTGGATAACTTCTTTTGGAATTTTTTGAACACTGTTTTTAAGTTAAATAGACAATGCTGATTTCAGTAGGTTTAAGAGTCTGTTTGTGGAACTGAATACTGATGATTTTATCTGCTCCCCGTCTCTGAGATTTGCACAGAGATCCAAGTCAAGTTAGAAAGTAGTAGCCTGTTGGTGCAATCAATACTTGCTGCACTTCCTTTTCTCTTCCGTTTCTCATATAATTTCCCTCAGCTGAGGCAATAGCTTGCCTCAAAAACATGGATTAATGGTGCTGTATGTCATCCTAAGCATACCCTTTAATTCAAGTTTGGGACCAGTGATTTATGAGCTAGAAATATTTGTCCTTTTAAATTGTTTTAGGTTTGGTCTGCTCACAGTCTCAGTTTGCTCTTTGAAACTCATGAAAAGAGCCAGGCTTTACTGGATTGAGCACAAGACTGACTTTGAGCAGCCCACTTCTCTTTTCTGTCTGCAAGCTGCCAAAAGGATGTGTTGTTGGGACCTAACTGATGAGCTATGAATATATGCTGACACTTGCAAAGCATTTGGATCATGTTGAAGTGGTCTACAACTCCCAAGTGTTAGACTTGCAAAGGCAACAGAGTGTAGGATCTGGGGCTTCGAAACAGCTGCTAAATTTAAAAAGACATCTCTTCATCCTGTCCAATGCACTGGTGGGTTGAAAAGCTTACTGCAACTCTGGTCAGGATATGGAAAAGCTGATCTACCAGAATGCCCTTTCTATTTACTTTCTGTAATATATTCCATGTATAACACTAGTAGTTTATAATTTTGCATGGTCATTGTACATAATTAATAAGTAGTTTACCTTTATATGGGGTTAGAGTGGTTGTTATTGCATGATATTTTTGTATTTTTTTATTATCGTATTTCACATGACTCTGTGTGATTTTCATTTCTGAATAAGCTGTTCATTCCTGTACTTGCATGTTTTCCCCTTCCAATTATCTAAGAAAAAGCTTGACTTTGTTTCAAAGATCAGTGCATTTTGTCATGTTTCCATGTCCCAATGCTTCCATGCATCCTGTTTATCCAGCATGGGGAATTTCAGCTCTGTCTTTAAGTTTTCAATTGAAGCTGAAGATGTTAACTTACAAGGTAAGTTAGGAAAAAGTAAGCCATCCATTTAGAATTAAATGAAAGATACTCTCACATTATCAAGATCTACAATACTTTTGTAAAGTTAAATTGACATTTTACCTTTTTTGATTTTTGATTATTTAAAGTAATTTGGCTGGAGATACCTTTCTTGAAACTCGGGTTCATTTATACTGATCTCTGGAATGGAACATACGACACGCTGTTCACTGTGAGTTGGTAGATCTCTACAGGTCTTCTACCATACTTAAAACCTAAAAATTCCAGCATGTATCTTTACAGGAAAGAGTGAGGTTCTGTTGTACATCATGTGCGACCAGTTTAGCATTACTGTGAATTTTTAATTGGACTATAGTCAAAATATTTCACTACATTGTTACAGTGGTATGATGAACAATGCGTTCACAACATGTCTTTTCTCCCATTTCTTTAAAGGTGGTGTAATTGTAGGTGAGTTTGTGTAGAGACACACCTCTGATTATTCTGGCCTTGCATATTTTTCATGTTGTTGCATCAGTTACGCAGCTTTGCTAAGGAATTCCACTGAAAAAATATGATTTTCTACACTAAAAAAATAAATAGTCTGTTTTTGAAATAATCCAGAGAAATCTACAAGGGATAGAAAGGAGTAGAATCTGACATATTTATTTAAAAAAACCTGCAGTGAAGGTTAAGAAAATGTGGAATATTTTTCTACTACTGATGTTTTCTAGTCATTTTAATAAATAAATAAATGAACAGGAGTGTCACTATTTGGGAGTGTTGTGAATTCTGAATAAATATATTTACTTATATAATAAGTGACAGTGTATGTAATTCCTGCAAATATCATAACCTTTCATATAAAACTCACTACTTTTCTTGTCAAAGTGCCTTGGCCTTTAAGTCGTTTGTTGATGATAATTACTTGCAGGTAACACTGGCAACCAATGGCAAATCTGCAGACTTCAATGTTGTTGAAGAAGAGCCTTGGAAACGTGAAAAATAAGTGAAGAGATTCCTAGCTGCATCCTTAATAAGTCCTGAAGCTATCTTCTGGCAGAAGATACCATGATTAAAGAAGATTTCTCCTTTTTTTTTTTCTATTTAACATCTACCATTTCTGCTTAATTTTGTAACTGAAACTTAGCAAAGATCTCATCAAGTCATTGTAGTGTCTTTGCCAAGCAATGATCCACAGCCATCTGTCTCCCCTGTGTTACAGTTTGGATGATGCACCTGGAGAATCCTCCATGCAGTGCAATGTGCTCTCACCCACTTCCCCTTTCATTCAAGACACAGAGAATGTAAATGCTGCAAAATGGGAAGATCAAAGTGCCAGTACAGTTCACTACAGGGACTCAGGGTCACAGATACAAGAGAACATAACACCACGTAAGCCTTCAAGTGTTTTGGTGACTCTTGTGGCATACCCGATCTGTTTATCACTGTATGGCTAAAATACCTTTTGAAAACATCCATAAAGATTTCTATTTGTTTTGATAATAACAAGCACTGTACTTTCGTGCCTAGTTGTACTTTAAACTGACCTTGTATCCAGGGGCAAGATTAATGCATAGAAGTCAATAAATTATCCCAGACATTTTGTTAGATCAGTACAACTAATGCTTAGCATCAAGAGAAGACCTTAGATTTGTATGTGCATGGGGTGTGTTTTTATCAGATGTCCCAGGGCAGGTGCAGCCTTTGTTTTATGCTGGGGCTGTGCTGCTTCGTGACCACAATGCACCATACAATGCAAGGCAGTATAACTACAGAGGTGGTAGTTCCTTCACTAAATCTATGTCTGATGCGCAAAATACAGAAAACCATGGACTCAGTTGTGCTGTTTTTAATCAAAGTAGGTAGTACCTTACTTTTTACCCTTCTCCACTGATGTCAGAGGGATTTCTCACGTGGGTGGGATACTCAAGTAAGGTACTACTGAGATTGATTATGGATGTCCTGATTGGGTATTTGATAATGAACTGCAAACAAATTCTGTATCTATTACTCTTACAGAATTTTTGAATGTGATCATCAGTAGCATTTGCTATGAAGTGAAAGCCATCTTTCAAGTATGTCATGTTTCAGAGAGTGGCTAAATCCTGAATTCATTGCTAAACCAAATTCCATATAAGGTTAAGAGAATTTGTCCAGGGTTAGGACTGAATGAAAATGAAACCAGAATTTCAGGATTTAGGCCAGTACGTTGAATTTACATCTCTCTCTCTCTTTTGCAGAGTAATAAGTATATAACTCCCTAATGTCAAAGAAATGTTTCTTTGAGCACATGGCATCTGAATTAATGAGATGGTGTTTTGTCAACATGCTATATCTGACTAAACCTGTCGGAAGAAATTGCAGTGAGAATAATCACCTTGTGAAATTTTTTAAAGGTTCTTGTTAATACTTAGCAATTTTAAGATACTGGTGAATACCATTATACCGTTACCACGTTCCATAGCAAAGCTGAGCCACATGGCCTTGGAAGGTTCTACTCACAGAACAAGCTTTGTGCAATTTTGAGGGGAATTCTCAGAAGTTTTCAGAATTAATCAGAATATGAGCATATGTTGAAGTTAAAAATGGCAAGAAACAGAGTTCAAACATTTATGGAAATAGGCCATTCAGTGTCTGTGCTCAGACCTGTCATGGGTTTAAACAGGAACAATGTGTTTAACTGTTGAGTGTTATTTGGCTCTGTAGAAGCTGTTAAAGTAAAAATATAATCTGCTTTTGTTCATCTGCATTCATATAAATATCTCTGAAACTGCACATGGACCTGAGCCAGCCAAGGCTACTTGCATGATCAATGATGTGCAAGATCAAGTCCATTGTCAGAGTATCCCTCATTTAAGCATTTATTATGGAATATTTTTCTTACCACTGTATTTTTGTCATCACTTGAATGCTATGGCCAAGCAAATCCTAAGCAAAATGGCCTATATAATTTAACAAATATTGAACCACTGTGAATTCTGTAGGCCTGTAACATTAGAGGGGGAGGCCTCTTCCAAAGGCCTCCTGAAGTATCTTCAGGATTTTATTTTACTTTTTTTGTGAAGGATGGAATTGTAGGTTATTCAGAGAAGTGGCAGACAGGTTGTATTCTCTTTTCTTCAGTCATTGCTATTAGCATATCCAGAGTTAACCTGTATCTAGCTATTGCTTCCCAAGTAGCATTCACTGGGTTATGTGCCAGAAATGTGCCTGGGATGGTGTGTAGGTACTGTAAAATGTTCCTTACTCTGAGGGTGCTGGCTCTCATCAAGTGAAATTCACTCTCACTCAAGTGGTAGTTATATCCAAGAATAATACACAGCATTTACCCCAATTTATATCCAGCGTTCTTGAGCTGTTTCATGGCACAACTCATCCAATAATAGATGATTTTTCATCCTCTTCACCATAGCAGTTTCTTGGGAGCAGGCACACTGATTGCTTGTGTTGAAAGTAGCTTTAGAAAACTGGTCCATATACTCTTAACTGTCATTTGAAACTGTTTAGCAGTTGGAAACAAACAGGAATGTCAGAAACATGTGACTAGGCAGCTCCACAAAATTACATATTGAGAAATACTTAGAATATGCTTACAGTTATCCACTTGGGATGTAATGTCCTTTGAAGAGTGCTTCTTTGGATGGAGACTAGGGAAGGAAGGAATGCAGTGCTAGAGAAACCCCACCCACATATGGGAGAATAAATTTGGATCTTTTGATAGGATTAGAATAGCAGACTGTGATTTTAAAGTGGTAATTCTGTAGATACAGTAACTCAGGGATTTTTCAAAATATAATTATGATGGTATTTCTCTATTTAAATGTGGATGTGGGAGAAGGAGAAATGTTGGGTTTCATGAATTCCTCTGCTTGTAGCCTGACTGAATATTTAATATAGTGTTACTCCAGAGCAGCACTGTATTAAATCATCAAAAAGCTTTCCATTTCTGTGGGAAAATATAACTCACTCTTGGCTTTCATTTCTCTATTTGCTCATTCCACATGAGGCCGTGTTGCTACTTAACTAAATAAACAGAAAATAACCGAGGGACCATCCACTTCAGCTAAGCCAAGGTTCACGTTTCAGCAGGCAGTTCTGGTTACTGGCCAGCCTCCTTTTACTTTCACTAGGAGTGTCAATGCATTAATATGCATCTGGCAAATTTTTTGTATCTGCTCGAAGTGCTGGGGTGGTAAAGTTAAAGGAATAGCTCAGTGAAAAGTCATTTGGTTTCTGTGTAGTCCATACTGTCATTGTTTTCTGCATCATCTCATTTACTGCTCTGTCAGTTCCCCCAACCTTTGTCTGTGCAACTGTGATACCCTTTGGCCTTTGGGTTGCTGGCAGCACACTGGCACATGGAGAAGTCTAGACCAGGCAAAGACTCAGTTCATTGCATACTAAATGACACACATGCTTACACATTTGCTTTATGCATTTGCTGCTGAAGCTGGGTCAGCATTCTCGTAGTATCTGTTCACTGAAAGTGAAGGACACTCTATGATAGAACTGCAGGAGAGATGGAGGACTTTGCCACTTGAATTGTTTCTCCCTTGCTTCTCTTGGAAGACAATGGCTGCACCAGCCTTTTAAGAAATGTGTGTGGGTCTTACACACAAAGATTCTTCAAATAGGTAGGGCAGAAGCCACTTGGTCACTATTACAAGATGTGCTCTTTCCATTTGAATTGATGAGAAACTCAGCATATCTTTGAAAAACTGTTTGCAATAGTAAAAACTGTGCCTGCAATGCTTTGATGACATGAAAGTCCCACTGGAATCTGTGAGAGTCACAATCTTCCAGGAAAAGTCAAGTCCCTTCCTGTCTCTGTTAAGTTATAAGACATTTCACAATCTCATCCTAGGCAATAGTCTTTGCTATTTATAATGAAGTTGATTCTCACATCCAAAAGATTTCTGCCAAGATACTTCTCTTACACCTAATTGTTTCAGTGCTGCAAGTCCAGCACTGAATTTAAAACTCAGCACAAAAATAAGGATCGCTCTCATTACAGATTTTTCTCACGTTTTCTGAGATACAGCTGAGCTCCATATCCTTCTCAAAGCACATGGAATTCCAGACCTTATGCCACTTTTAAAAGTAGGAGTAATATAGATTTCTAATCTGTTTTCCATCACTCCTAGGGTAATTAGTTTTTCAGTGGTAGACACACAGACGAGTAGACTGTTAATCTGAGAAACTGAAGCATCAGCATGTGAACAAATTTGCTCTGGTGACTGCCTGGATTTCCTTTGCTTCCTTGCCTTCACTTGTGTTATTTCAGCCTTGTTGTAGCAACACAGCAGCAGTCGCACAAATCCCCGTAACTATAGGTAATGTTAAACCTCCCCTCTAACATTCACTTCTCTTTTTATCTTTAAAAAGACTCTGAGCTTTAGCACCGGGCTCAGAAGAATCCTTTTGTGGAGATGTACAGGAATAACTGTTTCTCATCTCTTTAATTTCCATTCAGCTCTTTTTATTGCTGCATTTGAATTAATTTACAGAAGGATAAATAAGGGCACTTTATAAAAATGTACTGTAATATTACTCTGTTATGAGCCTGAAGACTATTATGATTTTATTACTGTGACTTTTAAGGCCACAATGAAGATATTTTTCATATTAGCCATTATGATAGGTGTATAGTCCATTGGGACAGCACCTCAGCTATAATTCACCATATAACACTATGTAGAAGCTCCTGTTCCCAGCAGAAAGCATTCTTGGAAAGATTAGTTATTTTCTTCACTCCAGCAATATTGGTGACTTTGAAGGGAAAATATTTACCCAGTTTCCTTTGTCTAAAGAATGATTCAGAGAGTGTAGTTTCAAGCACTAAAAAGAACAAAGGATTTAAAATAGTGAAGTGTCAAAGAAGGCAGTCAATCTGTTAATGAATTGTTCAGCTTTGCCATGGTGTTTTTGAAAATGTTGTGTTCTTGCTCATGATTTTCCTGAAACAATGTATTTGGTGCATATTCCTTCCAAAGCCATCAATCTTTCTTCCCTCATGGGCACCAAGGCTGTATCTCCCCCCAGACAATGCACAGACTTGAGGCAGGACTCCTGGTAAAGCCCCCAGGAGCAGTGCCTGGGTACAGGCTCTACAATGGGTGCCTCCCTCATTTTTTCTTCCTGGTCATACTTTATGTTCAATGGAAATCTGCTGCTATGAATGAGTCAAACTGCTGCTGATGCCCAGGTGCTGGTAATTCTTTTACTTCTCTTTTGAGTGGCCTCCCTGGCACAAGGCTCTGAGGAACTGTCCCTCACAGGTGCCCACCATCCCAGAGACATCTTCCCCTGTTTAGGGGAAACCCAGTGACTCCCCACTAACGGGTTGATACAAATCTAACAGATAAGGTGGTTGTGCAGTTGCAACAATCAGTCTTATAAAAAAAGCCAGGCTCCAAACATTAGAAAAGCCTACAGCACGTGGCTGAGCCACTGAGTAGCTCTCTACTAGTCCAGGATGGAAATAGCCAACAGGCTAATGCAAGGTTTGGGGAGACAAGAAGACTTGTGAGGTTTCTCACTTCACCCACCCTTTGATCCCCTCTCATTTCTAACTCCATCCTGCTGCAGAGCCAGTGCTGATCAATGCTAGAGCATTCAATCCTTCTGCTATTTTACACAACATTCAGGAGCCCTGCAACTGTTTTTAATGATGCTCTGTGGCACACACCATTGCACGAAGGGAAGCTGTCATAGGCAGCATCACACAATCTGGATTGTCTCGTTCCTGTATATTGCTTTGTACATAAATAGTGTTGTCTGCTGGAATTTTTGTATCATTCTTTTCCATTCTGTTTTCTACAGTTTTTTAAAGACTGTATGCAAAGTGTGCTTGCATATTGATTTTGCAGTCAGTACTGTAGATTATATCATTTCCATTTTGGTGTTTTGTATGGACTTGTGAGTTCTTGTGTACTACAGGTTGTCCTTCCTACTTAAAGACAATTGCATACACTTCCGTCCAATATATCCTGCTCCTTTCTTAAATATATCTTATTTCCTATGATCTGGTATGAACTCTTGCTTGTAGAATACATCAGAAAAAGCTGAACATGTATTTATAGTGTTAAATATTGTGTGCTCAACACTGATTTAGTTAAGAATAATACAGGTTTTAGGGGTTTGTACTTGTTCTCTGGAAACTACAGTGTAGACTGAATTAAATTACCTAGTATCTGTAATTTACAGACACACAAATATTTTCTTAGAATGTTTTCTATGTGATCATATAAGGTAGGGAAATAATCCTTTAAAGGTGACCTATACCTTAGAACAAAACCAGTTTTCTTATGACATTTAGGATCAATGAAATATTTTTGTGTTATGTTTGGTAATGAATTATAGACAAAGCACAAAATGCAAGAAGCAAATAGGAATTTCAAGATGTCCTTAAATGCTGCAGTTCATCATGGAACAATAATAATCTGAGCAATCTTCTAGATTGACTGTCTTGGGCAATCGTCCCTCACTTTTATAATTTTTCCTGATGTTACCTTTGCCAAATCCTGCAGTTCTTCCTTAGGACCTGTTAATGTATAATAGACTGGCTCAGAATGCAGTTTACAGAAAACATATCTGGGTAGGCAAAAAACGTGTAGTCAGGTACCCCATCCATCTTGCTACAATACAGTGTGTGTGAGTTCAGCCTGTGGAAAAAGTTCAGGATTTTGCCACCTAATTTTGCCTTCTTGAAAAAGGACCAACAGAACCACCATGGGACCAATGTAATTGGGTAGCATCCATACAAATACCTCCTGTTTTCTTATGTGTTTTAAAGAGAATAACCACTATATTTTTGGACCCAAATGACAGTTACTTCTCATTTTGGTCATCTCTTCCCATTAGGCAAATACCTGTTGGCATTAAGGCCATGGCTATAATAATTTCAGCTTAATTAATAAGGAACTGTTTTTAGAGGAATAAAAGCAAATTAATATAAATATTCATAACAACTATATAACAAACAGAAAAAATCTTCTGTGGCCTACTAGCTCTTTGACTGTAATTCAAAACAAAGAAAACATTGAATAGGAAGGACTCCTGTCCCAGTGTGACTGATACTGGGTATCTCTTCAACTATTCAGAAATCTGTGGGGCCATGTTATTCTGCTGAGGTTTTGGAGCCTAAGTTTCTAGTAGATATATATGTAGGAAGTGTGTTGATATACCCTTGTATTTTAATCTATATTGTATTTTAAATCAGATGTAACAGGTATTAACTTAATAGGAATCACAGGTAGAATAGTGCTGAGTTACTAATAGCTGTAAAACCTTATTGATACCAGTTTTGACATTTTGTTGAAGCATGATGTCCAGTGCCTCTCTGCACTTAGTGTAGATAATGTAGCTATCAACACGTAATTTCAGTGAAATGGTGTATACAGTATGTGTAGCTGTGCTTTAAATTAATTTAATTGGTTTCTGTGTGTTGAGCCATAGTAGAAAATTAGACTGTGTTTTAAAATTTTGTTCTCCTTTCTGGTTTTCATTTGTATCTGGGTTTCTTTCTTTTTGACCGTTCAACTGATTGGGTTCCACAGCTTACTAACTACTTTATCTGTCTCTTATGGAGTACCCAGTTTTAATAACATTCAGAGTCCTGTATGCAGCCAGCTCATTGTAAATATGTTAATTTTAGTTTTCAACTATCTAACCAGTATGTTGTGTGTTAGAAGCTGCATGTGTGTAGTTCCCTGGCAGTGAGTGAAAGTGATCCCAGCATAGATTTGCTGCCTGGTGAGTACACTTGTTATGACATAAAGAATTAATGTTCACCTGGAGTGATAAGTTTCTGTTTTATTTTCTTCTTGTTTGCTTGAAATGTTTGGACTCTTTATCACCAGAAGCTTAGTAAGTCACGGTTTAAATTGGCACAATGAACGAGGGGAAATCCATCTACATGCATTCCTGTTGGATGCCCTGGCTGCTCTTGGCTCTGTGCATCATTCAGCCCTTAGTCACATGCCACTGTATCACAGGATCCCTCTGAGTCACTTCCAGTTACTCCTTGACCACAGATGCCATTTGGACTCTTTATCACCAGAAGCTTAGTAAGTCACGGTTTAAATTGGCACAATGAACGAGGGGAAATCCATCTACATGCATTCCTGTTGGATGCCCTGGCTGCTCTTGGCTCTGTGCATCATTCAGCCCTTAGTCACATGCCACTGTATCACAGGATCCCTCTGAGTCACTTCCAGTTACTCCTTGACCACAGATGCCAGGAAAGCAGTGCAGTCCCATGGCTGTGACTG
>NW_008239553.1:1878005-1930476 GCF_000691975.1 Corvus brachyrhynchos | reverse complement strand
GAAAGCCTGCAGGCAGCAAGGGGCTGCCAGATCTCTCCAGAGTGCCTGAGAAGTCCAAGTAGGAACCTCTGCTTCATCCCCTTAGCAGGAACAGTCTCAGAGAAAGATGGGCAAAGGGGCAGTGTTTCTTTCATTGTTAAAAAGGGATACGATCATTTATTGGAAAAGAAATGCCAAGCAAGGCTTTTAAAGCTACTGTGGTTGCTGTACAGGCCTGTTACTTAAAAAAGTATGTCTGAGCATGAAAAACACATATGAACTACATAGTCAGTGGCAAAAATCTTCTGAAATCAGAGCTACAGTTCAGATCTGTGAGAAAGTAAAACCTTGCAGCAAGAAGAAGCTGACTCATTCCTAGATACTCTGGACCTGGATCTTATAAATATAATCATCTCCTCTAGGCAGAAAGAAATAAAAATCAGGCCCCAATGCACAGAAACTATCTGGCTTGATGAGTCCCATTATGATGCTTCAGGATGAATTGCACACTGGAGTACTGTGTGCTGCCTGCTCATCATCCCTTGCCCCTTCTTTAAGGTGACCAGGCATGAGCTGAATGCTTTGCGATGTTCTGTTGTAAAAAGGATAAAAAGGAAGAGGGATAAGGTTGGTCTTCACACTCAGAAAGTTCTGCAGATTTTGAAATGACATACTGTACAGTATCTATAGCACAGTTTGTTTAGAAATTAATAAATGCAGATGATAAAATTTCTCCCAACTCTGGGCTCTGTTCTTGTATATTGTAGTTGGAATGCCTTGTAGACTGATTCTATTTTTGTAGTTCAGATCCTTCCTCTTTACAAGGGTTGTTAGTCATTTGCTTTTAATGCTTTCTTACAGAGTGAACTGATTTCTCTAATGTATAAAACAAACTAGACATTCTTTCTATGCTGGAAATAGTCATGAATATAATATTTCACTAAGTGTTGTACCTCTTATGTACATATCATCAATAAATGTTGATTCATAATTTTCATGGCTTACATCTCTGGGTTTTAATTTCAGCCTGGGCTCAATATGGGAATGCTTTGTGTAGGAGTTTAGATAAAGCAGTCTGATGTGAGAGGCTGCCTGTTCTGAAAACTACATGCAGGGTGGAAGATGGACCTGACTTTGCCAAAGAGTCAGAAATCTCACCCCTCACTTTATCCTCCAAATATTCCAGGATGCCGGCTGCAAATGAGCTCATTTCCCACAAAGGCCAGGATTCACTAACTCCAGTTCTTGGCAATGAAGCCTAGAGAAGTGAAAAGAGATGTTAGAAGAGTAGGAGGATACAGATCAATGGTTGCAGTTGCTTTAGAAACCTACTTCCCTCCCCTGGCTGCTAAAAAATAAATCTTTTATTCATAGCCTTTCTAAAAAAATAATAAACAAAGCCTGTAGCAGAACTTCTGGAGTTCTTTGTAAAGAAATAAACAGTATTTAACACATAAATTAAGAGATCTCATGGAGTGAACTATGGCCCAGGGGAGTGGCAGCTGCCAAGTATGGAGAGAAAGCTCCAACGTTTCTGCATGCTCGGAATAGCAGGCGCTACGGAAATAGCAGAGCTACCGGTGTGTGATAAAGGCACAACCGAAACCGCGGCTGTAAGGACTCACAGTGTGCACAACCCTGGCCTTATTTCTTCTTAATCATCCACTTGATAGATTTCCACAGAAATCCAGGCATGGCAGGAAGTGGCTTTGGCAGTGCCTCAGCTGGCAGTCTGCCCTCTGAGTCAGTAACGAACTAAGTCCTGATGTGGTGCTAGGAGGATCTTTGGGCAAAAAGTAAATGTGAGGCCTCAGCTATCTGCTGCCATTTTGATACCAGGGCAAAAATGTCCTGATCTGGTCTCATCAACAAGTGTCATTAATAAATGCATTCTGCTAATTGTAAAATTCCTGGCTGGGGTATGTCCAGGATGCCTGTCACTCACATACTTCATGTGCACTGTGTACGTTCAAATTCCTTCCGTAAAAGGTGTCTGTTCTTCTGTTACACAGCACGATAAAAGTTTAAAATTAAAGACTTGACACTGACCTATATTTGTTGCTTTCTCAAAGCAATGTTTCTGCAAAATGACCTAAAATAACCAACCCATGCAGGAACCAGTACTGCAATTATATGAAGCTGACCCTTCTGAAAATACACACCCCAAAGATTGATTCTCTAAGCCCTTGCAAGCCACTTGTACCCCTTTTCTCCATGTCTGTAGCCTTAGAGAAAAAGATAATTTCAGGAGTGTGTTTGTGTCTGTAATGCGTCCCTCTCTACGGGAAAGAATCTGCTAAAGAGGCTATAAAATCTGGTGAGTCATGAATCATGGACCCATATTAAGAGATATTTCTGTATCTCCTCTCAGGCATGAAAGAAAAACTGAGATAATACTTCAGGGTTGTTAGATCTGAAATAATCTTCTCCTTTGTATTAGATAGTACATATAAACAGGACAAGGTTATGAAAGAAACAGGTGGCCCCAACGTACGGTGCTTTAGGAGGAAAACAGCATTAAAAATTACACTCAGTTGGGCAGGAAGGAGTTATTTGCAGCAAGCACTTGCACTGCAAGAATGTACAGATACCCTAGCAAGGCTTGGTGCCATTTTGCTTCCAAAGCTGTGCAGAGCCCTGTGCAGGCATCCAAAGCTGAGGCAGCTTCCCAGGCTGGGCAGGTGTCTGCTGCTGTCTCACTTGTACAGCACACAGTGAAGGCAGGAAGGAAAATATTGCATGCAAGATAAGGTCTTGTGGTCATGGTGGTTCTGGCAGGCAGAACCATGTGGCCATAAACAAGATGTGTCTGTGTAGACAGATAAATGACAAAACTGACTGCTTCCCACCGAACCTACAGGGACAAGGTCTGGAGAAGCAAGGCCTCACACTCTTGGTGGGCCTTCTGTCCTACAGGGATGAGTATTTAGAAAAGCAACACACAAGGGTCTGTTTTACACAGTGTTGTGCTCTGCATTCTCACTCGTGACTGAACTAAAAATGTTTGCTTTTCCTGTAGTCATTTGTAAGACTGATCTATCTCCATTTGGCTGTTCTCTTACTGGGGTGCCTGAAGATGCTGCATGGATCACTCTTCTGTGATCCCTGGACACCACTTGAGACATGCTGCCGTGGAGATGTGCAAGCGAGAAAAGGCAGCTGACTCCCAGTGCAGTGAAGGGACAAGAAGAGGGACCAAGCTAGGAAATACACTCAAAATTCATTCCATTGTTTCATCCAGGTGTTATCTAAATTGACTGGATCATATCAGCTTTGTTTCTGAACCTGGCTTCTCTCATTTTTGACCAGCCTGTAAACAATAGGCAGGCTTTATACCTGTCCTCTTCATCGGCAGGGGAGAAATCAACCTTCGTGAACAAAGGGTAAGGTTGTTAATTTTTAAGTCACTGGCTCAACAAACAAGCATCCCTACCTTGAGTTTATTTCAGACTTTCACTTGATTAATGAAAGAAAGATTAACTAGGAAGTGAACCACACAGAACTGCAGGGAATTGCCCAAGAACTATAAAGCTGGTGAATCTGAAGACCCACTGCTGCAAAACAAAACATGCTGAATTGAGTGGATGATTGTGAAACAGTTTTACAGGAAGACAAACCCCATGTACTTGCACACTAGGATACAGATAGACAGGTAATGCTTGAACAAAGCCAAAACACAGGATAATTTGTGAATCTGAAAAATAAAAAGAGCTCAACATTTTCGCTGAGGTTTGTATCAGTGATGGCTGTAGTCCACAGCATGTGCAGGAAGACTCTTCTCTCCCTTGGTGTGCTGTTGTCAGCTGACATCACTGTGTCTTGTGGATGGGGCTCAGCGGTGATAGACTCACCTTAGATAAGCTGCAGAAAACTCTCTCCCTGAGCTGGCTCCAGTAATGTGCTGCTAGCAATCTGCAGCAGCAGCCCTGAACAGGATGCTTGCTTTTAAAATAAATAGGTTAATAAAAATAAAAAGTGGTGAATATAAACTCAGGCTTTAACTCCCATCATGGGGCAGAACAGTTTATTACTGTTTGTTACATGAAAAATGGAAGCATGGGGTCTCAATTCATGCAAAGGAAAATGTGGTCACTGAAAGCGATATAAGGGGTTTTCTTTAGATTAACCCAGGGAAAAAAAAGCCTTCTGTCATGTCAGAAGCTAGATTATGTACACCAATGACTACAAATAAATTTACAATTAAAGCTAAAACTCACCTGTACCAAAGCCATTTGGTACCAAAATTGCCACTTCCACATGGGACTGGCAATATGGATGTTAAAACTGACTCCATCCTAAGTGCCCAAGGCAAGGCTTTCAGATGCCAGGTACAAAACTTAGAGCCTCCAGAGAAGTGGAAAATGCCTTATTGCATCCTCCTCTGCCCTGGGTTGCTCTGGGAGTTACAAGGACTTCAGGACAAACTCAGCAGACTAAAAGTTTCTGGATGTACAGAGCCTCCACTGCCTATGAGCCATATGCTGATTTACCACTGCCAGCCTATGTACCCCTAACCTCAGCTGGGCCTCAGCTTCAGCACTGCAGAAAGCTGCTGTTGACCTAAATTCTAGGTTAAGTGGGTGTTTGAGACTTTTCCTTACTTTTCTAAAAAATGCTGGAGATTTTGCTGATAAGTGCACTTAAATTTGTGATACCTTAGACTTGAACAATCCTATTTTGTTGTAAATTTGCACATACTTTTTTTTTTTCCCCAGTGGGAAATAAATTACTTGTAAGAATTTCATTTTAGTACAAAGGGAAAGCTACACTATGTATTAGACATGGAGAATCCCCCCTCCCAAAAAAAAAAAGTAATTTTGTACAGCTATCTGGAGTATTAAAACTAGCTGAACTGAGAAAAAAAGTCATCTTCTTTTTTGACAGTCTTTGTGGACTTGTTTTGATCTAAAATTTCATAATTTTAAATTTTTTTTTAAAGAAAAACTGAAGACATTCACATCAGTGTTCAATGCACAGCTTTTTGTGGCAGAGAATGTATAAAGATAGGTTTCATCCCAAAACTTGCTCATCCAAAACCTGTTTGCCTGTAGAGTAAGAAGTTTTAATAAAAGTCTGAGGCTCCTTGAAGGTGTCACTCAGACAAAACCTTTCTACTGTTTGCTGGAACCACCCAGACAAAACTGAAAGCAGGCTGGCTTTAAAGCTTATGTAAAGCTTTCACTGCCTCTGCTTCACTTGCACTTTAACAATCATCAACTGTCTTGAGGTCAGAAGAGCTGCTTTGATGGTGGATTCGCTTCTACACTTTTTAACTTTCAAAAACCCCCTATGCAGCAGCTCATTTGACCGATGTGAAGATCTGTATCAGTCCTGCACTTTCAAAACAGGAAGACAAGCAAGAAGCGAAGTCGTCCCGTCCCGTCCCGTCCCGCTGTAAGAGGAGTCGGGGTGGATTCATTTCTAGATTTCTTGGATGAAAATAATGCACAAAAGCAGCGAATATTGTACCTGAGAACTGTCTATTGATAAAGAGAGGATGTGGCTCCGACCGGAGTGGGATGGAAAAGAGAGCAGGGAGGGGGAAAGAGAGATGGAGAGAGTAACTGCTTGTATGTGCTAAGGCTCCTCCCACAGCCCGATTTCCTGGACATTTTTTCCTGGGCATCCTTAACACCTGCACATATCAGGGCTTTCAGCACACCTACAGCCCCTGTAGTAATTTTTCACCTCATGTATAACATATGTTGAAGCACAAATAAAAATCAAATTGGTCCCTCTCAGAAATGTTTTCAAAATCTTACCTTTACTAACCTTACTCCGAATGGGTGAGAAAGAGAAGACAAAAAGTGAAGTCTCTGTGCTGTACAAAAGACACTGTTACTCATCTTGGCTAAATTTGCCTCTCACTCCTCATTGCCACAGCTGCTTGCCTGCAGCATGGTGTTGGCGGATGCCACATGCAGCAAGGCATAGCAATAATGAGAAATAAGCTACCAGGGGAAAATTCAAAATCAGTTTGCAAATGAGATGGTGGATATAGAGGATGACTTGGAGGCGGGGGAGGTACACAGGAAAAGGCTCTTTTTCCTTCTCAGAGTTGTGAAACATTCGAGTGCCAGAGTCCTGGGGGTGTTGAAGGTACTTTCCCATTAATAGTACAGAAATTTCACTCTCCCTTTACGTCCTTTCCCAGAAATTGTGTTCTCCCTCCATCCCTGATCCCCCAGAGCTCCACCCCCAAAACACCTTTGCACAATTCTTTCCACCCTTAAGGAGAAGGAATTGTGTCACCCACTCCCACACAGCTGGAACAGCACCTCAAGGAGCAGCCCTTTTCCTGTCACCTTTTGTCCTCTTCTGCTCCACAGAGAAGAGCTAGTCAGAACCTGTGGTTACCAAAAGGGCTGGCGTTTGACTCAGAGCTCTTGCAGAGCTCTTGCAGAGACTCAGAGGAGTCAGACCCTTGAATTGTTTAATAAAGACTAAGAAGTAATTATTGTCTAATGGCCTAATATAGCTTAAAATAAACCCATTAACTACTGACTTACAAAATACCCTGGTGTCTGTGTATGCTGAGGCAGAACACACTTGTCAGAGGATTTATTTCCTTCATCTACAGAAAGAATAATTAGGACCAACCCTAACCAGAATGGTATGTGCTAAAGAGACGCTTGGTAATTGTCTCCTAAAAATATTCCAGGCAACATGCTTCAAACTAATTAGCACAGAGGCTGTTGTTGTTGACATGGGACACACAAAAAACATCCCTATCGTGTGAAAAACTGCAAAAGTACAATTTTGGAACTGATGTTGTGGAAAGGGTTTAACATCCGCAAAGGTAGACAAGAGAGCTGCACATCCTTTTTCTGCTTTAATCAAACATTCCTTTTCAGATCTTCAAGAAAATACAGATGAAACAACCAGCCTGCATTGCTTCATGAAAATATTACATTCCCGTAAAACATACAGTCTCTCTCTTAAATATTCTTGCTGCTTTAGAGAGCATATCCACTGGTCTGGATCACATTTGGAACTTTTCAAGACAAAGGAATAACACAAGCTGATTGCAGGGTCTGACCTCCTTAGCAGTTTTAGGAGAAATCCTCATTCTTCCTAGGCACCAAGGATAGACCAAGACACAGTTTGTCTATCAGCACCCTGAAGGAAGGGCAGGACCTTGATGGGTGCTGCACTCTCCAAATGTTGGTGGTTCAGTGAGCCAGGAATGGTCATCAAGACCTTACTGGGTTGATCTTAAATTGAACCAAGCTGTTGTAGCTGTTGTCCACTTCTGGGGGAAAGCTGAGTTTGTCACTAACTCTGGGAGGCTGGCAGAGCAGACAAGGTCACACAGCATTCACCTCAGCCTGGCTTGGCATTTGCAAGCAGAAAAAATGGCCACAGTACTCAACACGACAATCCTGATGAATACTTCTCTGCCACCAATAGCTGGACTTACATTTTATCCTCAGTGTGGAATCAGGTTTATTTTGGAAGCTTATTTTAAAGTCCTATGTGTTTTTAGCAATACTATTTCTAGTTACAATTTAGAGATGATATTTTCTTTCATTCTAATTAATCTGTTAAATAAATATGCAAATATATCAAGTGCTCTATATAAAAATACATACACACAACAAACAACCCCTCATAATAAAAGCAAGATTAATAAAAATATGTACTATATTACACATATGAAATGGCCATCTAGTTTTGAAACTATAATGAAACAATTACACATAAGTCACAGGACATAATCTAAAAAGAATCAGCATATATAAAATAATGGCATTGCCTCTTGAGCATATCCCATTTAAAAATATATAAAGAACCCAACCAGTGTTGTCTGTGCTTCTGTAGCTACTGAATGTAAGATAAATTAGAAAGGAGTTTGTGGATTTCTTCATTCAACATCTGAATAGGGAGATAAATAACATGCCACAGATTTTTTTTTGTTTTTTAAAAGAGAAATTTAGCCTCCAAGACAATGAAATAAGTCCTTTTCACTGAGACCTATATTCAGCTAGGATTTAAAGACAGGAGTAGTTCTTACTCTGGATCTCCATACTTAGTGGAATGAGTACCTGACACCAGTTTAAACACAGCCTTCAACAGATCATTTTGATTTCTAATGACAAATAGAAAAGCTTGCTTAAAAACATTAAACAAAAATCAATGCACTGTTCACAGATGAAATATCTGACCTACATATAGTCAGAAAACATCCTATGTGTATTTTAAAACATCACCTTGTCTTGGGACTTTTTGCCCAGGTGTAAATTACCCTAAGGAGATCTGCCAGCAGATACCAGGGCACTTGAGCATTCCCATGAAGCACATGGGAAGCTGCTGGAGGGCTGTGACTCAGAAATATAATCAACAGTCTTGTGCTTTATGTTCCAGTAAAGATCAGTGCTAGCTAAAGTCAATATTTAGCCAGCTGAATATTCATCCTCCAAACTGCTTCAGATGGAGAGCATTAAGTAACATACTTCAGCAGAACAGGGGCTATGGTCAGTGAACAGAACCTTTGAATAGCCCTGCTACAGACCATCCCCATCCCACAGCTGACACAGACCAATGGTTTTACTTGCATTTCCTGGGGGCACTCCAATTAGAAGTTACCATTCTCCCTCCATTCCAATAAGCTTTCTTAAAAACAGCACAGACCACTGGTGGTAAATAGTTCTTTTCCTGACAATTCATATCAATATAATGCACAGCATCATCGCTTAATACAAATACTTTACACAACAGACACAAAAGGACATAACAAAAGCATGTAACAATGCAGCTCAGCTACTCTACTATATTACATGGCTGGGAGAGTTTCCTTTTGTTTGCTTTGATCTTTTCTGTAGAATTTAAACTTCTGGTACCAATAAGAAAGCAATATTTCTTTTGGTGTTTTTAAAAAGCAGATGGAAAAAATGTAGATGAAATAGAATTCAGAGGAAATGAGTGAGATCACAGAAAATCAACTTTTAAAATATCAGCAGTCTGGTATAATATCATAGTTATAGGGGAAAAAATTTAATAGGCTCAGCATCTCCTAAGTAAAATGGAGCAGAATATAGAGACCTGTTTTCAGGAACAAAATACTGTCAGCTTCCCTAGTGATTTCAATTGCTTGATTTGTGCATATGTGATAGAGCTGGGGTCGTTTTGTTTCATTTGTTATCTTAACTAACAGACTCATTAAAAACATGCACAAACTTGGACCAAAGAATGAGGGGGAGAGGAGAGCAATGAACATCTCAAAAACTCAAGGATAATTGTACAGGTTGCTAGGATAATAAAGTATAGAAGTTTATTATGCATCAGCTCATGTTTTCATACCTTTATTACCCCTCCCAAGAAGACTTGCTGTATGCCCATAGATATTTAAAAATCGAGATAAATAAATTTTGTCCTTCTGGGTTTCCCCTGTTGCAGACCAAGCCATACATAATTATAAAATGTCACTTTTTGTTTATACTGGCAGATTCTGAATGTACCCACTGCTCTTCCTGGCTGGAAGGCATTTCTGAGGGATTCTGATGTCGCAGACATTGTAGAAGATGCCTTTTGGGTTTAAACTTGATTTATTTACTCTTGACATTTTTCCTCACTTACTTCTGTACCATGGCATGTTTAATACCTTAAATATCTGTAAGATGGAGTGACTGGATACTTCTTTAGCCCCCCACAGCGAAGACCTTCCATCTGGGGAATAATGATGTACACTCGTGTTATGCCTCCTAACATCCAGGACACAGTGAGAGTCCTCTGTGTAGGGACTGGGAACTGAAAGCATTATGCAGCTCTTGGGGGTGTTATTTCAGAAAGCACATGTCAATTTTTTTGCGAAGTGATTAAAAAGAAATAGAACTTATGTTTATGTTCAAAAGACATCAGTAGCACAGTGCATCTGTGAATTCCTGTTCAAGTTCCACGTGATTTTGGTTTCCCCAGCCCTGATCTGCTTGGCAGCGTGGTACCATTACACTCCAGTCTTCATGTCAAACTCGTGATGGTTTTGTGTTTCATTAACAGTCAGGAATTCGTCACATGCTTGTGTTCGGTCATTTGACTGCTCTTTATGAACCAAGTGCACCATTTCTTGTGATTTGCTGACATCTCCATTTAATTCACTTGTCTTCCTGTCTTCCACTGCCCCTTTGCCATTGTTAATCACTAGCTTTTTCTTCTGCCCACATCTAGAAAGAAATAAAAATAAAATAGTATAAGTGGAGACTAACAAAAATAATTTAAAAATTGAAGGTTAGTATTTAGGAAAAGGTGATTGGAAATTAAACTTGTGTCTGCCAGCACAGACTTATGCCATACAAATTGTAAATTGTAAAGCTCTCCATATTGCCTATTTTATTTCTGAAAGCATCCTCCACCATTAAATGAATAAAAATTTGTCAGGAGCTCACTTATCCAATTTATATCTACTGTTACTACATATAGCAATAACATTCATTACTGAATGCTAGAATTTTTTTTCTGTCATTTGAATATATTCACATTTATGAACTTTGTAAATATCCCACTATGAGGACACCTTCTAAATCCAGGCTTGGGATCACAGCTTTGGAAATGCAAAAATTCTGGATCGAGCTCTCACCTCATTAAACCAGGCAACTGTTTTTTTCCTTTGTGTTAGCATGTCAAGCCAAGAAGCCAACCAGCAGTAAGGAAATATGGAGAACTACTCTTGCTGCTGTCTGCAGCACAGCTCCTTGGCATGTTCAGGCAGGAAAAGGTACTGTGTTTTTAGAGTTACACTCGCTGCAGGGCCGCCCAATAAACTTTATATGTTACTCTGAATTAAAACACACACACACACACAGTCTTTAAAGAGTCACCAGCCCAAAGCTGATGCACACTGTTTATCGTGGGCTGGGTATCTTTCAGCGTAGTAAAAAAGTACTACTTACACAGCTGTCAGATTTGCTGCTAAGATGGCTCCCTGGCTACACAGTGCTGGACATCCTATTTGTCCTCAAACAGCCTTGTGTAAACTGAATATGCAGAGCCCAGCATGCCTAAGAGGGACAGCATGTCTGTGGAGTTGGACTTTTAAGGGCTTTCTTCTTAAATGAAGCATATTTTGCCTGAATGACTAATTTGGCTGTTCAATTATACTATTATGCTTCTGAAATACTATTTTTTCATGCCTACTGACTCATGGATGAGGGTTATTTTATCTGAAGTAGCTCAGCTCACTGTGCTAATGTTACATACACCCTTGGGAATGATTTCCTGCTCTGCAGCCATAAAATGCCAAAAGACGCCAGCAAGGAGCTGTGGAGCTCCACAGCCTCTTAAAAGAGCAGCTCAGAGTGCTCTACAACCAAGAGACTAGGAAAAAATGTGCTCACTGCTTCCTGAACAAAAATCTCCACATATTGTATGGTCATTCCGATAAAAAAGAGTTAAAATTCAAGTAGCAAATAGTTACTCTGTTAAAAAGCTCAATTTTAACATTCAAGTAGAAAAAAGCTGTTGAAGACAATTGGGAAAACAGCCCCCAGAGAACAGAAAGAGGTAAGAACATTATAGCCTAAACCCTAGGCTAGGGTTTTTTCAAATTTCCTGGCTAACTTTGCACAGCTCACTGCATTACTTTTCATTCCTCAGCTTCTTCATCTGTAAAATGGTGTACATAAAGCCATTGAGAGCTCTGAGAGCAGTGTTAGCATACATGCTTGTGACTGCCAGCTGTGACAGAGCCTCTTGTTTGGAAGGAACAGATTAACAGATTATCACAGAATCGCTGGGGTTGTCTAAGACACTTCACACTGTACACAGAGAACGCTGTTGATGGTGGAGGACTATTCCTGGCTCATCCTGGGGTTGTTACTGTCTACATTCATCTCACAACTTTCACTCTCTGTGAACAGGATTTTCCCATTAATAACTAATAGATAGAGAATAATTGCTTTTCTGTGATCTAGATACAGCTAGTTTCCATTTACAAGACCAAATGGTTCATATAGCTGCTGACTTCATGTGAGTGGTTCCAGGTGAGTGTGAAGGCTGATGTGTGACCTGTACAGGACATGGTGACCTGTAGGAACCCAGAGTGCCGAGAATATTTCTCTGCCTGTTTTTAAGGGTTCTTACCCCGCTGAACAACACTGTTTTAGCCTCCAACCTTGGAAAAAATTACCAACAGTCAGGTAAGAACTAGAAAATACAGTGGTGTGAATTAGGTGATAGACTTCTATGTAAGATTGTCACAGGGTGAAAAATTTAGAGGTTTTGGACTTCTCTTTGTAGTACATAGATAAGAGTAAAAAATATCAAAATGGAGGATTGTTGTTGTTCTCTAAACCTTCTTCTCCTTCTTCTACTACTCCATGTTCTGCAGTAAAAGTAGTTTGGATTGATTGGATAGAAAATTCCGCAGTTCCTAGTCATGTTACTGAATAATTGGTAGGAAAGTGAAAATAATGTACGTTTTTAGTAACTATTGGTTAAAATATCTTTAAAAGGCTGTGTAAATCTTGATAGAGAGGCCTCACTCCTGCTTTCTGTGCTCTGTGCTGTACCTGGGTCATGCTGGTGGCTCTGTTCCTCTGATAAGACTTAATAAAAAACTATCTGGAAGCATTGAAACTGAAGAAAAAGTCTCAGCTTATCTTTGAAACTCCTTGCAAGGACTTGTAGAAAATTCTCTCCCATCAGGAGGATTTACGGCACGGTTCAGTGTCAGTGACCTGTGTCCCCACACCCCAAGCCACTCCAAGCTTTGCAGAGGATGCTCTTTCTTGTGTTTTGCTACTCCGCTCTTTGACAAAGCTGTGGAGCCTCTCAAGGAAGGAAACAGTAAGGCAGAGTGCTTTGGAAATGTAAAGGTGTGGCCTTACCTCCTGCGACTGTTAACAGCAATGCACACTGCAAGGATCAACGCAAGCACCACGAGAGCTACAACTATGATCAGCCAGTCTGTAGGGAGAGATGAGGGAGGGGAAGAGAGAGTGTGAATGTATCTCATGTGGTTTTGCCATTTCACAGAACTGCTAGAACACAATCTCCTCTACTTTCTTTCAGCTGTCACACTCTTTTCCTAGCTTCCATGAATGTTCGGCTGGTTCACAAAGTCTTTCTGTGCAAATCAAACACATGTTCATCATTCAGCTACACACAGGCCAGCTCAGATAAAATACCCCATCCCTGCTGTCACCTGTAAGCACTGCACTTCAGAGGGCATAGGTGGAGAGGAGCTGTATCACTGAGTTACTCCAACAGCAAAAGAAAAGGCTTAGCACGACACACCTACAGTCCCTGGCACAGAAACAGGATGACTTTTAGCACATTTTTAGTAAAGCAGGTTTCACAACCTTCTCAGTAGCCTACTCTCTACTACCATTATGGCTCTACTACCATTAGAGCTGGGGGTCCTCTCCCAGGAGCTATGTCCTGTATCTTGTTCGTTTGAAACAACTCTTCCTTGTTTAAATAGACCTGTGCCTTTCATTTGAAACAAATTACTTCTTCTGATTAGTTAATTATTAGTACTCCATGGTGAAAAACTGACAGGCATTCTTTTCATAGCATGCTCTTCTTATATCTCCCTTCAGTTTTCCCTGAAAATTATGAGTTTTTCAAAAGGTGCTTCAAAGGTCACCTTCCCAAAACTTTCTGTGTGCTCTTCTCCATTTTTTCCCATGTGACCAATGCAATGCCTTGAACTGAACACAAAGCTTCAGCTCTGGACTTGCTAGGCCTAAGTAGAATGGGATAATTACTTTCTCTGTTTTAAAAATGACTGTACCACTAATAAGTCCCAGAATATATTTGCATTCTTTTGCAGCTGTATCATGGTGTTGGCTTCTTTTTATTCTGTTTTAATCCGCAAGCTCTATTCTGGAGAGCTTGTCTCACCTATTATTTTCACTGAACATTCTCATGGATATGATACTATGCATATAACTTTACTGAGTTTTGCCTGATTTCATTTCAATTCATAAAAGTTAATTGAATCTTAATCCCATTCTCCAAATGCATGGCTTCCCTCAATATTGGCAAAAAATTATATGAGTTACGATATGCTCCATTTTTCAGACTACTAGTGAAATGCTGAATATTATCGGATTCAGAACAACGCCTGAACAAATGTATTTCACCTTCATTTTCATCTCTTACTTCAGTTCATATGAACACAATTCTGTACTTAGATTTTTAAAACATTTGACTTCAAAAACCTACCTGGTACACGGGCTAACCTTGGCGGTGAAGCTATTTTTGTTGTGGCGGTCTCTTCAAGGGAAGTAGTGGATTCATAATGTCCCTTGTGTGGTCCTTGGCTAACATATACACTAGAGGTAGAGCCTAAAGAACAAAAATAGGCCAAATATGCTTGATGAATATTTAACAGCAAGGTACGAAGGCTGTGACTTTCAGCATTTAAAAATTGTACTCTAGAAAGTTCATGCTGAAGCAATTAATGAGTGTTTATACTGAAAACTTTACATAGACTGAAAGCACCATATTTATCTGAACTATGGCTAGCTTTAGTATTTTGAGAAGCAAAACCCGTGGCTTTCCCCTCTTGTCTCCCTCATATGTTTCAATTCTATTTGACACAAGATAAAACTGAACACCTAAAACTCTAATGCTGTCATAAAATAGAACAATAGTTCTCTGAATGGTTGTGACTTTGACAGCCTTTAGAGCGGGACTCTAAAAACTCAAAATATTTTTTTCCTAGCAGTTCTCTGCAAACTTAGATGTGGATCCTCTTGTCCTTTTTAATAAGTTGTGTAATTTGGTTCTAAGGTGGTATTAGACCTTAATTCAGTCTCTTGTATTTTCTATGCTGGCCATACTGCTTAAACTTTTATGCAATCACATTTGTGGCCCACACTATTACCATAAGGGTATCCCGAGACTAAAATTATCAGCAGACTATAGATACAGTAATTTCATTTGGGACTACTGCTTCATTATCGCTATTAAAAAATATATTACAGATCTCCACCTCTCTGAGTTCTTCCAGACTCTAAGAAATTAAACACTAACTCTAATCAGCTGTAAAGTTCTTTTTCTTTAATACACATTACAACTCATTTCTGTCCAGCATTTCTGATCTCATTTCCTAGTAACAGCTGGCAGATGCATAACTGAGAAGTAAGTTTTATCCCCTCGGTGAAGCATAGCCAGCAAGCAGTTAATGAATTTTCCAGATGTTTTTATTATTTTTATTAACAAGAAACTTACTGACTGGAGTGTTGTTTGGTGCTATCTCACAACAAAGGACAGAGCACAAATTCAGCAATGAAGAGTCTGGATCTAGAGCCAAAGAAAGCTGACCAAGAGAGGCCTACTAACTTGTCTACACTACATCTCAGCAGATTATTTTTTTTAAGTGCTTTATATCATCTTTGAAAAATGCCAGAGCTTCTCCTCCACAAAGCCCCTTAGAAAGGCATTCAGACATTTATTAAAATTTGTGTGCTTGGAAACCTGCTACATTTGCTCTTCCCCTGAGCACTAAGAAGAAGAAGCAAGGTTCAGCCACATTCCCTGCTGTTCTGGCTCTGGGGAGGTGCTTTCAAGTGGCAGGGAGGGATCCTCAAAAGCTCTCTACATTTCATTTTGGTAACATACTAGATTTTTTTCTCTTTATGGACAGTTATTTTTTGTGCTCCTTCAGAGGACTGACTTGTTATTCTATGGAGACTTGGACCCTTAGTGTGTTGTCTGACCACAGCTTAAACATTGCTGTAGACAAAAAGCAAGTGAAACAAAATGGTACAGTACATCAAACCATTCATTTGATCAGAGAAGGCCCTTAACAATACATTAATGAATCTTTTCCATTCCATTTCACATATATGGGGCAACATTACAAAGGAATGAACCCTTCAATAAATAAACTTTTTGACGAGAGTGGCAGTGTCTTAGTGATTCCCATATACTGTGTTCTTAAAAAGCACAAGAGAAGGTAAATGAAAAAAGGGAGAGTTTTGAGAAAATGGCCTTCTGAGCCTTTTGCCAGGGCACTGACAATGCAAAGATTCAATGCAGATATTCACACTGAAAAAGACTGAAACCAGTTCTTACAGGTTTTATGTGCTCAAAACAGAAAGGTAGAAAACATTTTTTCATAGTGTGTAATGTCTGCACATAAAATTAAGAAGGCAGCTTAGATTAATTAAGTGAATAGGGCCTGTGAAATGCAAGAAATGAGTTTTGGTAGGAAGACATTATTAAAAACAAATTTAGCTTTCCAATAAAATTCTGTCAAATAGATATTTTTCATTTATAGTGCTATGCCTATGTCAAAATACTATAACCAGGCAATTTTGTTAAGAGTTGAATATACTGGTTTATACAAAATTCTTGAAAAAACAATTAGCCCAAGTTCTACCTCACAATATATGAATTAATATGAATTAATTATTAAGGGAATTAGCTTTCAAGTGTTTTCTGTATAATGCTGTAAAAATATAGGTACAAAATCTTGTTTATGTACAAAGAATGTCCACAGAGCACTGGCCAAATTCTGCTATGGGGTGGTTCCACTAACTTCCAAGAAAGTGCATGAAAACAGTGTTTGGATTAGCTGAATTTGGAAAAAATCCCTTACTGTTAGGATGGTTATTTTTATGTAAACTACATTTGGGAATAAGGAAAAGTCCCTTCATTTCTCGTATTATTAGCATGTGACCGTACATAAAAAAATACCAAAGGCTTTATGTAGGATAATAAGCAAACACTGTTAACTGCACTAACTTCATCAGAAGAATAACCCTTTGAAAAACAAAGCTGTTCACAAATGAAATCTCAGTTACAGCCCTGTAACAGCTACAATTAATCACTGGCAAGACACCAACAGGATATACACCTGGTGAAAAAATGGTGTCACAGAGAATAACCTTTCTTTTGTACGTATTCAGCTAAAGTAGAGAGGTTACAGATGGGGAAAAAGTGACAGATAGTTTGGGGCTACATGGCTGTCATATGTGCCCAGCAAAAAAAGACAAAATGCTATCACAAATGTATGAACATGAGCAGGAAGTTTACACTTCTTCACCTCAATAGTTGTGTTACCATGTGCTGATAACAGAATATAAGAAAAGCTTATTTGCAGAACACTCTTTTTGGCCTTTTAGCTAATGCTTTTACCAGAAAGAGATAACCCTTCATGACATCTTACCAGCAGGTTAAAACCAATAACAAAACCCAAAAAGAAAATCCTAATATGACAACCATTTACAATTATGCTTAGTACCCATTTTTGGACAATAGCCATTGTCCACAATAACATATTAAATTATAACCAATAAAAATGGTTATAATTCATTGTTCTTACTGGTAGTAAGAGGAGTCTGCAAGGGAATAAAACGGTCTTCAATGTCTGAAAAAACTCCAGGTTTCCCATGGACGGGGGAACCATCTGTGGTGTTTGCTTCTTCACCTTCCCTTCCAGGTGTAGTGCCAGGTGCCAGTGGCTCCTTGGTTGCTTTCTCTTGGTCAACATCATCCACGGACTCTACGACTGTCATGATGGTGGCATGATGAGGGAGCACTCACAAAACCACCACCCACATCATTTCCTGGGCCACAGCAAGCCAGAAAGCACCTCCACCTTCCTCATGCAAAGCACAGAAGGAGAGAAGATATGAAAGCCTCTCCTTCTTCCACACTGTCACTGGCTTCTGAGAGACCCTTCAGCTCCACATCTATGCTCAGCATGTTGGAGCAAGATGTTGGCAACATATACAGATCCCACTGACAGATGGAAAGAGGAGACCTTTAGAAGAAGAGACTGTAGCAGCAACAACCTGACCCTGTAACCCAGGAGTGAGCAGCCTCACCTGTGTCAGTCTTGCCTGGCAATACACAGGGAAGGAGAAGTAAGAAACTGATGGCAGAATTTAAGGGATGTAATTCTTCTATGAATGCCCTGCCCTCACCACTGGGACACCACTCCCCAGCGACGGCGCTGCTGCTGAGTCACAGGAGCAAGTCATCTGATGAACTACCAGAGCACCTCCACCACACCAGCCATGGGACCAAAGCATATCCAGCCTGATCCCACTGATGCACAAGAAAGGAAGACGAGGCTGGAGGTTCAGAATCACCAAAGTGCATGTCTCGCAGAACATTTAGGAGATCATGTGAAAACATGCTTCAGCAAAGGACAGAAACCACCAAGTGTACCAGCAAGGAGTCCCTTATGCCTTGTCCACAGATTCTACGGCAGATTTTTCACTGCAAGTCCACACTAAGAATAAAGATCCCCAGGATGAGAAAGATAGTGGAAGAAGTAGTTTTCAGAAGAAATAATGTCTCATTTCACACCAGACATGAGAAATGAGTATGATCCATTATTCTTACTGGTACCCATCAGAGGAGAGTCATTACCAGTTTTGGTCATACTGGCTGTGGTCCTGTGGAGGACTTCATCTCTGAGCGTATCCGTGGGAATCGTGGTGCCTTCAGTGCCCTGTCCTGGCTCATCATCCGAAGGCAGAGGTGTTTGAGTTGGCTCTTTGTGGTGGGCACCATCAGGAGAGGAAGCAACTGTTACCACAAGGTGAGGTGCCCATGCTTCCAGAGTTATGTCTTCTGGTGCCAGAACATCAGTGGAGGCTGTGACTGTTGTGATGATGGCTAAGTTAACTTCAAAAATATTTTTTAAATGCACCTTACATATTACTCCTTCTTTATTTTAGTAATCTCTACCTTTTTATTTAATAGCCCATGTAGAGTATGCAGTGAGAAGAAAAAAAACCAAAACAAAGCCACAAGCAAAGAATATCCTCCATATATGACAGACTCTTTTTGGGTTGTCTGTCCCTTCACTAATACTCACAATGCAGCCTAAAATATTAGTTTTGAAAATACCTAGTAAACACTGTTTAGAAGGGAGAAAACAGCAATATTATTTTCAGAATAAGTATAAGAATTCCTGTTGTTACACAGGAATTAGATTAGAATTACTTAATTTAAAACATTTGAACAAATTGCTAAATTATGCTTGGGTTTTCATATTTGCAGCTGATCTGTCAAACCTCATAAAGTTTGAAATCAGTGAACTGGGAAACTTTACAGAATCTCTTTCATATTTAGAAAACATGAGTAGGTGATAGAGAATACAACTATATTTTAATCCACAAACTGTATTTATAATCCACACAATCTATACTTTTCACAGCTCTCTGGTGAATCCTAAATGTTGAGGATTAAATAATCCAGATGAAAATGGATTTTGAAGGAAAAAAGCTAAAGGATAACTGCTAATTTTTCCTTAAAATTTCTTCTTTAGAAAATGCAGGAAGAAAAGATACAAGAATTTCCAAACAACTACAGTGTCATAAAAATACATCTTATTTTGCTAAATAAAAAAGCAGTATTTTGAATGAGGATAATTTTAAATGGATAACATGCCGAGTTTAGAAATTTAAGTTAGAACCTTGCAGAACTACATGAACAAACTCCAGTAAATTATTTCAAATTTTACAATATTAAGAGAATATGTTTAAATATTAAGACCAGGAACGACCAGATATGAAAACCAAACATTTACACTACCAGCCACTTCCAAAAAGCAACTGCTTTCTCAGTTAAAAATAAACCTGAGAAAAGTCAGGGGACATAAGAAACAGGGCACACAAGAAAAAACATATCCTTAAACAGACAGAAATTCTTGTTGGGATATTCACATGCAACAAAATCATAAAAACCTTTGCACTGCAATTTCACAACAAGAATGCACACTTTGAAGATGAGAAAGACAGGGGAAGAAGTCAGTTTCAGAAGAAATAATGTCTCATTTCACACCAGACATGAGAAATGAGTACAATCCATTATTTTTACTGGTACCCGTCGGAGGAGAGTCATTACCAGTTTCAGTCATACTGGCTGTGGTCCTGTGGAGGACTTCATCCCAGGGGGCATCTGTGGGATTCGTGATGCCTTCAGTGCTCTTTTCTGATGCATTATCCGAAGGCAGAAATGGTTGAGTTGGGTCTTTGTGGTAGGCACCATCAGGAGAGGCAACAGCTGTTATGATGGTTCAATAACAGATGGTTTAAACACAGATTATTTAATAGCTGTGAATTCCATGTGTGTGCTGCTATGGCCTTCCCATTACCATCCCATCCAAGCCTCCTGTTCCCCTTAAAACACTGTTACCCTTTTCACAAAAAGGGAAGAGAAGTGAGACCTTGTGTCCTGTACATCATCACTGCTCCCCAAGGACAGTAGACACAGGGAAAGACACAGAGGCAGCAGTCAGAAGGATTCTCTGACCTGAATCCCAGGCTAGCTACAGAGTCTCAGCTTCCTAGACACTGTCACTTGCTGTTACAGTGTGTTTTACATTACAGGTATCAATACAGAGAGGAAAGAACACATGAAGGCCTCTGCTTCTTCCTCCACACTGTCACTGGCTTCTGAGAGACCCTTCAGCTCCACATCTATGCTCAGCATGATGGAGCAAGATGTTGGCAACATACACAGATCCCAGTGACAGATGGAGAGGGGAGACCTCCAGAAGAAGAGATTATACCATGTTTTTTTTAACATTATTTTGATGTTATGAATACTGTGTTATATGAGACTGCATTATGATGCTGTGTCATGCCAGTTCTATAGATTACTATCTCTCATTATTCTATGAATGAACCAGAGGGATAAATATTTTGGTAAAGTCCATGAAAAGAACACTCTTTTGCCAGGTGAATATTCACAAATTAAATGGATTAACTTCTTGATGTACAAATATACATGAATATTAATTCCACTTTATGATAAAGACAGTCTGGCAGCAGCAAATAATATAACTTATGTAACAAGCTGGATGCAGTTTCACAGCTATGCTTCACTAAGGAAGGGAAAGCCCTAGAAGTGGTGTTGGCAAGTAAAGAACAAATGTTTTATATGGAGCTAAAACTGAAATCTTCTGTCTCACCACCATCCAGACAGAGCACAGAGAAAATGAATCACTCTACAGTTTATGTCATTATTTTAAGAGATCAGTAATTACTCCTCTCTACAAGTTAATGCAATATCTTTCCAGGAGAGGCCATCTGAGAGACAGAAGTGATGCAACACACATAACAGACATTATTACTAGTACCTGTAGTGGAAGACTCTCTTTCATGATTGTTCTCTGTGGAAGGGATAACTCTATCCGTTATAGCAGGCTGTGTGGCATAATCCTTTCCCTTGTCCCAGCCTGGATACACCAACGGGTCTTGCTCTGAGTCGTTCTGTTTGGCCCCGTGGCTGGGGACCATAGCTGTTATGATGATGGTGAAGCAATTATGAACTCAGTATACAAAGATCCATTTCTCATATTATTCTCCTCTTCGGTTCTTGTCTCTATGACAGGCCTCGCTCACAATGTCTACTACATTTAATGGCAAAGAGAAGTAAAGTAGATTTGCTTCTCATCCTGGTTTATATTTAGAAAAGCTACCTACTGTCATCAGTAGGGCCAACTCCTTCCTCAAACTGAGCATATGCTTTTCAGAATCAAGGTGCCTTACTGTTTTTCAAAAGAATTTCTCTGAATCTTGCTGTTGACTTCGTATTGTTGAATATCAAACCAATATTCACTGATGCAGGATTGAAAACCTCAAATGCATCAGTAACTGCAAGGATATGACCCATCAGTAGTATTTTAATTGCAGAATTTGACTGTGTTGACTATATCCAGTTTTTTCCCCTCAAAATTTCACTGTTTCATTAGTTGCAGAATCTCCAAGAAAATAAACAAGGAAGTATGACAAAGGGGAATGTTAGCTCATGCTTCAGATTTGTGAATGGTGCACACAATAAATGAGACAGCATTCAACTGGAGAATATTTGATATTGCAGTTATTTAGAAAAACACTATCCATTATCAATGAACCTGTAGTTTTTATTAGACAGTCACAGCAAAAGAGTACCCAAATCTTGTAAGAAGCATAACCCTTTTTAACCCCTTCAACCCAGTAAGGGGGGAAAAAGAAAAAGGCAATAAACTTGCCACAACTGAGTGCAAGTCACAATTTTAATTGCAATTAGGCCATTACGTATTGCTACAGTAGTGTAGTATAACAAGTTGTCAGAGACCTGTACTTGATAATCCTCAAGAGCAGATGATGACTGTGGTGCATTCACTGCTGGCAGTGCTTAATACAGCACAACTGCCATTTACTCCTAAGTTTGGTACGCTCACAGGATCAGAAATTAAAATATGTCAATTTTCAGTTACCAGATTTACAGTATAATTTGATCTTTTATGCTTCAATTGATTCAAACAATGAGAGAGAGAAGCCTCTCTCTTATTCAACATTATGCTTTGTTTTCTTTCCTTCATCACTAGTATCATCCTGCCATAGTTCAAAAGTAGGATGGATGAGTAGACATTTTAGGTAATTTTTTTTAGATGTAGCTGCCATTAACAAAAACTGGGAAAAAAAAATCCCAGGTCAATAATGACTTGCAACAAGGGAGTGAACACAGTTCCCAAAGGAGTGAAAAATGCAGCACATATAATTATTTTTCCACTTAGACCTTTTCTGTTTCCTACAGACAAAACCCTGGTAGATATCTTGTTGAAAGCTTGCATGACACGCAACACAAAACGCAGGAGACAGTTATAGAATTAACCTACTAATAGTCTTGACCTACAAAACAAGTAGAAGAGAAACATCCAGGAAGAAGTCTGAAGAATAGACTAATTAAAAAAAAAAATTAGTATCAGAATTGCTCAGGTTTATTCACAGAACCATGTTACGGCCTCAGAATGCAAAAACATTAGTAAAAAATCCTAAAACTAAATCTTTAGAAAACCCTGAAAATTTACTAAAACGTGACCTGTAATATTACCTGTAGAAGCTTCCTTTCCAAAATAACTTCCACCTGCAGTAGTAAATTCATGTTGTTCAATACTGCCAGTGGTATTTGCAGGATTTTGTTCTTGACTGATCCCTCCAGAATGAACGCTGTGAAATAGCGGATGCTGGGTTGCTCCGTGACGTTTTTCATTTTCACTTGTAACTAGTGCTGATAAGATGACGACTGAATCAATAATGACCAAAATACCCAACATCAGTCACACTATCCTTATCATCATGGCCCACATAACAAGGGTGTTTGGCTTTTGTGTTTTGGCTTTTTCTTGTCATTGTTGCATTTGATGTGAAATGAAAGATGAAAGAAAACAAAAGTCCTTTGGAAACCTTATCACACAAAAGCATCACCAGGAGCAGCAGAAGATTTAAGTGCACTAGAAAGGATCCCAGTGACCAGTGGAAGATAAAAGACATCCAAGAAGCAGAAGAGCTCATAGAAACAACAGCTTGCATCTCTATTTCATATTTATTAATACTAACTTAACTGTTGAGTTTGTGAATTCTGGGTTTTTAAAGTGAAAAAGCTGATGAACTTTTCTCTTTTGAGGTAGTATCTCAATAGCACAATTACAAAGCTGGCTCTAAGGAAATTGTAATTTCTTCTGAGATTGGATGAATGAAATAAGTAGATTCATATAAGTAGGTAAGTATACTTATTTTGAACTCTGTATTAATTAAAGATCTTACCAATAAAATTAATTCATTGCTTGCTCTAACTTGCTGTTGTTTATACAGCAGAAGATGCAGTCAGAAACCACCTGAAGCACCACCACCATAAGAGATGTTCTAACGAAGGTTTGGAAAAGACACATCAATAACCCTAAGATGAGCATTAGAACTCAGCTGGAAATACATCTGCCTTACGTATCAAACATTTTGAAGAGTGGTATATTAAAAGTAAAGCTGAGGTCCTTAATCAGAACATGATTAAATGCAAAGAATGAGCTGGACCTGTTATATATGTCATAAATCACCAGACAGAGAAACTTGCTATTTCCCAAGAAGAGAAAAACTGGAGAAATATTTATCTTCACATTCAGGCAAGGAAATATTCATAAAGAGAGCACTCATGCAAATGTAATTCATTATTTTTAAATTAAATGTAATACTTACATACTATCTTACCAAAAAAAGAGTTAATATTAATCAATGTATGAATACAACTGATCTACCAATACTTCACCACCAAAAAAAGTTATTACAAAAACTACTTCTGTGTGATTACAGAACCTGTTCTAATGCCAATTATATAAACTTCTGCTGTTCAAAGCAATCTCAGAATCAGAAGGACATGGCAAAAATAGCTTGAAAATGCACTCTGTAAGCCTTTGCCTACAGAGGATTTTAGAATTCAACGTTTTGGTATCTCAGTTGGCTACTGGCACTAACACTGGTAGCAGAATGATCACATTCATATGGAGGTAGTATATTATCCTTTTAGGACAGTCTATGTATTTGAAACATTAGCTCCCTTTTTTGTCTTTTGTCTTCAGATTTTACAATAGAAATTTTAAGTGGGAAAAGGGATTTTTTTTTCTCACCGAGGTGGGTCACCGAAAGCCCAAGTCTGCTCAGTTTTATTGCACACTACTGGCAGGGCAAACTTAAAAATACTAGAGATGTGGGGAAAAGTGGCAAGAAATTAACTTTGGATGCATAAGATAGACTTGGAGTGACAGGTGAATGTTACAGATGCCACCTTTGACGGCTCTAGTACAAATAATGTAAAGGTATTACACTGAACTACTAAGTGTAGTTAGGAATTACAACCAGCTGCACCACGAGTGTCATACTTCACCGAATTATATCAGAAATCTGAGTATTATCTGAAATGCTTGATTGCTTTACCCCTGCTAGCAGAGCTAGGATACTGCTCCTCTTCGTCTGCAAAGGTGGGGTTCCAACGATCTTGTGTGGTGATTTCCAGAAGCGTTTCGTGTTGTGAGTCCACAGCTGTTGGGACAATGGAGGATTCAATGCTGACTATGCTCTAAATCTACTGTCCGTGTGTGCCATAAAGATGACGGAAAATGGGAATTCTTGCATAGCCTAGATATAGTCTCTCTACTCTTCTTATCAAATCCCTTCACATCAAACCAGTTCTTTTCTTTGCATTGGACAGATGCAAAGTTTCCCAAGAAAAATGGGGAAAACAATCATCAGAAGAATAATGTATAGTAGAAGTAATGCAAAACCATTAGAGCAGCTGAAGACACTTAAACTCACATTTTAAGAATATGCTGAGCCTAAGGAATATGGCAGATGTCCCAATACATGTTAAACATGTTTGCTAAGTACTCAAGAAGTACCCACGAAGTACAATGTTAGAATACCCATGACTGAGCAAAAAAGCAATGGTCAGCAAAAAAACGACAACCACCAAGTAGCCAATATTAGTCAAGAAAGTTATAACACGATTAAAAAGATAAAACAGAACTTCCACAAGAGTCTACGACCAGAGACTGAATACACTTTCACCCATGGAACATGCAGACACCACTAGGCCATCAAAGGTATGGAATGCAGTACACCTGTGGGACAAGTTACAAATGCAGAGTCTTAAAGATAAATAAACACCAGAACTATCCAAAGCAGAGGAAGAAAAATAAAAAGTCACAAATGTGCCAAAGCAAGATGAATTGCTGATTTTGCATTTTCTACTAAAAATGGAAAACACTGCTGAAAAAACGTAAATACTGCACTATCTTCAGAAAAATAAAATGCTCATGAAGAGTGACTGCTGAGTAAATAAGAGCACAGACAACAGACATATTAAGATGTACTTAAATAAAATCACAGAAATAGATCAGATTAATATATTTGTAAAAATAAGAGCATTAGAGTATAGTCATTCATAGCAACATCTATGCTAAAAAAAACCCCAGGGCTGGGGCCATTCCCTGGTCATAGAGCCAAGTAGCAGACTGTGTACTTCAGCGACACACAGCATTTAGTTTTGACCTTCATATGTGGCCTTTTTTTGGTTTCCAGACAAAATTATTTCAGGTACAGACGGCTTTTGAATTAAAAAAGAGTTATCAGATGGTCACGGTGGGATTATTCATACCAGGAAAATAAGGCTAGGTAATAACTGGATCATGCCTAGACACCTGAGGTCACAAAACAAATGAGATGATGTTAAAAGCCTGCATGGGAAGAGTGTAGAAGGTAGCAAATATGAGACTGTTTTGTGGACACTTCCCTATGAAAAAGGTACTTGGGGTTTGGTGTTCCCAAATAGTACCTGAGCATCTTCCACAGACAGGAAGTCTGCTATTGAATAGCTGTAGGATATAGAACATGAACTAGAATTATTTTAACACTTAAAAAAAATTGATACAATGAAAGATAAACTTTTTCTTCTTGGAAAATCATGAGTAAATGCAAATATTTGAATAAGCATAAAACTGAGGTACTAATTTTAAGTAGTAAAAGAAGAGGCATTATTTTAATCATATGGACCTCAGAAAATTTTCCAGTCACAAAAGAGACATTTCTGAAGGGAACAGCAGATGAGAAGGCCATCCAATTTTCAAACAATATATGTGCAGCAAAGGAGGAGGAACACCAGGTAGGACAGGAAAAAGCGAAAGAAACCATCCAAAGACAGTGGAAGTTCCTTACTCGTACTCAGAGCAGTCTCATCCTTGGCCACACTCCTGCCCCAGCCTGGAAACACTGTGGAGTACGTCATCTGCTCGGAAGAGTCTTCATCATCTGAATCACTGCCACTGGAGGTCACATCTGCTGTGATGATGTTAAATCTGCCATGAAGCCCTAACCAACAAGGCCTTCTGCTGCCACCAGTTCAGCTCTCCTGTCTCCTCTACTCACAGCCTTACAATCACAGAGGAGAATTTACAGCCCCGTCCTTCCCAGGAGCCGTATCTCCTTCTGGCCTTTTCACTCACAAGGGGTTCACCACTCTGCCATGGCCCTGCTGAAGCTGCCCCACTGCAGCTCTCAGATACATTTCAGGACCCTTTGCATGCTCACGGCGCTAACCATGCCCTGTCCCCTGCTAGCAGGGAGAGCAGAGCGTACTGGCTTGAAAACGTTTCCTTCCTCTCTGCTACAAGTCCTTCTCATTGGAACAGTCTGCTCCTAAACTGCTTCCAAACAGGAAAAAAGGAAGACCCAAATACATGCTTTGCATAATGACTCCCATGCTCATCCCTTTCAGGCAGGCAGAATGCCTCCATGGAACACGGACAGTGTGGACAATTGCTCTATTGCTACCACATGCACAGTCCGTGAGAGAGAGCCCAGGACTTTGCTTTCCCCACTTGGAGCACGTGGCAATGAACAGCAGTGACAAATGCCACACATTCACCCCCTGTTCCACTTAGAGTTTGTGGACCTTGCTGCCCTGGTCTCTGGTAATTCAGCCCCTAATCAAAGCACCCTCTTAGCATGGCATTCTTTACCCTTGGTTGCTGGCGTGGGTTCTTGCGTCTTCTCTCCAGGATTTGACCACCACCAGTGGTCTGGGAATGGATTCCACCAAGTTTGGGTGGTGGTTTTCTCCAGGTTGTCATGATGAGGCCCTGGAGCTGTTAGGACATGGCTCATTTAACCAAGATCTTGTGATTATTTCTTGAGAAGCAGCTCTTCCTCCAGCAAAGTCAAGTCCACCAGCATCAGCACCTTGAGCACACTCATGCCCCAGAGATGGATGTGAGAGCAGGGCGAATGTATGAACCCAAGGTGTCATTACATTCCTCTAACACGTAGCCAGATGCAAGCACTTTTGGCAGTCCCAGGAAAGAACACGCCCCCTTGAGAGCAGCCCCCAAAAGCCCTCTGGGACTTTTCAACCCTCCACATTCCATAAGGTTAATGAGTTCCTCACAGGCTTTGTCAGCAGCAGAGAGTTGATAGTCTTTGAAACAGAGTTCAGAATGAGGAACATCCACCAACATGACATACAATCACGTACAAAAGATGTAAGAAGTATCCATGATAGGCAAAAAGGACACCCAGAAATAAGCACACCCAGAAAAGCAAACTGGTCTTCTACTGACAACCCCATGAAGCCAATGCTGCCATGAACATGAGCCCAGAACTGAGGCCATTCCACTCAGAAGACACATGCACTCCCCTTGACCTGATGCTGCCAGCTAAATGCACACCCGAAACACCTTTCAGAGTAGGCATCATCACAGCATGGAGAGAGAGGTACAGCTTAACTTGTCTCACATTACCAATGCACAGTCTTTTCTCAGAACACAGTATATCAAATAGCAGGATCCATAGATTTATGCCAGGCATTTACAGATGGAAAGAGATTTCTGCTTAGAAAAATTACAGGAATCTACAGCCTTTTCATCCACTGGGCTAGGCAAGCCAACTTGGCAGGCAAAGAGAAATAATTGTGCCACTTGCAGGAGGCTGGAAATTCCCTCCAAAGAGAAATCAGTCCTTGAGACCCAACAAGTCACAAGGAAAGTTCACAAATCAAATGAAAATGAAGACAACAATTCAAGAAGCAACAGAAGGCGGTGCTTTTAGCTATAGGGAGCCCACATGATCTAAATGGCAATATTTTTGTGGCATGGGAGATGTGTTTGAAAAAAAGCTGATGAGATCATCCAATTTTCAAACAATATATGTGCAGCAAAGGAAGAGAAACATCACGTAGGACAGGAAAAAGCAGAAAGAAACCATCCAAAGACAGTGGAAGTTCCTTACTCGTACTCAGAGCAGTCTCATCCTTGGCCACACTCCTGCCCCAGCCTGGAAACACTGTGGAGTACGTCATCTGCTCGGAAGAGTCTTCATCATCTGAATCACTGCCACTGGAGGTCACATCTGCTGTGATGATGTTAAATCTGCCATGAAGCCCTAACCAACAAGGCCTTCTGCTGCCACCAGTTCAGCTCTCCTGTCTCCTCTACTCACAGCCTTACAATCACAGAGGAGAATTTACAGCCCCGTCCTTCCCAGGAGCCGTATCTCCTTCTGGCCTTTTCACTCACAAGGGGTTCACCACTCTGCCATGGCCCTGCTGAAGCTGCCCCACTGCAGCTCTCAGATACATTTCAGGACCCTTTGCATGCTCACGGCGCTAACCATGCCCTGTCCTCTGCTAGCAGGGAGAGCAGAGCGTACTGGCTTGAAAACGTTTCCTTCCTCTCTGCTACAAGTCCTTCTCATTGGAACAGTCTGCTCCTAAACTGCTTCCAAACAGGAAAAAAGGAAGACCCAAATACATGCTTTGCATAATGACTCCCATGCTCATCCCTTTCAGGCAGGCAGAATGCCTCCATGGAACACGGACAGTGTGGACAATTGCTCTATTGCTACCACATGCACAGTCCGTGAGAGAGAGCCCAGGACTTTGCTTTCCCCACTTGGAGCACGTGGCAATGAACAGCAGTGACAAATGCCACACATTCACCCCCTGTTCCACTTAGAGTTTGTGGACCTTGCTGCCCTGGTCTCTGGTAATTCAGCCCCTAATCAAAGCACCCTCTTAGCATGGCATTCTTTACCCTTGGTTGCTGGCGTGGGTTCTTGCGTCTTCTCTCCAGGATTTGACCACCACCAGTGGTCTGGGAATGGATTCCACCAAGTTTGGGTGGTGGTTTTCTCCAGGTTGTCATGATGAGGCCCTGGAGCTGTTAGGACATGGCTCATTTAACCAAGATCTTGTGATTATTTCTTGAGAAGCAGCTCTTCCTCCAGCAAAGTCAAGTCCACCAGCATCAGCACCTTGAGCACACTCATGCCCCAGAGATGGATGTGAGAGCAGGGCGAATGTATGAACCCAAGGTGTCATTACATTCCTCTAACACGTAGCCAGATGCAAGCACTTTTGGCAGTCCCAGGAAAGAACACGCCCCCTTGAGAGCAGCCCCCAAAAGCCCTCTGGGACTTTTCAACCCTCCACATTCCATAAGGTTAATGAGTTCCTCACAGGCTTTGTCAGCAGCAGAGAGTTGATAGTCTTTGAAACAGAGTTCAGAATGAGGAACATCCACCAACATGACATACAATCACGTACAAAAGATGTAAGAAGTATCCATGATAGGCAAAAAGGACACCCAGAAATAAGCACACCCAGAAAAGCAAACTGGTCTTCTACTGACAACCCCATGAAGCCAATGCTGCCATGAACATGAGCCCAGAACTGAGGCCATTCCACTCAGAAGACACATGCACTCCCCTTGACCTGATGCTGCCAGCTAAATGCACACCCGAAACACCTTTCAGAGTAGGCATCATCACAGCATGGAGAGAGAGGTACAGCTTAACTTGTCTCACATTACCAATGCACAGTCTTTTCTCAGAACACAGTATATCAAATAGCAGGATCCATAGATTTATGCCAGGCATTTACAGATGGAAAGAGATTTCTGCTTAGAAAAATTACAGGAATCTACAGCCTTTTCATCCACTGTGGATCCAAATACGTATTGGCATGCAAATAGAAATAAATGTGTCTATCACATATGGATGAAAAAATCCAGTCAGAGTTACTTTTCAAGTAGGTAGCTCCTTCATCAATAAGATTCCTACATCTGATTCATGGCACACCTAGAGATGAATTATAATTTGCTAATAAGAAAGAGTAAAACTTCTTCTGGCAAGGCGAGAAAGTCAATGGTAAAGTGCTGACGGTGTATTAATCTGGACTATTAACTTGATGGAGAACAGCACCAATAATGTCCAAATCCAGAGAAATAATGAATGGGTATCATCTGAACAACAAGCACCTGTGCCAACTGCTCATTGCAAACCCATAGCAAAGAAATCTTTAGATTAAGCTAGGTATGTTTTCAAAAAAATTTAACTTTACAAATGAATTGTATTACAGATGGATGGAGAGCCACCCATTTTGTTTCTCACTTTAACACATTATAGAATTAGAGAGAGGGATTTTCAGCCATTCATCTGAAGATATATGACAAATACTTTTCTTTACCTATTTCTTAATTTTCTACTTTCCTGCTGTGGCATTTTTCTCTGGGAAATTGAATTCTGGCCAGGGTATTCCAATGAGCCTGCACTGCTAGGCAAGCTAAATAACAGATACTGGGGTATGGCTTTATCTTCTTTTTTTGACTGTTATCCATGTCACTTTCTCTGGTGCTACTGAATATTTGATGACTTCTCAGAGAGATGCACAGCTTATACTTTACTTCTTTCTAAAACAAGTGCTAGGTTACTGATTCATTTGTAATCCAGTAAAATTAAACTAAATGAGTTAAACTCCTCGGTGTTAGAGTGATGCTGCTGGGTAATAGCCAAAGCTATCAGAAAAACCCAGGAGCCTTACTTTCATAATCTTTTTTTTTTTTTTTTTGCAAGAGAACCAGTTTATCAATCCTAACCCCGTAAACAAACATGCCAATGCTATCACTTCTGCGATACCCTTTTATCAGTATTGACACATTTTATCACATCACACTACAGTTGTTTATCTTTGCAAATCTTAAGTACCTCTAGTTGTCCCTCTGTAAAACAGTCATGCCCATGAGAGAACTGCTAGCAACAGGAAGGGACACACATATTTAGTATCAACACATTTGATAATCAAATGTTAAAAGGAAAACAGGGAGCTTTCCCATAGGGAAACAATGCACAGGTTTTTGCAGTGGGTACAGAAACACCTGTACAAGGAAACACTAAGTCACATGTGCACACAAAAGCAAATATATATGAAAGAAAAATCACTATCAGAGTCAACCAAACTCCCCACTATTACCAGGTGGGATTTTCTCCACCCTCGACCTCCTTACAGACAATATTTTGTCACAAAAGCTTTCACTGGAAACAAGCACCAGAAAATTCTCTACTCTTTTTTCAAGGTTTGGGGTAAAATCAACCTAATATTTCTTTTTCCATCTACATACTTATAAGGTGCTACTAACCAAGATGCTTGGGTTTAATAATTTATGTCTTTCAAAAAACATTTGCTAACTGTGTAATGCATACAATCATTCTTCCTTTATGCTGTGATTTCTAAATACAGTGATGAGGGCACCACCTCTCCAAGTCATACAGACCATCTGACCAGCTATCAGCAACCAACAGACAATCAAGCAAATTCCTCATGGATTCCCATGGTGGGGAAAAAAAAAGAGCCAGTGGAAAGGAACTTTCAGTTCTATCAATTTGATCTTTACTACAAAATGCATCTGTAGATTTCCTCTGCATAATTAACGTGTTCTCCCTTTAGGTTCACTTTATTTTCTGAGGCAAAGATCTTTATCACTCTAACCATAAGAACTAGTGTGAACATATGTACATTATTTCCACTTTAAAACATGGAAGAGAACTTCAAAAGCTTTTTATTTATTGTAGCTGCTGTGCACTACATATTTGATAAAAACATCACAAGCAGTTTTTCCAACTCAGCAAAGCTACTTAAGGACAAAGAAGAGAAAATGGATACTGTTCTTTTGGGTCCTCAAAGACCGTGGAGCCACCACAGTCCCCAATTTTTTTCGCACACATATTGCCAACAGCAAGGATGAAATTAGTTTTTGCAGTGCACAAATGGCTTGGCCATTGGAACTGCCATATGAAGCACTGCCTTGGTTAGCAAAGTCATGGTTTTGACATGGATTACCTACACTCACAATCATAAATATATTAGAATAACAGACACTTTCATCATGAATCTACAAAAATATCCTTTTCTACTTCAGAAATAAATTGACTTCAAATATAATTGACTGTACTAATTTGTGCTGCCTCATAGAGTAAATAGGTGTCATAAAACAGTCATGGGAAACCCAAAACAGCAATCTTTCCGAGCTCAGGTACAAGCACTGAAGCAAACATACTGTAAATTATTTTGCTCCCTTTGTCTCAGAGAGTGAAGTTAATTTCTGTCTTAACCAGTCTTTCAATGTCTTTCCAATTTTTGAGCTGTTGTATACTTCATCACTTACCAGAATGCCCTTCTGGAAGAAGAAAGCAGTGTTAATATGATCTATTTGTAATGTAGTTATTATGAAACATAAATCTTACTGGTACTCGCAGGATACTGTCTGTCATCTTCTTCATGGAAATCACCAGCCACCGTCCCCAAAGAGATGTGAGGTGACATAGATGTAAATTCATCACCTGTGTGGTGATGGATAAATCATTACTATTTCATTAGCTCAGCTGCAATACAGTACTCACAAGTACTTCAACTTTTCTACCCTGCAAGTTTCATTCCTTCATGTACTGGTCCAAGAGAGGAGAAAGACACAGACCCCACATAAGCTTACCTTACTGACATAGTAAGGCTATCACCCAAACAGATTATTTGAAGAGGAGAATGTATTACAGTGATAATGAACATTCTGGTAACGATCTGTTCATGTGATACCTCATTGTACCTGTATGCCATGAGGACAGGGATCCTAGAGCAATGAGTCAAGCTGTTTGTATTCCCCTCTACTGAGATATATTCTGAGATTTAGTCAAAACACCTAGACTATGCATGCAAGCACAGCTGGTAACAGTTGTAATGGCAATCAACAGAAATACACAGCACACACCTTGGGGAATGTGGGGAATGTTTCTGATCCTAGTTCCTTAGCAAGAGAATGGTAGGATTTACCTTTCGTGGTGCTAGCTACATGTCAAAACAAGCATAACATGCCATGAGTTTATCACCAGTGAAAAGTAATTTTATAAGCCTAATGCTTGTGCTTTTTTTTTTTAAATTTCAGTATATATTGAGGATAGTGATGCAAAATACTGGTATCCTTCACTGGTAAGTTACTGGTGATTTGACAAAAAGCCTGTAGTCACACAGTAAACTTTACTGTACTTAGAGGATGACTTGCACCCGTATCCCTAATGTTCAGTGGGAGTGAGTCTTTCAGACTTCTGATAATTTCAGCCACACAAGCAACATATAAGATTAAATAAAATACGTAGAAAAGAATATGGCATTTGTATTTGGCAGGGCCCCATGAAATTAGTGGCAACCTACTGTCCTTACCATAATCTTTTTCAGGAATTCCTTTTTCACCTCCTCCAAAAGTATGATCTGGCAGCTGTGAGACTGGAGTAGGACTTCCATAGTATGAGGGGCTGGATCTCCTGATGGAGGTATCCATGGGAGTTGTCTCATGAGTGGATCCACTACCTGCATTTTCATCATCCACCCCTGAGGTTGAGGACTCCCCACTGGTATGACGTGAGCCATCTGGATTGTAACGGGAGCCATCTGCGTTGTCAATGACTGTGGAAACAGGGAATTAAACAGTTCATGTCAAGGAGCTACACAGCTGTAATAAAGAGTAACACTTGCAGTCCGGCCATTTTTGCCCTCCTATCTAACCTAGGTAATACATCACTAGAATATGTCTAATGCATACATGCTCATTTATGTATTTGTCACATTTGTAGGGCCTACATAGCATCACTTATTTTTATCAAACTGCTCAATTTTAACATAAAATATCGGCATTTGGAAAGTCAATCAGAATTTCAGAATTGGAAGCAATAATTTATTATGAGTGGTTTTTTCTGCTTCCCGCCACTTTTCTAACAAACAGCTCAAATCAAGTGGAGGAAGGTAGCTGTCTTAAGCAAATTCCTATATGTCAGAGATATTACAGCTCTGAGGTGCTAAAAAAGGTCAAATACCTATATAAAAAATGTTTGGTACCCTGAGACAATGCAAGCTCCATAGGATTTAGGGGAAGACAAGTGACTAGTTTCTTTAATTTCTATTGAACATCTCTTAAATTGCTTTTCTTATGTTTGGCTGGCTTTTTAAATACTAGTGATTGTTTATGTAAAAAGAAGGTAACCAGTTACTAAAAACTAAGCAAGTCCATGTCTTTCTAATCAGTACAGTACCTGTTTCATCCTGATTACTGAGTAAAGAAGTATCTATTGTTTTAATTGGCTCACATGCTTTTTCCTCTGTTTCTGTGAAGGAAGGAAAATAGAAAATATTAATTTGAAAAAATGGACAAAAAATCACATGTGTACACACAACAATTGTACATAATCACAAAACATCAGCTTCAGATGAGGACATTTGAAAACAAATTTCCAAACAAATGTTATTCACTGATGAACCACCTTCCCAGGTGGGGCACCTCGAGATTGTTCTGTCAGGTAACAATGAGATTCTCCATTTCCATAACCATTCCAGAAAATGCTTGCAATCAATGCCAGTTAGAACAGCCTTATGACCCAGTTTCAATGCAGGCACACCCACTGTCATAGTGGCAGGGGCAACTCTTAATCCTTTTTAGCTGGCAAAACTCCGTCCTCTCGATGGAGGGCTCTGCACAGGCAGCGTGTGCCCCTGCTCCAGCGAGCACTGCTGGCTCCTGTGGGCTGAAGTGCCCCACTTGGGGCTGGTGTATGAGCTACCTGCTCATACTGCTGGAAGGGATTAACACTTGGGAGGAGTTATAAAGCTTTGGAGGGGATGGACATCACTGCAGTAGTCATCTGTGAATGACAGATGATGGCAACTCACATGATACTACACCAATGCAAAGATATTTAATTATATCACCACCAAGAACAAAATCAAAAAAGATATCACTGCCATTCAAACCATCAATGAACTTTCCCTATAGCTTTCTGTAAGAACTCTCTGCTTCCACTATGAATGTCACAACCTACTGAAATTTAAGATACTCAAAGCTAGTTTAGATTTTATTTTCAAATATTATGCTCAGCATCTGTCATGGACTATATACACTTCCCTAATAATTTGCTAAAATATTTTCTATTATTAGAAAGTTCAAAACTTTAGATGAAAGCAGTCTGCTCCTGACCCACTGGCACTGATTGCTGTCCAGCAGCCTAATGTCTAAATGGAGATTTGCCTGAGCAAATACTGAATGAGTCTGCAAATAGGAGAGCAGCAGCCATGTCCGTGGGCCTGGGATGGCCATCGCAGGCCTTGGAGCTGCTGCAGGTGGCAGCCACTCCTGGTATTCCTCAGAACACAAAAAACTGCTCTTGGCTGTAAATCTCATGTGTGCATGAACAGAAGAGCTGAATGCCATGGCTGACAACAGTTAAGTCTTTCAGATTCACTGCTGCAGTGTTTCACTTCACTAAGCCACTATAATGAACTGTTTTGAAGCTGCTAAGTTTTTCCCAAGGCCAGAAATATGACTGAGTTCAAAACACACTGATAACAAAATGGTCATTGCTGACATGATAGATACACTTCTAGAGACTGGCAAAATGTATTTCTTCTCAGCTAAAAACCAGGTTATGTTTATTATATAAGCCCTCATTCCAGTACCTTAAATAGGAGATTACATATGCGATTTTTAGTTAATCTGTTTCTAAAATACACCATAAAATCATCTCCTCACCTGACGCATTGTAACAGTATGCATCATACCGATCAGTTGTATTCGCTGGAAGTTTGTAAATGCCAGTGGTATTTGCTGCACAAAGAGGATAGGGTTTGATCCGTGGGATAACAATATGCCCCACCACAAAACCATACCTGTGAAGAACAGAGGTAAACAAACCATATTACTTACTATAGCAGATGTCACCTCAAACATCAAGAAGCTACAAAGAAGCCATTATTTTTTAAAAGTGCATGCAGTTTATTCATACGGTTTTGTTACCTTTTTGTTCCTTGTTCATTTGGTTGCTCCCTTCTCACATCAGTCTCCTGTCACTCAACATCATTTTATGTTTAATTTCTAGAGCTAAACCCATTTAAACTAAACAAGCATCTTACCAAGGTTGTTACTAAGCTAGGTTGATCAGTTCCCCAGGGTGATCAGAGCAAGGGAGTCAAAGTGAGGGAGGAGAGTGCACTTTTTGTTCAGTGCGAGTCTGTATTACCTGACACTAAATTCCCATTCTTTAGGGATTCACATTTTCATTGCTTTGACATAGCACACTGCTCAATGACACTTCACTCAGAAGAGCTGAGGGCTCAATTTATGGTACCTGAGCAAGTTTAAAGAATGCTTGCAACACACATCATTTTCTCAAAAACTGACAGCCTACTAAAATATTCAAATACAAGACTCATTCATCCACAAATCCTTACTGTATCTTTCAGTTGAACAATGTGATTATTGTGCACAGAGCTCACATAATTCAGTGAAGACTGTGATTACATAACGTACAATACATTATTACTATTTTGCAATCCTGTAACACCTGATTGATTCCTATGTATTTAACTAGAGACGTGATAGAATGGAAACAAGAACGGGTTTGGTTTGGGTTTTGCTTTACTTCTCGAGAGGAATGATTTATCAGGGAGGAGTTAATGTCACAGCTTTGCAGTTTTTTATCTATGAACATCATTCCAGTTTCATGTCTAATGTGCAGATACTTGCAATTCTGAAATTCTCTTGTAGGTGGAATTATAAAGTACTTTAACCACACTCCCAACTGAGCTTACAATGCTGACACTTTACAAACCATTATGACCTACTTGTGTTATGTTCTGTTGATTCATCTTATTCACATGCATTTTGATGGTTATATGCAGCATATTTTCCCTCTCCTACTCTATTTTAATAAGAGCTAAGGTTTACTGACAAGGATTACTTCTAGCACAGGATCAACAAATGAAAGTAATAGGGTGGGAGAGTTGGCCAGAAGGAAGGGAGGAAGAAATCCTATCCACATGGCTTTCACGTCCAAATCTGTCCTCTGGTCAATTTTGAATTAGGGAAAAATGTAAAATTAATGAAAAATTACAGCTTACCACTGGGGGAAAAAAAAATTCCCTCTTCTTCTTTCAATTACCTTTATATTTAGCTTTAGAAAATACTTCCCATATTTTAGAATACTCATTATTGGTGGCATAGAAATCTCTACCCATGGGCATTATTTAGGATTTGATCTCTAAATGTTGTGTAGTGCTGGGCAATTCAGAATGCTGTGTATATATTCATGTGCTAATGCCAGAAAAAGAACACGTTAATGTCAGAAAAAGAACATGCTAATGTCAGAAAAAGAACATGCCTACTTTGTTATAAAGGACTTTCCCCTCAGAGTAAAGAACTGTTTCTAGTTTTTATGTGGTACCATTTTAAATTGCATTCCCACGTCTCAGAGAAGAACCCTCAAAGAATTCTGTTCACGTATTTCACCACCACAATACTTGTGAAAGTGAGCATGCCAGAACAGGAGATATTTGCAAGCCGTATGGATGTCAGTACTATTTCTCATGGTACCAGAGTGAAAGCCTTAAAATTTTGAAGAAATGTCCACTTCGTTTTTCTAAGTTAGAAGATAAATTCCATTTCTGCCTATTTCCTGTCTGAGTTAGACTGCAACGAAGTTGAAAATCTGCTGTCATTTATTTAAACTCCATAATGGCTTGCCAACATGCATCTCCTGGGCTGCAGTGATCATGCACTGGTGGAGTTTGCCGTCCTGGGGGAAATGGGTGAGGAGAAGAGTAAAGTCAAGACCCTGAATTTTAGGGAAGTAAGCTTCCACCACTTCAAGGAGGTTTTCAATAGGCCCTCCTGAGAAACTGCCCTGAGGGACAAGGGTGCAGAACAGAGGTGGCAGGTATTCAAGGACTACTTCCATAGAGCGCGAGAGCTCTTGATACCAGTTTAAGAAATGAGGAAAGCAAGCCAAGAGACCTGCATGGCTTTGTTGGGATTAAAGGACAGGAAGGAAATGCACAGGCAGTGGAAGCAGGGTATCAACACCTGCTGGGGTATAAACACACTGAGAGCAGCCTGCCCAGAAAAACCTGGGGGTACTGTTGAATGAGAGGCTGGACATGAGCCAGCAGCGCCTGCTTGCAGCCCAGAGAGCCAAACGCATTCTGGGCTGCATCCAAAGCAGCGTGGGCAGCAGGTCAAGAGGGAAGATGTTCCCTCTCTGCTCTGCTGAGACCCCACTGTGCCCAGCTCTGGGGTCCCCAGCACAAGAAGGACATGGACATGTTGGAGCAAGTCCAGAGGAGGGTCATGAAGATGATGAAAGGGACAAAGCACCTCTGCTCAGGAAACGCGGAGAGAATTGGGATTGTTATATTAGTATTCACTCAAATTTTTTGAATTAAATGTTTTCTGTAACTTCTAGGCTCTTGCGCTAGTTATTTTTTGAGAAATTAAAGAGTCTGTATTATCCACATTTGTTGTCCTATACATCATTAATTACAGCATGTAATTAGGTCAATTGACAACATGGTTTTGAGGTTTTTAATAACTACTGTAACTGTCCTCTGAAAAATCTCCATTTACAGATTACAGGAATGCACGAATACTGTGGTCATTTTTCACTGGGTTGTCAAAAGCTCATCCCTCACAGTACCACCTGCTGCTTTTTACTGTTCCTTGGCAAGACCGAGTTCCATACATGGCATACACTATCCTCAGCCTATGCTCACATTAGGTCCTTACTTTTCACATACTTATCTTACCAATCGTTTAGTGACACAGTATGATCTGAACATCTTCCTAATTAGTTTATTATCCTGTCACCTTTTGTTATCTTTAGATTTTATCTGTGAGGGGTTACGATTTTTTTTTAAAAGATAAATGGTAAAAAACTATATGCATGAAGGACTTACTTACTACTAGACCCAGAGCAAACATACACATGCACAGAGATGTTTCGTTCATTACAGAATATAACTTCTTTAACTAATCTGAACGGCTACAGTAAGTCAAATGTAATTATTACATCAGTAGTGTCATATGTTTTCAAGAATTTCTTTACCTGCAAGTTTCAAATCCAGACTCGTGAGCTTCCTTCAGCTGCTCTAGTGTTGCCAAGGTGCTGTTGAGAGCTCTGCAGAGTTTGACTGCTTCAGATCGTGTGAGACTGTAGCGACCATTTTTTTCAACATGAAAAACTCCTCTGTATCTGCAACTTACATTGAATTCTGTTACCAAAGCAAAAGAAAAAAAAATGTTAACAATTTAGACCTAAGAATTTAGACCTTAAGTGAAGACCTGGAAATCATTTCTTTTCAAGTATAATGCTTTCAAAGCAAACCAGCAACAAGTAACAGCTACCAATTCATTCAGAAAAAAGCACTGCCACTTTCAATCACTTTCTTCATACTTCCCCTCTTTGGGCTGAGGCATGAGCCAAATCTCCAGCCTTCCCAAAAATAGCCATACATCCTTTTGTGAGGTATCTAGGACTTTTAACGTACCCTTAACACTAATGTGCAGAAGAAGGAGTTAACAATAATAATGTCAATACGAATAAGAATAATCACGTGCGTAGAGGAAAATGGGGAAACATCAGGACACTTCAAAGCAATGTGAATTAAGTTTGCTTCTGCCCCACCTTTCCCTCAAGAGAAAAAAAGCAGTTGCAACTCCAGACTAGAATGACAACTGCTAAGCTCACTTCATAGGAGTAGCTATTATTTCCAGTGCAGAGAGGAGCATGACTCATTTTTATCTTAATTTTAATGGAAGTTCCATGTGCAATAAAGGGAAAAATAGACCAGTCTTCTCCAATACTAAAAGGGAGCGTCTGTACTGTCTATTTGAAAAAAAATTACATATAATAACTGTTTTACTAAAAGACACTAAATGCAATTCATGCACATTTGCATTGACACATTCCATATAAATAATAAGCAACGCTCCTAATGTAATTTTTTGCTTGACAGTCTATTTTGCTTGACAGTCTATTTCACAGATGTGAAAGCAAATGATAGGAATCAAGGCATGCACTCTTTCTTCAGTTTCTTTTGTCCATTGATAAACTGATGTTATTCTGTGTACAGGGTATCTACTCAGTGTAAACTGCAAGGAACATTCCTTTCCATAGCTCACAGGAAACACTCAAGGAGATAAAATACCAGATTAGACCCAGCCTGTATGATGCATAAGAGGATGGCCACTATTCACAGCATAGGTAGGAGTCCAATAGTATTGATTCTTGCTTGTCCAAAGGAGCTCAAAAGCTGTGCAGCCAATCTTGAATACTTGTACCATAGGCAACAGAATTAATCATATTGTTATTTGGGATAGCCTTTCCACAAAAAGAACAGAAAAAATACCTCTTGTCCCACCTTTTTCCTTCCCCCAGTATTTTGGCTGACAAAAAAATCAATTTGTATTGCAGACCTGTTTTACAGTCTTGCTGACTACAGTTTTAAAATTTTTATTATCATACATTATTAAAAAACATATGGCACTTCCGCCACTCCTTGACTACTGCTATGGGATGGAGCTGCTCTCACAGCTGCCATGCAAGTGACTTCTACTTTGGCTCCAAACATTTCATATTCAAAGCCTGACATTGCCTTGGAAGTTGTCCAGTCAGTAGCTGTATTAAGCTGAAATGACCTAGACAAGAAAAAGGCTTTTCTTTAGTTTTCCCTTCTTGATCCTCTCTTCCTAAAACATACTCTATGAAGCCCAAGACTTAATGTTAAATATGGGGATCAGACCATGAAATTCTATTTGATTACTTTAAAGTAACAAGCTTAGTGAATTTGGAGCTAAATTTTCTTGGAGCATCAAAATCTTTTGTGATAACTTTAGGCTGATTTCTGAAAAGCTTTTGCTGTGAAAGGGCGTACCACATACACTTGTTTTGGGTTCCATTTCATCGCAGTTAATCCTAGATTCACTGAATTATAAAGTGAAGTTCACTTTTGTTTAGAGTGAGTTCATATAGCCGCCATTAAACCTCAGCCCATTCCTGGTTTTAAACACCACAATTTATGCTCCATTACCACTCTGAGACTCAGTCACAGTCAGAATTCCATGTAGAGAGTCAATTACTTAGACTTCAGCTGTTTAAAAAGTTGGCTTACTAACAGAAATAGGCTTAATGGAACTATGTGGAATACATGCCTACACATGTGTACATTTTCCATGGAAACGCTCAGCCTGAGTATGCCCTGCCCACCAGGACACTGCTGAGAGGTACCCGGCTTACTGCATGTGTGCTGCCCAACTGCACTGCATGCACATGCAGGAGCAAAGCCAAAGCTCCCAGGAAGCCTTGCTCATGCAGCGAGAGAGATCATGTGGGTGTCCAGGAAACCCCAGGCAAATGTGGCAATCCAGTTGTCAAAACTGGGTTTGAGGCCATCCAATTCGTTGGCACTGTGCCCTAAAGTAATGCTGAGACAGCACCTTTGTTTTTACTTTGATGGTATCTTCTACGCCTACTATTCCAAGTGTACCACTGCTGTAGCAGAGACACTCTGTTCATGAAGAACTGAGCATGGGAAAAGGACCAAAGCAGTACCCAAAATTCACATGGTATTTCACAGTCTAAGCAAACTGTGTAAATTCAGCATCTACTCTTTGAAGATAGTAATTACCACATTTTAAAAATGACAAAATACAAACCCAGAGCTGTCAGGGAACAGAGCATTTTTACTTTATAGTCTTGTATTTTAATGCCCACACAATGGGGACTCTTAACTGAATTAATGAAAAAAATTCTGATCACACCAATGGTGAACACACCATATCAAAAATAAATGATGGGATCTAAACTCAATTAATACCTTAATTTTTTTTCCATGCTGAGGCTTATAGAGTAATTTTGAGTTAAGGAAGAAACATGACTGTCAAATTTAAATCAAAAGACATATTTCACCTTTTCCCATAGGGCAGGAAGGTCAAATCCATTAATTTTATGTTGATGTTACTTAGCTGGCTTTAACACAGTTATGCAAAAGATGGATTTTTGTTCTCTTCCAAGAGACAAGGCAATGCAAAACTCATACTGTGTAACAAACTATTGCACTCTAAACTGATCCTTTTAACATTTCTGAAGTATCGAAGGGGCTGACTCAGAGTGGACTCACAGTGAAATCACCAACAGCACGCAAACCTTCCCTCCTTCCCCCTCTTAGAGCTGTCTGGCTTTGGGGCCTGACAGGACACAATCTTTCCTTTCTTCTTTCATCCACATGATCTGCTACAGCTGTTTAATTGCCTTTAAGAAGGCAAACAGTACGAAATATGTCTGAATTGTCATAATCATTAATCTCACCCAGACTATGAGATTGGGTGACACAAACCAAAGCCATGGAACGTTCCTAAGTCTGTGCTGAATTTTATGAGCATGGAAAACGTAAACTTCTACACAGGCCATTTCTCCCCATCTTTCCCAGGATTTCTGGTGCTCTCTCTCAAACAGCTGCATGCAAACCTTTCTCTGCTATCACCATTCATGTATCTAAACCAAGTTCAATTAATACTTGTCAACCAAAATCTCTAACTTCAGTTCCCCAGACAATTTGGTAGTTAGAGCCCACTGGTGGGATAGAATCACCTCACACAGACTAAAGAGCATTGTCCTGTCAGAGAAGTTGAGTTACACCCTGATAATTAATACAAGAGGCTTGTTAGAAACTGTCACTGTAAGAAACCAGGTGCAATTTCCATTTCCACCCTGATTCTGCAACCCTTATGTATAATGAGTAACTCTGACTCACGCTAACTCTTCCCAGTGGAATTGATTTTCCATGAAGATTTTTGGTGTACCATACTGATGTCTCATGCACTACTCCCTGTTTTCATTGTTTTCAAGACACCACCTGGGGGTTTCATTCTCAAGGTGGATGCTGTCTTGTCTTTGAGAGGAAAAAAAAATAGCAGTTCTTTCAGCAACTGCAGAGATACATCAAAGTGGAAGATTTGCAAACACCCTGCCCACTTGAACGAGAGTATGTGTAAAGCTTGTACGTTGTTAACAGAGTTCTTGGTAAAACCGCATGCTGAATTGCATGGCAACCAGGAAACGTTACGGGGATGTTTTCGCGGGGATTTTCCCTTTCAGTTTGCGGTTCAAGATGATTGACAGGTCACCAGGATGTGCTAAACTGGGGCTGACAACAGGGACAGAACTAGAGGTTTCACAGTGTGTATAGTTTTCATTCTCTTTGTTTTAATGGAATATAGGATTTACATTTACTGTAAGAACTTAGTTCAAATTTATTAAACTAGCTTTGGGCAGATATACATGGGTAAATGTTTCCTTACAATCACAGACTATTGAATCTTGTACTGACACTTCTGAACAGGAACAATCACCAGCTTAGCACTGCTACCTACATTTTGAATATTATCATCTGCTTCAAGCGCATGCTAGTAATGAAGTAGCAAAAAGTAACATATTGGAAACAGATTAAAATATGTTTAAAAGAAAATCCTAGCAACTACAATTCCTCTTCAGGCAAATCTATAAATTGGGCCATATGAGTCCTAAAATCTGAAGAGGTCTGGACAGTCCAGATCTTGTCTCTCAGTACAGACCTATCTCTAGTTATGCCTACTTTTTTACTTGGTTCTCAAGAAAACTACTTCACGGCTAAATAAGAATGCATATTTTACTTCTGACTTGAGAAAATGGCCTCTGAATACAAAATTTCATATGGAATGGATTAATGAAACATTTCAGGATGCAAAACATTTTGTCAGTGTATATATTAAGTTAGCCTGATTACCGCCATTTGACATTTGCAAGAACTTAAGTGTACAAAAAAATACAATTCAGTGATTACCTAATACACTACAACACACATGGGCCTGGAAGGCATTATTTGCTGAGTATTCCACCTTTTTTTTTAGTCTATTAGTAAAAAACTTCACCCAAGCAACTCACAGTACAGGCAACTGTAACAGGATACATAGGCTTTTACCTTTATGTCAGAAGTTGGACTAAAGCCCAAGTCAGTGATGAAAACCACTGGATAGCTGTTTGCTAGGTCATGAAAAATGATTCATTAATCCCAGCCACAGTCACTAATAGACACGTGTCGACATCATTAAAACACACCTATACTCAAATCCCTCGGGGCTTGATGAGGAAAGGAAAACTGTGCTGGGAAAATAGGACTCAAAACTGGGATGACTACATACTGATCAAAATTCAGAAGCCAAATTTGCAAGATCCACATGAATGAAGCAAGCAGTCCTTTACCATCCCAACACAAAAGCGCAAAGGGTCAAGCCACATGTATAATCATTAAGTGTGCCTGGTTTTGTGTTCTCCCTGTTATGATATTCTTGTTCTGCTAACCACCATTCTCCAAAGAAAGTAGAGAAACAAATCTAGAAATAGACCACCTACACCATAAGCAAGGCTTTTCCACATAGTGACAGTGAAAGTAAGTCTTTGCAGATTCTTGGGAGCTGTCCGATGAAATACTTTCCTTGGAGTATTGCCAAGTTGTGAAACCTACAATGATTTATAGGAAATACATTTCCAGATTTAGTGGCAATAAACCATAGTTTTGGTTTTCAAAGTATCCCTTGTGGATACTTAAATGAAGCCAAATAAGGGGTTTGTCTTTCAGTTTGAAACTGCCTTTAATTCTGAAATTAAAATAATTAGTTTGCACAAAATAAAATAAAATAGCATAAAATAAAATCACTTAAGAAAGCTAGGTTTAAATGTTTACATGGCTGTGATACATACAGATGGTTTAAGGAACCCAGACCAAAGTTTCCCTCAGGAATTTTTTTAAATGTCATCTTTTCATTTCAGTTTGGAATAGAAAAATATTCTAAGCCTTGAAAATTTTAATGGGAGAGAAAAAGCCCACACAATTATATCCCTAATAGATAGCTGATATTCAGTGGGAAAAAAATTCTCCACACACCTGGCTTTTTAAAGACAGCAACGTCCAGGAAAAAAACTTTAAAAGGGATTTACCTGCATGTTTGCAAGGAGTTCCTGCTACAAATAGAGACAACTTATTCTTAGTACTTGGGTGTGGTGACAAGAAAGTGAAGATGACTCTCCACAGATCCAAAGGTGTAAAGTCAGAACTTTCTTTGAAGTTGTGCCTACTACCCAGTTGTATTTGGGTACCTAGTAATTCAGTCTGAAAAAGCAAACAAGAGTGTAGCTTTCTCACTTTCCTGTGTGCTGCTAACTGCCTGAAAAGTCATGAGATAGCCATGCTAACCTTGAGGTCCAAGTGGGCTGACGTGGATCTCTGCAGTGAAAAAGAGATGTGGCTGGAGGTATGCGCAGAGGCCAGAGAGGGTACACTGCACAAGGAGGCTCTCCTTTCTCCAACAAAAATTACCAAGTATTCCTTGAATTTCTGTATTACTCCAGGAAATGCACACTGGAAATGGGATGCAGGACAAAGCTCAAGCTGCTGACTTTCTTCTAAATTGTTGTTCCTAATGAATCTGCCGACTGATCATCAAAGCGTCTGTTTACTGATGGACAAAAATCTCCAGTCTCTTAACTGACAGCTCTCCTGGCTACTGCTTTAAAACAATGGGTGTGGGGGTAGTGCTATTAATAAATCAAGAATTCACAGAGTCACTCAAAATGCAAGTACAAGAAATATGCTTCAGTCCTCAGCAGCTGCTGTAGGAAGAAAAGAATCAGCTAATGCATCTTCCAATCTTTATCTGCCTGGCAACTGTTGCTCTGGTAAACATCCTGAGTGAGCCCATACTGTGTCATCACTAATGATAAACCTCCTTTCTGCTGAAATTAGTATTAGTCTTTTTGTAATAGTCTCACCCCATAGGGAGCTGAAAGTTTTCAGACTACAGTAGAACGTGGTACAGCTGCACAGCACCTCGGGGGAAAAATTGCAGGCAGTGATATCATAGTCTGCAATTAGTTATCTGATATGTCCCCCTCGAAATGATGAAAACATAATCATCATTGCCGATACGGGGAGAGCTCCAGGCTGTACAGTGAGCAGTCTAACCCCAAAGGCTGAGTAACAAGGGCTGTGAGGAGAATCAGTTGGGATCAGTTCCATGCAATCCAGGTGAAGAAACACTCGAAACAAAGCTGGAGAATAACAGCTGGGGACTGATTTTCACTGTTTGATCAATTTAGTTATTTGGGATAAAAGCAGTTGACGCACGGAGTTGCTCAGAAGACAGATCCCCAGCCTGGAGCCTAGAGGGCCTTATTCCTATTCCCTGCTCTGTCACTTAGCCTATGAAAGAAAGAAACCCCAGGAATCTTTTCAAAAGCTCTGACAGCCAGCCAGTTAAAACAAAGATAACATTACCCTGGTAGACATACTGAAAGAGGAAGGCTGCTCAGAATATGCCTCACAATGTAGGATATGATCTATAGAAATCAAAGGGAAAGTTCTTACGCAAGTTTCTGATGATGGAAGAGAATATTGTCACATCCACCACTCCCTTAGGTTTTTTCCCTAGTACAAGAAGGGCAGGGATCCCACAGCCTATAACCAGACTGGCTAAAACAGCAAGTTCTCCTGCCATTTTTGGTGGCAAAATATTTCCATTTTCTGGACCCTGTGTGACTCTATCCATCCATAAAAGGGTTTCAAGAATCTTGAGATTTATACTGAAAATGCTGACTAGCAAGTAACTTTCCTAAGATGTATACAGGTTATTCATACACTAAGCTACATGTGCTGTTGAATTTCTTTAGTAATTCTTACAATCTCAGTTATGAATCTTCTGGTACTGGTTTAGTAAAAAGGCACATTTAATAACTAGAATTTACAATAAACATTAGTATGGTACACAATGCTGTTGCTATCACTAATATGGTGGGAATAATAATATTTTTCCTATTAAAAGTAAGTGTATTTAAACTTAAAAATTTATGACAGGCAGTGAATATTCTCTTGCTTAAGGGAAGAATGGGAAGGAGGCAGTGGCAGTGTGGCCTCAATATTCTGTGATTTCAAATACTACATTAAATTCTACATATATTTAGGCAGTGGAGATAAGTAAAGGCAATGCACTATTGCTTGCACGCAATCATCCTTAAATAGCAAAGCATCATTGTTTCCCGAAAGTGTTGGAATCATTGTGAAGCCAGTGATTCTGTTGTGATGCTCATATATTCTAGTAATCTGTTTTAATGAGATATAGCTGGATTTTACAAAAAGATCCAGAGCTAAATCCATGCTTGAATGGTAAATGATACAGTGGCAGACCTCAGTTCAGGTACAGTGAGCTTGATGACACTGGATTCATTTTGAGCAAGAGTCAATTCAAATAGCAGTTTGGGAATAGGCTATCTTAATAAATACAAAAATTGAGACAGTTACTAATTAATAAAGCACCAGAATATTTTTTCCCACACCAAGGATATTACTGGAAGCAAAACTCATCAGGTTGTTTATCAAGTGCACTAGTCAAAGCATCCATCCAGGAGATAGGAGTACAGGCTGGGAGAAGAATTCATTGAGAGCAGCGTCGATGAGAAGGACTTGGGGTTTGTCATGGATGAAAAGCTGGCCATGAGGCACCTGTGTGTGCTCCCAGCCCAGAAACCCAACAGTATCCTGAGCATCCAAGGCAACATGGCCAGCAGAGCAAAGACATGATCCTTTCCCTCAACTCTGCCCTCATAAGACCCAACCTGAAGTGCTGCATCCAGCTCTGGGGTCTCCAACATAAGGACATGGACCTGTTGGAGCAAGTACAGATGGGGGCCATGAAAATGACTAGAGGGCTGGAGCACCTCTCCTACAAAGGGTGGCTGAGAGAGCTGGGGTTCTTCAGCCCGGAGAAGAGAAGGCACCAAGGAGGCCTCTCTGCATCCTTGCAGGACTTAAAAGGTTTTTTTTTTTTTTAAAGAGGAAGACTTTTTTACACAGGCAGATAGTGATAGGACAAGGCGAGACAGTTTTAAACTAAAAGAGAAAAGATTTAGATTAGATGTTAGGAACAAGTTCTTTACTGCGAGGGTAGGAGACACTGGAACAGGCTGCCCAGAGAAACTCCACCCCTGTGCGTGTTCAAGACCAGTTTAGATGGAACCCTGAGCAACCTCATTTAGAGGGTGACATCTCTGCCCATGGCAGAGGTTTGGAACAAAATGGTCTTTGAAGCCCCTCCCAGCCCAAACCATCCTGTGATTCTGTGATGTCTCTTAGAAACAGCAGAAGTAGCTGATGCAGTGAGAAACCACTTTTCCAGGTGATTTGCTACCAATCACTGTGCATAGATCCTACTATCTTCCTTGAACAGTCTAAAAACACGTCTTAGACACACCTTGCTATAACACACTGCTAATTCATCTGACTCATAAAACTACTTTCTCTGGGAGGGTGGGAAATATTGGGCTACTTCCCAATAGAGAAATCAATTCAAGATACCAAACCAGTAAATTAAAAAGCAAAACAGAGGTTTCAATTAGTTACGTTTCCATGACTATCACTGTGGATATATTTGTATCACATCAGGGGTGGAAAAAAGGTGTTAATACATTGCCTTGCAATTGCTGTGGGTCAACAGTAATATGATTGTGACTGTGTTGACAAAATGGCATGACCTGAGCACTATGAGTAATAAAGCCAGACAGAAGACTGATAAGAAATTCAGTCTAGGTCTGCAAAAAATTGGTTCTGTGGGCGTTTCAGAAATTAGGAAAATCCCTACCCTTACTCATAAGGAGTATTTTCTCACACGGATTGTTCAGCCGAAGGAAGGATTGCACAGCCAGACACAGTGATGGATTGCCAAACTAACTGAAGAGAGTTTCCTGTTTTTACGGTTACAGTTTTCAGAGAATGCTCTGGTCGTCTGTGCTCTTGTTCACTTCCCATCCAGTAGAATAATATTTGCACAAGAACATTTTTCTTACAATTAATCATAATGCTTCTTTCAGCTGAAACAGCCCTGTATGTGAACTCATACCTGCTTTCTGAAACTGAAGAAAAAGAGGCCTTGTTGATGGGACAAGAGGCTAGGACTTTGGAGAAGATGTTCTGTTTACAGCTACACTGCTTTCTCTCTGTTGTCCTACCTCTGAGGTGGGGATAAAAACACTGACTTCCCACAGGCTATAAAAATCACTAATCATTATTTTCTGCTGGCAGCATGGTTGTCAGTTCACTTCTTTCTCACTAGTTGGGAATATTCTTTACCTCTTAAATACTACTATATCTAGACTTGAAATTTTAAGTTCTAGGGTAATTTAAATACACTCAGACTCCAGGTCTGCTAGATGTGTTGGTGAAACCCATCACATAAGGTAACTCCCTCTTAACTAAATGTTGTAATATTTACGTGAACTCCACGCAATGCAAGGAAAAAAAAAAACAACAAAATTTCAACAGAGACACCAACTATTTCTGAAGTGACACATTGAGAAAGCCTAAGATGTCAAATCTGTTTCAAGAATTCAAGCTCTTCTACAAAAGTCAGAAGAATCCAGCAGCTGACAAACAGAAGGAATACATCTCAGACGTGCTGATGTTGAAATGTTTGAATGTTTAAAGTACTGGAGGATATACTGAGGAGAGATCACTTGTTTTTGTTATGAATGCCCACACTGAGCTTTGAAGACATGGATGTGTATCAAGTAAATGTTATCAATAAATACTTAGGTTATTAATAGACCCAAGCCTTGCTGGGCCCAAGACTTTCGATGCTGTGGTTACGCTATATTTTTTAAATGGGTTTGTGACAACACAGAAGCAATTGAAGAAAATAACATTGTCTGTATTTTATTTTGAAGGGCAGACTAGTCAGGCAGAGAGAGCTTTTTAAATTTTTCCTCCTTTGCTCAGCAGAAGAAATTAATTAAAGAGTTTATTCATTTGTGAATGCAAAATTTTGGATAGAAATTCTACTGATCTTTAAGGGCACTGTTGCAACATCTTACCAGTCTTGCATTGTTCTCTATGCAATATATTGTTTATGCTGCACTAATTTATGATAGGTCTGGTCCCCACTGGCATACATCTAAGTAATAGGAGTTGTTAAGAAATATAAAAGAAGAAAAACGATCTCCAGCACCAGAAAGAAACACAGACTACTTGTTATATGTACTACCTGGATTAAAATAAACTCTCATCAAAGCATTATCAGAAAGAAAATTCAAATTTAGTCATTGGTCTTAACAATCTCCTACTCACAGGATTTGTCTCCTTCTGGAAAACTAGACAATTGGGCTTTTCTCTAGTCCACATGAACCCACAGAGACAGAAAACACTGTCTAGTGTGTATGCCTAGAGATGCCCTGAAAAATCACCTGAAAAACTGTGCTGATCTTACCCTTCCATGATGCTCTAAGATTGCCCCTGCTTCACTGTTTTAAAAAAACAGTTAATGTTGTGCTCTGTTCAGTGTGAACACAAACAATATCACTACTAGATAATGTGTGAGACTTGGCAGGACAAGAATATGTTGAGAAAATAAAGCAAAACTACTCTAATCTTTTCCCACCCATAAAGCAGCCAGGAAATTAAGCCATAAGAGTAAAAGGAGAAGAAGAAGAAAAAAGGAATTAATAGAACTGATCTTGTAGAAATGTCACAAGACACAAAAATCATAATAGACACTCTTAGAAGAGCTCTGCAGCATTTTATACCACAACAGGGAGCAAATGGGTCCAGGGTTTTACTGAAGTAAGCCACAAAAGCAGGAAAGAAACTTCTCTCTAGGCAGTCACCATGGGAATGTGTCTCACATGCTCAAAATGTCTGGCAGTTACTACTTTTAATACAAGAGTTGTTAATGGGATAAGTGCTTGTCTAAAGCCTTAGCTGTGCCCGCTCAGTGATGAACTGGAACCACCAAGTATCTCTTCTCAGTAGGCTATAAAATGATTTTGCTACATTCTGGAAAAGAGGAGTTTAAAAGTTTAGAGCTCAATATGCAACCTCAAGAAGGACACTTTTATTTTCTGTGCTAGGAGAGATTTTGCTCCTCACAAGAAGACAAAGTTACTCTGACTCGTGCAATGGAAGAGTGGTATTTTGTCAATACAATTTTACGAAGTCACCGGACACTCCAGCCCTACAGCCTTTCCCAGAGCATCAAGCCTTTATGAACAAATACCTCCAAACCTTCAGGAAGACAGTTGATATTTATAACTAGGAAGTATTGGTTCAAACAGGAGTGCAACTTGATAAAATTTAAGACACCATTCTTCAGTTAATTATTAAATAAATTTTAAAGTTCTTGAACCTAAAAAGCGTTAAGTCTGACAGTAGAGCAAAAGATGTAAGTCAGTTCTCACTTGGCAAACTGCTTCAAACATCCCCAATCATAAAAGATAAGCATGGAATAATAACTCTTTAAGGAAGCTCTACTTTGCATTTGCTGTTGTCTAACAGGAAACAATTGCTATTGAACTGAAAATAGCTGCTGGTCCTCAGTGTGTATAGAGATAGCAAACCCACAAGTAAACAGGATAAAACTGTCAGACCAATGAAGTCTTATCTGATTTTTATAGCACTGCTACTGGCCAAATTGATTTAAACAAAATATGTGTTATTTCACTTCCATGTGAAATGGAATAAATTTGACATAAGTGTTCCTATATGTCAAATTTATGCATAAACAATATACAGGAACAGAGAACAAAACACTGCATTTATAAATATGAAGACTCATTAGCGAAAGAAGCTCTTTTTTCTGCACTTACACACCTGTGTAAATGATGGAAAGGGAAAGGACATGTAAATAATGAAGGACACTTAATCAAGCAGGAGAAGGGAAAATAAGGAAGTGAGTGAAAGATGCGTTCAGGCCGCACCCTCAGTGTCTTCATTATTAATGAATCATGTTTCTTTATAATTGGCAAATACTACTTTCCCTTGAACATTCCTGGTTAACTATTCCATATTCCTTGTGCAGAAGCTTTATCCAGAGCACCAGGATGGAGCTGGGAACACCTGGCTATCCTCAGCAGTGGCATATTGTGTCACTCCCTCGTCTCCTCATTCTGTGATAGGGACACTCCACCTTGTTGGCCGATGGCAAAGGGTAGGTAAATCATTCCCATCACAACCACCCCTACAGCACTGCTGAACTATTGCATTTACATGCTGCAGGAAGAGC
>NW_008239553.1:1814606-1877921 GCF_000691975.1 Corvus brachyrhynchos | reverse complement strand
CGTACCTAGTGCATTTACAGGCGGCAGGAAGAGCTTATCCCAGCCTCTTTAGTCTGTTTTGAGTGGGCATGAGGGCTCAGAGCGCTCCCTGCAAACAGCCGCAGCCGTGCTGCCCTGGCACGCATGATACCAACCCCTTGCTGATATGCCTCCCTGGTGGCAAGCTGTGTTCTCTCTGAGAGGCTGCCAGCTTAAGGCTGGTGCTCAACTTTCAAAAACCCCAGTTTGGCCAGCAGCTTGCTTGCTTTCTGGGCACTTGCTTACATCTGCTCACAGGGGTCTGGGTGCGCACAGAACAACCACCGAGCTTCAGTTAACCTCTCACTTCTGTATGGGAAACCTGCAAGAAACTGTTCATTACAGCTACCCACACACACCACACCCTGCTTCTTTACAGACACCTATCCATTAACAAAAATAACAATAAAAAAGCCCCCTAGGGAAATGTACTTCTGAGAACCTGTTTTGCTAACATGCTGTCACTGTGAGACATACATAATTAACAGAAGCTATGCCATGGCAGGTTTTTTTTACTATTATACATTCTGTCAGAGGCAGCATCTTATTTACCAAAGCAGGTATTTTGTAAAACAGACATTAATTGTGAACTTGAGGATTGCAGGCTAATGCCCTTTTCCTAGGCAATTGTCAGTTTGCACCCTGGCAATCTCTTTTATAACCCTCTCACATGCTTTTGGAACAGTACCATTAGCAGAAAGAGAGACGGAAGTTTTAACACAGCTGCTGCATGTCTGGCTTTTTTTTTCTGGTTTGTTTTTTTCTTTTAAGACACAACACAGCCTCTTAGAGCTTCCAGCTACTAAGCTGCATCAATCATCAAGAGAAAAGAGAAAACAAAGTGAAGCAATGTATTTTTCAAACTCCAAATATAAGTAAAATTCAGGTCATCTCTGTGATTTTTACTTTGAATTAGCATACCCTGCTTGTGCTTTCATGTTTTTAACTGCTAAAGCTGTAGATGATTCTTCAACTCCTTTTGTTTCTTTTGGCCTTTTGTATTGTTTTGGGTGTTTTTTTTCTAATGTTTCACAATCTGAGAATCGAAGGTTATTGTGCCAAAATAAGATTGCTGCATTACATAAAGTTGCCAGTGTTGTCGTATAGAGGAACTGGAAAGTCCCAAAGCCATTGCTTACAAAAGAAAGTTCAATTATGTTCTTAATTGAAAGCACAGACTCAAAAAATGACTGTAGGATTCGTTAGGCAGGAAAGAGTCACAGAGGTTTGAACTTTAAATTGCAGTTAGCTGAACTTTCTGTCTGACTGGAAAGATTCTCCAAGGAAAACCCCTCTTTTTCTCAGTTGCCACTTCGCATCGCTGCATGCAAACTCATTCATGTGATGAGCTGCTGTGCCGTCCCTTGGGCGGGGGCAGCTCCGGCAGCCGCGGCAAGGGAGGGAAATCACAGCCAGCTGCTACTGATATTACTGCTGAGGCACTGTGGGGAGGCTTGTGATTGAGCGGGGAGGAAGCTGATAAACACACAGCACTGACTCAATCCTCTCTGCCACTACTATTAGCAGAACCCATAATGGTCACTGATAATTACAGTGTTTGATAGCTTTGAAAGTATTATTGCCTCTCTGGGAGGGAGAGATGACTGTATGTTAAGAGATGATGGACTCCTGGAAAATGACCAGCAGCTACACCAAACCGGCTTCACGCCTACAGTCGTGGATAACACACAGAGAACGGTCCAAACCACGAGGTTTGTCACAGAGAAACCCTGACAGGAAAAGGCAAAGAACAAAATAGATTGTGGATGTGTTTTACTTTGTAGCAACTTGGAAGTTTGCATTTCTCCATTGTAAGAATTCAGTTTAATGCTGACAGATTGAATCAGCATGCTCCCAGATGCCAGCTGACGCTAAAGCACGATGTGTTTTGAACAGCATTAGCTGTTCCTGTGCAATGTTGCATTGTTCTCAAAGTAGGTAAGATCACTCTGGTGAGTCATGTTTGTTTCACAGTTATCCTCTGTGAAGTTGTATTTCACAGACAATCACGTACATTTATTCCTGGTCCTGGAAAAAACAATTCTAGAGGAGAGTTTTGCAGAACTCCTTCCTTTGCTCTCTCACACAGCATTCTCTTGAAAAAAAAGAGACCAAAACCAAACAGTGATTTATAAAGAACAGAATACATATCATGTGAAGAGGAGAATTATCATCTTCCATATTGACTGTATTTTCAAACACTTATCCCTTAGTTCTGGAACAAAAATGTGATGCAAGAAGACCAGATAGAAGATGGAGAAGCCTTTTTACAGCATTTGGAATTTCAAAAACTTTTAAGTTCTTTGACTGATTTACCCTCTCCTTATAAAAGAACTCTACATTGTTCTTTCTCTGCTTCTCTAAAATGTATTTTACTACCAGTCAACTACATTCAGAACGCATAGTATCAAATATTATCACATCTTTTCAACAAGTATTTTAGCAGTAATGACCTCAGGATTCTCTCTGGTGTTTATTTGTCCATCAGCGTGTCATGATATCTCCTACTCCTGGCACATTCTTGATAGTGTCGAACCTCACGCACGTTTAGGTGATAGATGAATAACTGCAATATTTACACTGTCTTCACGTCAGGCCTGTAAAAGCCTGGGGAACTCCTCTGGAAAGAAAGATATACCACACATGGATGAAGATTTTGTTTAACCTTGGCTAGAGCCACCAGTGGTTTTAAAAGCATTTACTTTAAAAAGTTCATCCTCAATTGTATGATGCTATCTGTCCTCATTAAGCCTTTCTCTTACTTCCTGTTTTCAAGGTAATGGCTCTTCATTGCGGTGAACACCAGTACCTAAAGAATCTTCAAATATTTCTCCAAAGACTGCAAGACAATCCCCTGCCATGGTTTGTTGGCTCTGTGTGTGCGCATCTTTCAAGGGCAGCTACGTAACCCTTCCACTAAACAATGATGGAAAGTTCAAGTGAATGCTTAATAAAGCCTAGTTACTTTGTAGCTTTGGGAAAACAGCCAAGATACACACTGTAAAGACTAGAGTGAAAATAAACTAGCACAAAGAGCTTCTTCAAACTGCTTTATTTACAAATTTACACGATAGATATGTAAACCAAGGGGCAGGCAGGTCTCTTCCTTTGTGACTGATAAGCAGCTGCAGTAGCCCTGTCTCAGAGCCTTACCTTGTGCTAACAGCCAAGCTCCCTCCTCCCACAGGCAGACTCACTCTCCCTCCTTCCATTTCATCTGTACCACTACTACTTCTGTTCCAGTTTCTTCCAGTTTGGGGGTCAAAATTCTAGGATTCGCTTTGTGTTAATCAAGGAAAACTTTGAGACAAATATTTCTACAAATACATAATGCTCACAGGAGATAATCTGCTACAAAAACATAATTCACCAAGATGTCAGCATCTATATTCTCCAGGATCCAGACTGCTTAGACAAGTCATGTCAACACCATGAGTAAACCGTGTTCACATATCAGTGACAGTATAGCCACAACACCACAGAAATAAGTTTTTCAGCTTTCTCTGTATCTCATTTTTCCTTTTGAAATCAATTAAGAGTGATTCCAGGTCCTCTTTAATTCTGTAAAACTCTGTACTAAAGGAACCAAAATTCCAGTTCAGGAGTTTCCCAACAGCAATAGCTATTAGTCTGTGATGCACAGCAAAATCACTGGCTAAAAAAAGAAAACACCAGCATCAACTGCTGTTTTGAAATGATTACTGACTACAAAGTCACGCTGGAATGTATTTTATACCAACTCAAATATACTGTAGCTGTAGTGCAATACCTTACTAAGCCAGTAAAGAAACTTCCCTGGGGGGCATTTGTGAAGTTTGACATACTTTTTGTAGCTATGCTGAAGGTTCGATTATGGGACTTTCTGTCTCACTGTAAAGCACTGTAAAAATCCCAGAGTCAGTTCAGACCCTGATCTCTAGGACACTCCAGGCAGCTCATAGAACTAAAAATCAATCAAGGAATTATAATATTTATATAGTGCACAGACTTGGACCAAGCCAAGTATTTAAACACATCTTTAAACACATCTTTAAACACATACCTTATTTGCCTACAGTAGCCTTGTCCTTTCTCTTAAGGTTTTGTCTGTATACCTGATCTTAGCAAGAGCATTTTGGTACGACGGACACACAATTTTAGAAAGAAAAGCAATGAGGCTGCTTCAGCTATCACAGATGCACGGGGAACTTGTTCCCTCTGACACACCCATTCACAGCCTGGCAGCACTGCAACCATTACATGCTGCTCAAGCAAGTGAGATATATATTCACTATACACACAGACACAGCCCTTGGGTGACAATGGCCATGAAAAATGTATTTTGTTAGACTCCTGGAACTGATGAGCACAAAAACAATATAGAAGCACAACTGTTATCCCTAACCACAAAATGCCTCGAGGCAGTTGCAGTCACAGTGAGAGTCTGTTGAAAGTATGGTCATTTCCCTAAAACATGGTTGAGCCTGCACCATATGAAATTTCAAAAGCTTTTTGTCACTTTGGACATAAAATTTTTATTTTTTTTTTCTCTGTATTAACCTTAGATTTTTAAATACAAATATTTGAAGCAGATAACCACACTGCAGGAAGGCAATCGGTAAACAACTGAATTTTGTCACTTCTAACCCCCTTTGTTCCAAAAGCTCATCAGTCAGCCCCAAAGAGACCTTAGAAAGTCAGAAGCAAGTGTGCTTGGCATAAAAGCTCTCCAAATCACAGCAGAGAGCCCCTCAGTTTTTCTCCCGTTTGGCAGGGCTGTGCCCAAATGCAGTATGTTCCAGCTGTTGGTTCAGCTCGTGTAAACTCCAGAATGCAGCTGTAAGCTGGGGGGGGGCTCAGCCCCTTCCCCCCGCCCCCCTTTTCGCTGCAGTCCAAAACGGAGCTGGGAGAGCAAACTGCGTTTGTAACAGCAGTCACATTGTCGAACTGAGCTTCACCAGAGCCGTGCTGAATTCCCTAATGGAGTCCTGGTCTGAGTTTAAACTTCATTCTTTAATCTTCTGCAATTCAGGTTTTATAGATCTGGAATTGCCCTTTACAAGCAATACACAGCTTTCTGTGATTGTACAGACCAGCACAACTGAGATTACATTTCTAAAACATCTCTGATAACACTTAAAATAAAAAAAGTATGTAGGTGCAAGAAAGCTGTTTGCTATCTAGCAGAAGAGCACTTGCTGTCTGAAGCATTAACTTAACAATCAGAAGTGTTTTCATTCATAAAAATCTTACCTGTTTCTGTTAGACAGAGCTTCAGCAAACATAATCCAAAAGTTGCCCATAAGGAGAAGTTGGCCATTTTTTTCTTGGAACTGTTTTGCAAAATCCAAAGATCCTTGCAAGCTGCAGAAAGAAGTAAAGCCCCGACGCTTGTTAAGCCTGCAGTCAATGAGTCTGAAGTTTGCTGCACTTTTTATTCTAAGGAACTAAGTAATGACATAACTGGGAGGGGGAAGCTCCATCAAAAGTCACACCCATAAAGTTACCCAGAAGCAGAAGAAGGGGGAGTAGAAGGCGAGCTAGTACTGACTAAGCAGGCACAATTGAGTTTTAAAGAGCCACTAAATCTTCTCTTCTTACACAAGTCCAGTCAAAAGTTATACTTACTGTGCTTGTAGGAAAATTTGTGTAATCTCTCCTGATTCAGCTCAGAAATGCACTGTTTGTTATAAGCTTTTCCTCCTGCATTTAAAATCTCTTCATTATTGCAAACCAAGTGAACATAAAGCACTAAAGAGTTTCTGAACCCCGGTAAAAGCATCTATAACAGCCTGGATGTTTCCCAAAATATATTTTGCTTATTTATTCCTATCTCACCATTTTCTCTTTTTGCAGTTCAATTAAGAGCAAGTAAAATGCCTGCTCTGCAATGAAGCTTTCTGCAATGTTTTTGTTCATTGCTGGAGGATAACATCATGCAGAAGGTAAGTCAAGGTGGTTCAGTTTCCCACAGTCCGTTCTCTGCACAGGCTGCTCCAGCAAGAGCAGTGAATAATGCCAGTGCCAGCACAATGCCAGTGATACTGAGGACTAAGGCTGATATTTTATTGTATTAATGGCATGAGGTACGGAAGGAATTTTTCCTCCTTGTCCCGATTCAGAAAGCAGAGAAACTGGAGGAAAAGGCATGAGATCGTTGAGGTTCAGACAAGGTCTCAGTTCCTGAGGGACATATGTTCATTGCAGTGTGTGGTTTTGTTTGGCTCTTCATGAAACCCCTGCTGAAAACCTCAAGGCCTCTGAAGATAAGCAAAAGCCTTGTCTCTTGTGTGCCTTAGTGCTTGCCCGTGGTGTCTCCATGCACTGGCTTCTCTTTAGAGCTGGAGAATTTTAACAGTGGCTCCTGTGCCGTGGGATGAGGGGTCACCCAAGCCAGCACATCTCACCCTTAACAACCAGCATGTGGCAATGACTGACAGCCAGAAATGCCCTGATTTCAGTTTCCCTTGCCAAATCTGGAATGAATAGTCCTATATCAGGTTACCATTTTGTCGATTTCCCCACTTCAAAGAATTTTCTCATTCATTTAATCTCTGTTAACACAAAACAATGGAAAAATACAGATAGGTCTCTCCAGCCACAGGAACAAGAAGGTCACACAAAGAGGTTTTCAGGACTTTGCCTTTTGTTTGCCTTTTGGCTTAGAGATGGCTGGCTATCCTTTCCTCAACCAGCCAAATTTTTAGCAACAGGTTCCAACAGGCTTTTCCTACAGGTCTAAAATATCTGATGGGACAAAGTTAAAGTGAAAATCTTTCCTTTAAACACAGGGAATCTTTTTATTAAGAAGCTAGAAACTTTGAAATTACAGATAAAAGGCATTTTCTTTAGTGAATATGCTATTTTTTTTTTTAAGAAACCGCTTTAAAAGCAATTAAAAAGCAATCTCCTATATAACTTATTGTCTAAAGTGGAAAGAGATATAGTTCTGTAAAATCCTGTACATTTATCTCTATAAATGTTTTGGTATCAAAATACATGAATAAAGTCTATTTCAAAATGCCGGTGCACAATTAATGAATGTTTTAAATTTACTAAGTGTATATTTTTCTTCAATTGTTAAATTACTTTTAAAATTCACATCCTATGGATGAAACAGAATAATTAAACATTTAATTAAAACTCAGGAAATTTTGAGTCTTATTTTTGAAGAACATAAATTGCCTTTCCATTAATATCCTTTATTCATAGTTATACAGAATTTAAAAAAAAACAAACATAAGTTTTCTTTGGCACAGGTAAAGGGAGAAAAATGTCCATTTTAGGGACAGAGGCAGAGTCTTATTTTACCAGGAGTGGAAATTCCTAGTCTCTTCATGGTCTGAAATTTCTAATTCTAGCCCTTCTGACACCTGATTATGAGTAGGTTGTTTTCTAGATACCAAAATGTTACTTGTTATTCATCTCAGTGTTTTCAGCCCTTCTGCATATGTTTGGCAGGGGTGGGTGGTATTCCACTTTGGAAAGACTCTCTCTTGCTTGTTGCCCTAAAAAATTGGGCTAAGATTAGACACATATAGACCAGGTACATGGAAGTGCTGGTGCCTAATGCAAAAGAAAAAGGCAGATCTATGCAAGAAAAAGAATTGATCACATTATCATGTCTTTTCACGTGATAAATGACAAAAATAGTTAATGGGCTGTTTGTATGTGACACTGAGTTTGGCCATTCCTCCTGCCATCCACCTGCTTACCTGTCAGCCCAGGACACACATGTGCATTCCAACGAAAAAATGACACAAAAATGTTTCCTTCCTTCCCACACAAACACGGTCAGCATATGTTGGTCTCAGGTACACAGCAGTCCAAATCTACCCTGGCTGCAGGGCATAAAGCTGCCCAGAAAATTTAGTCAAAGCAGATGTACAACTCTGGAAAAAACGGTTGCGTATGGGGTTTGTTTTTGGTTTTGTTTTGGGGATTTCTTTGTGAGAAATACATAGCTTCTCCTTTAGTTTGGGAAAATCTTAGTACATAGGAACAGAAAAATCCTGAAGCAAATCTTCAGCTGAAGAAATGCAGCAGAGCATCCCTTTTGAGCCTGTCAGTACAGTTAAATATTTGAGATTTGGAATTTGCTTACTTCCTTGGCCACAAGCAGCTAAATTACCGGCACCAAAAATTTGTAAAATGATTAATGAATTAAGTTTTCAAAAGAGAATGAAGCAATAAGACTGAAAAAGGATAAAGCCCCAGCATTTAAAGTAGTGTTTTTCTTTGATGCCTTTGACGCAGTGAATACTGAATCTGTGATGGTAAAATATAGTACAGGAACAGCAAAATAACTCATATGTGAACTGCAGCCAGCACTAATTAATTTTTATAAAATCCTAACAGGATTCATATGTTGGAGCCCTAGAAAAGGAACAAGCATGGCTTACCAGTGATATAAAAAGATGATGGGGTTTTGGCAAGAATTCACATAGAGGACGAAATTCTGGTCTAGCTTAATTGAAAGACCAAAATTCCACTGAACTCAGTGGGGCAGCCTCTCCTGAGAATGAATATTTAGATTTTATATTGTGGACAGACAAGAAAATGGATGTACCTGGATGAACCTGTACTTATGATGGAAAAAACAGGTATCAGTGGAGATCGATTTCACTATCAAATGGGAGAAATTGAAAGAAGGGTAGAATGGAATTTTGTTTCTGTGAAAATAGCTGGCATTTGTCTTCGAAAGGCTGAAATTTCTAAAAAATAAAGCTCCTAATTTTAATTTTTTTTCTTTTATCAGCAGAATACTATTTTTTAAAAATTAAAAAAAATCATTTTCTGAGCATAATTTGGTGACTACTTCAAGCTTGTAATAGGGAGTTGAACAGCAACTGGTCTTAGTGAATATAAAAAGCACAAATGACATTAGGTAATTCTGGTCATGGCTGTGTATATTTTGCGTAGACTACGGGTGATCTGTGAGACTGGCTGAAAATCAGATTTGGGGGAGCAGGGAGGATTTCATACCCACTTATCTGCAACATCAATAAAATATGCTATTTTTAATAAGATTTCCTCCATGTCCCTAGACTGCAATCTAGTTTCCTGCATTTCAGACTGGATTCAATTTCAGAGTAGATTTAATTTTCATTATCAATCCCGAAAACAGGTTTTGTAATGGCAACGGTTGTAAACGCTCCAGTGTGGCATCTTGAACTGCACACTTTTCTTGGGCTCAGAGTGCTGATGGGAAGGCACAAGAAGAGCCTGTGCTGGTTTAAGCAAGAAAAGCTGCTCTTTTGGCTGGAGGGCAAAGCACTCCCTTGGGAAGTTGAGCGCCCGGTTCTACTCCCATCAAGCTTTTGTTCCTAGATGTAATTTACAGCCTGTGTCCTGCAGAGAGTTAGGGAGATGAACAATGGCTCCTAGTTGTTTACTCCTGAAAAAGGCAGCACCCCAGATTGGCACCTACGTGTGGATTCATCAGCCTGTTTTACTGGTTTGCCCCAGATCCCTAAACAACTCACTAATCCAACACAGGCAGAAACCTTCACAGCCGGAATGGCTCAAGCTGGCTTTAAGGAATTCTATGTCACACCATGTGGCCCCAGCGTTTTTCTTGTTCCCAGCACCACCGCAGTGCACGTAGTCCTTGGCTGACCCTCATGTGCCAGCAGTGCCCAGGCAGCAAATCATGCTCCCAGTCCCCACGGACAGCTCTAACACCACTATCCCCCCTCAGTAACTAAGTTGTTGTTGGAGATGGAGCTGGAAACCTGCCCGTCAGCAGGGTCACCAGCTGTCCCAGCCCGCAGCAGAGACACAGAATGCATTAGTGACCGACTGAGTCACCAGCAGCTGTGCAGGGCCGGGGGTGGGGAATACAGGGGAACCTGAGGGGAGAACCTTCTCTGTAGGTGATTTCTGTCTGTCTCTGCCCCTCCTTCCCCTGGCTGGCCTTCCCAGCACACAGACCATGAAAGAAGTCCCTGGAGCTGATACATCCGAGCAAAAGAAAGTGGGTATACAGCATGGTGAGCATGAGCTGCTCTCTTTGTGCTCAGCATTCTGTATTCCCACTTTCATTTCTTTTGTTGGCAGTGTACAATAGGTGAACCAAGCTCATACTAAGTCATTTCCTGGATGTACTCTTTTCTCCCCGATGTCTTTCCATTTTCTTCCTTTTGATTTTGCTTCATGACTTTTACCTTGACTTCTCCCTGTCATCTCCACTAATCTCTCCTTTTTCTTAGCCCCCATTCTTTCTCACACGGTCTCTCTTCCATGCAGCATATTGGAATTATTAAATCAAATATTTAAAGCCCCAGAAGAGCAGGTGAGATTTACAAAAGGCAAACATTCAGGAAACTCTGGAAACACTTCATATTTGCATAACCAAACTGTTAACTGTTACATATAGATAAATACTTAGAGGCCCTTGTGCCTAATACAGACCTGACCAGAGCCATTCAAAGTCAAGGGAGGTTTTCCACTTATTTGGAGGAATTTTGAATCAAGGCAGCTGCAAACAGTGTTTAGTTCAGTCCCAGTATGTGTATTATGATAATTCTGCTTACTGCATTATGTGTTTCCCCTGTATATGTATATATCTATCTTTCTATCTATAAAATCTAAGAGGATACAGGGGTTACATCAGATATATAGCGACTGATAAAATATTTTCCTATCTAACAAAAGTAAACCCCGAATTTTAGCTGGAACAATTTCTGTTCACACCAGATTCGTTGGTGCCAGTCTTGCCATTGCCACATCCAACATACCCACATTTAGACTGTGTCTTAAACATAGCAGTGTGGGAATGAGCAGCTAAACCTATCTTTTTCAGTTACAAGGAGCACTAAAACCAGACCCTGTCTGTATATAAACAGAAACTTACTAAATTTCAGTAGTCTCCCTGTTAGTCAGTATTATGATCCCTTTGAAAGGTGGAAGGGAAGGAAAAGCATCCTAATTTTAGACCATAATAAGCATGTTTGTTTTCAGAGGCAAGGGTTCCAGCTGTTTCCAGCATGGCTCTAGGAGGGAAGGTGCAGGTGTGCACACATCATGGAACGAACAGGGTGAGGAGGCTGACAGGCATAGCAGTGCTAGGTTTTGAAATGCTGAACTCAGTGGGTAAAATACACACAGAGCAGACCACCACTCTTACATGTTTTTAAGGAATGCATTGCTACAGCAGTAGCATCTTCTTCCTCAAATGGGCAATCCTTTTGCCTTGCTGGATGTGCAGACATCTGCAGCAAACAGCATTCCCCCCAAACCCTGTACGTTCTGCAGGTTAAACATAGCCAGGAATCAACAAATTGGTGCAACAGCAGCAGCTTGTTTCCTGAGGTTTGATCCTTTCCATCTGGGTATACCCAGACAAAGCTAGAACTGCTGTCTCCCTGAGCTCAACTGGAAAACAGGGAGCCTGAGGAGATGTCTCACATCCTGGTGGCACTAAGTGCCCCTCCATGGATGGAGAATGCATAAGGCAGGAAAACCCTCCCAGTTCTTCCCCTTGGAGCCTTATTTCTGAGCTCTATATAATGTATGTTGGAATTGTCAAGTAGAAAAACCTACCACTTCTGAGGCAAGTTCCCTTCTCTGTAGAGTAAACAAGCAAAAGAAGGTAATTCTGGGTGACTGAAGGCAGGAGTTTTGTGTGAGGCCGGGACAGAGGCACAGAAAATAGAATTCACAAAATTAGTGAGACAGAAACTCTGGTTTTGCACATCTCCTTGTGCCTGAATTTCTGCTATAGAAATAGGTAAGGGAGGAGCTGAGTGCTATTACAAGACAATGAGTTTTTCTTGGAACTGGGAATTGTCACACTAGACTGCACATCCATTGCCTACTTAACAGCTTGGCTTAAGTAGCAATGAAAGCCAACATTTTAGAAACTAAAAATAAACACTCATTTGGGATATTATTACATAGTTGGTAAAAGTTCAATTATGGATTAAATGTCTTTCATTAGAGAGAAATTACCTAGAACAACACAGCTGTGTTTGAAAATGTGCCTTTCTCACTGGCCAAAATTTGGCTTATTTGCTTTGTCTTTTCTTTAGTAATATTGAGTGACAATAGCTAACTAAATTTAAGAAAAACTATTACTTTCAATATGATTTTGAAAATGTGCTTGCATTCAGTTGCAGTCCTTTTGGGTTACCTTTTGAGGGATGTTTGACAGGATCTATCAGCAAGAGATATTAGCCAGACAGAAATTCTATACAGAAAAGAAATTCAATGTTTTATGCAATTGTACGTTACAAAATTTGCACTATGCTGGTGATATATAAAAACAATAATCATCAAATTACACAGTATGACATGATCACCATTGCTAAGCAACTCCATATCATCTTTTGGTTCTTGAATACTCCTTTTTCAATAATTTGTGCTTCATTGATAAAGAAAACATTTGTCCATGAATTCATCAGATTCTTCAGAATAGTGCATGTCTAAAATATTTGCCATGTGTTCACAAACATTTCGTTCACAGAATTATAACTGCCAATAAATACATTATGAGTTATTCACCTCTAAAACATTACTTATATTGTCTAGATAGTTTACTGAAGTGTTGGAAGAATTAAGCAGGTCATGCCTGAACAGCTTATTGAACAAGTCAGATCTGGAAAGCTATTAAGGCTCCTTCAGATCTTAAAGTTTCAGCCAACTTGCACTGAATTTACAAGAAATTATCTATGTCTGAGTCATCTGAGATTTCAAAGATACACGATATGAGAGCAGATTCAGTGATTACAAATAGATATGAGAACTAGCAAGAGAATCTGTAGTTTCTCTGCTGTCCATTGTATCTGAAGTCTCATCAGTAAAAAGTCCCTCTTCTGTCTTTTGCAAGATACATTAAGTTAAAGAAGTTTATACTCATAAAGATTTAGCTGAGGTTCATACTCCCCTCAGTTTGTCCTCTATAACCAACCCTTCCATAATTGTTGCAGTAATTCAATGAAAATTTTCCCTAGGGGAATGGGTAAAGAGGCAGAGATAACAGAAGGAATAAAAAACTGTTGTGTTAGTCTGATAGATCTGGTGGTATAATAAACTCCACACACCACTACCTAGCAAGCAGGAACTGCTAGACTACCACAGAAAGAGAATCATACTAGCAGTTTTTTGAGAGTCTTGAGACAAAATGGAATGTGTTAAGTGTTTTTTTTTCTTTCCCATATACAGGAGGAGAGTCACTGTTTGATATTAGCTAGCCCAGGAAGGATAGACCTGCATCAACATCAACATGATCTCTTACAAATAGATTACTCCCTAAGAGATGAATTATACAAGGCATATCTCAAGGGGCACAGATGTGAGATAGGCTATGAATGTTCAAGAGTCTAGTTCAAATACAGATATAAGGATACTAAAGCTTATCTCAACTATTTTAGGATTCCTTTTTAACTTCCCCTCCCATATTCAAATTCGGGTCTTCAATCCCAGTCTAGCTAGTTTTTCCTCTCTTCTTAATCACACAGTTCTCTACAGACAGATATATCTGAAACACAGTTCACATGGCCTAGTCCTTGCTGAACTTAGCAAGTCCAGAATACTTCGAACTTTTTCTGGCTTTAGAGAACTAACTGGAGCACTCATAGAAACCTGAGAAATAAATATGTAAAAATGCAGCATACACTGCTAGTCACAAGCAACTGGAAGCCCTTACTGAATGCCCGAGGAGGCTGAGGCTGCATTTACCTGCTGTAAACATTCTAACCACAGCTGCAAGGGGACATTGGTCCCCTGGGTATCTCTCAAGCAGTTGCGTTGAAGTTGCTCTGTGTTGCTTAGACAAAGAAGTACTAGGCCAGAGAAAGAAGGTGAACCTATGGCTGATGGCTTTATTTAACACTCTTGTGTAAGAATCGAGGTCCTCCTTCCTTCAGGGAGTAGGCAGCTTAGCATGTATTTGCACATCTGCATAGCAAAGGCAGCTCCTGCCTGCTGTCAGCTGAGCCTGCCTCAGAGCTGAAAACATTGTAGCCTCGCTTGTTTGGCATTGCTTATGAGCTAATTAGCCTTGCAGATAAGCCTAACTAGCTAGGACCAGCTACACTCTGGTAGTGATCTATGGCTTTCAGGAACTCGTGTCTTTACATACCTGGTAATTACAGATTGTGGAAGTACCAGCTGGGCACAGTTCTTTGCCCACTTCTGCTGTAAACTGAAGTCATGTCTCTCGTCCCTTGAGGTGAGCTTACCTAAAGGACACATTTCATTGCAGGATTTAGTCACAAGTCGCCTATAAGATTGCTCGTGCCCTGTGAGATAAGAAAGAGTAGATCAAAGGAGCTGTCTGCGCTTTCCCCACCTCCCTACTCTTTTTCTTTGGCAAAGATCTGCAGGATTTCAGATTTTGGTGGTACTGATTTTTTCTGAAGACAAAATCAGTAACAGATTTAAAGCCTAAAGCCAACAGATTCTAAAACCTATTCAGTAACAGATTTTGGTCTTGCCAAATAAATTCTTTGCCAAGCAGGAAGTCTGGCCAAGAAAGACTAGGAAAACTTTCTCCTGAGGCTTAACTGGAGTATGCGGTAAAATTCAGACAGGAAAGAAATGAATCGGAACATTAGGAAGGTCCTATTGTGAGACCAGCTACATAGTGGAATAGCTTTTGAGAACATGCTCACCCTTGCAGAAGAATAGATGAAATTACTAGACCTTTTTAACTATGACTCTGTGATTCACTTAGGATCCCACATCTCAAGTGCTGTACTTGGAACATCTGAACAGTCACTGAAACCAGTAATAGGAATTAATCACACCATGGTAGGATTTGCCACTCCTCAGAGACTTTGCTGCAGATAAGGGGTGCTTTCAGTCACACACCTTTCAGACTAAAACTCAGCTAGTAGTTTTCTCTGTTTCTTGAAACACAGGTTAATTACTTTATGGGAAAGAACATTTGTATTTTAACCCATCTGTTCTCTATTTGTGTTATTAACCATCTTGCAGACATCCTACTTTTACATTCCTCAGCTTTCCATTTAACATCCCTGATGGACGGGGTATTATCAGTAGGTAGATTACTGGCTGAAAAATTAGGAATAGTCTGAGTATGATTTTATGAGATTCATTTTAATAGTCTCTTACTTTTTTACTCCAACAGAAACACTAGCTTATTTACACTTTACTCCACTCAGTGCCACTGTCATAGAAAGAGGGCTCTGGGCTCTGCAGTGCCATTAGAGCCTCACAGGCTCTTAGAATATCGTAGAATAATTTCTACTCCCTCACAGATTCAGTAATTGCTTCTGCCACAAGAGAAAACATGTGGGTTGCTGCATGACTGAATGGAGAGTTCAAGACACAGGCATTTTAAAGAAAAACATTTGTACAAAAGAGTTCCCATAAAGAGACGTATAGTGATCTCCTAGGTCAAGTACACTCTCATTGCTGTGCTATTACACGTTCTTCAGTGCTTTGCATGCTGAGCTATTACTTTGCAAATAATATTTGCTTTTTAGAATGGTAGGCAGTGCTAAAGGAATATTGGAATTAATAACTGTGCAGCTCTGACTTGTTTCAGAAATTCTTGAGAGTGGAGCGGTACAAAGGGAAAGAAATTATAGATGAGAGGGACACAGGATTTGAAACAAGGGAATAAAGACTGGGCTGAACACATTCTTTTCTGATTAGCATTATTCTAATGAGGTCAGTGAATCACTTCTGAGCTGCAGCTCAGAAACATGAAATATATAATGATCTCTTCTTATAAATATGGTAGTAGAGTATGGAAAAATGTAAGAGATCTGTCAGGAGATATGTTGTCACTGAAAATATCAAGTCTAGAGACACAGAGATCTGAAGCAAAATGTTCTTATATAATGTCCTTCAGATGACTCTTTACAATGCTCATTCATGTGAACAGTTTCAGCCATGCAACACTGAAGCATCTTTATAAATCTGAGAGTCACAAGACAAGTTCTAGAAAACAGGGGGAAAAAGGGGGAGTTACAGAAGCTCACATGATGGTGGCTCCTTTTTCTTGAGATAGACTACAGGCTTACAGAACAGTAATAATCTCAGCCCTTCTTTCCTATAGGCAGAGACTCAAATTCACCAGATTTTTTGTCCCAACCTGTGCCTTCCCTATTTCTAAATAGTCCCAAAATGAGCCAGAATTTGATACTATCTATTTTTAGGCTTTGGCTCCTGAATGTGAAATCTTCAAAACAGATTTGTCCTCTTAGAGGTAGAAAAGTAATTTTTGGTTTAGTAAAGATTCCTTTTCCATGTCAGTGTAAAAATAGGGTTTTTTCTATGAAAAACACCATTTTTGACACTTTGAACCCTTTCAGCATTTTGAGATCTGGGTACTACCTGTCAGCCAGTCTTCAAGTGTGGAAAGCAGTCTGAATTCAGATGTTTGGCCCATCTTCAAAAAAATTACAACCAACCCAAAAGGCACTCAGATGTATCTCTCAATTACCTCAAACTTCACATTAAAAGGAGAATAAGATACAAATTAAAGTCTTAGAAGTTTGGTCTGTTCCATGCTGGAAGTATTAAAATCAAGGAGCTTGTTTTCCCCACTTCAGTTGTAAAGTTTAGCTTTGTTTAGGAATTGAAACCCATGCCCAAGGCTGAACACTTACAATTGTATCAGGTTTAGTAAACCAATCTGCTTCACTAGGCCAAATACTATGCTGACTTTTCTCCCTATGAATTTCCTAAAACTTGACAGATTTTAGAGGGGAAAAGAAGTTCCAAAATCTCAAGAGTTTCTATAAATCTCAGTTTGCTTCTCTGTTAAATTGAAGACACGAGCGAATTTGCATCTCTGATGAGTGCTAGGAGGTGGAAAGAGGTGCAAACCAGAGAAGATGTGCAGAGCAGAGAAAAGGGGAGCCTGGAGAGAATTCAGCTGTAAGTCAGAAAATCTCAAGCTCTAGAAAGGAGACAAAAGCCACGATATGGACAGAGAACTCACATCTACCCAGTAGTTTAGACTGCTGTCTCAATCAGTAATCATTTGCATGTAACCACTTCCTACTCACCCTAATTCTGGATAAACAAAACTTCACTTATTAATTTCATTTTTTAATTCAGCATAAAACAGATTTGCTTAATTACTTTTAGAAGTTTTTGAATTTGAATCAGAAGCCATGTGTGGGGTTTATAAATAAACTCGAGTTTCCAAAGGAACAAACAATTTTTTCTCAACTTCCACCTTAGTCCAATCATTTCTTTCTTCTGCATGTGGGGACATGGAGAGTAAAGAAAAGTCATAAATAACATGCCAGGTATTTTGCAATGTACTCTCTCAATTACAGTCAATAAATTGCACATCAGATGAGAAGCTGCAGAACAGTGTGTTACACCAGGCTGGGGTTTTTTGTCAGGGTTTTTCTTTAGTTAGGTTTTTGTTTGTTTGCTTATTTGGGTAGTTTTTAGTTTCAATTTACTTTAAACCTGAAGAAATCCTCAGCATCCTCTTAAGGGAGACAAGAGTCTCAGCTATGCAAGTAGATTACAAAAAGGGCCAGGCTGGCATTCAAGGATTGGTTGGTTTAAATATTGCTCTGTATTTCTCTGTGCTCGTAGCACAGTTGCTATGCTGTTTGAATTCCTATGCAACTATTAATGCTGTTTCACTTTTGTAGAGAGGTTTCTTTTAATAGGAGAGAAACTATAGCAGAAACATAATTTCTGATTTGGTTGCAAATGTCAATCACATTAATTATCCTTCAAAAAAAAAAAGGAGGGGGGGAGGGGAAATACAGTTGTGATACCAGGTTTTTTCATATCTATTTTCATTCTGAGATGCAAATAAAGGCTGAAGCCTCTACAGTAGCATGTAGTCATCCAAGTATACTTGTATATGTATATATATTTTTTCTAATGTATGTGTTTGTGTGTTTGTGTAAAACCAGAAACATTATGAATCACCCATCACATATTTAAAAAGCAAAACTACAAGAAAAGCAGAAAGAACAAAAATGCATGAAAATCCTGAAGGACTTTAGTAGAATCCAGCATTAACCCAAATCAAGGGAACATTTCTCTGTATCTGTTGTGAATCCCCATTTAGGATCCTGCCAACTATGCCAATTTGTCACGAAACAGTGGGTTAAGGTAGCTTAAAGAACCACTATCAAAGGTATTTGCAAAAAAGGTTTTAACAGAAATTTATAAAAATGCGACTTAACAAAGCCTGATGACAAGGTTCCATCTATTGCTTACTACAGGGATGAAACACACAAAGGAAGATTGATTTAGCATTGATTTAGAATGATTTACACAAGGACAAAAGATGCAAAAGGATAAGGGAGACCCTCTCATTGAGTCACAAGGTTCAGAGTAGACCCCCTTGCTTTCTAAACTCCTGGTAGAACTTAGGTGTGGCTTGGTCCAATCTGTATAGTTCAAGTAATTCTAATGATTCTTTATTTCTGCCATTGACTCAAAATACAGTAAAATAAGTTTTCCTTGATAACACCACATTACTGCATGTTTCTTCTGTCAGAAACTGAGTGTTTAGTGCAGTGGGAAGCACGGAGAATGTCCCCATGTCTCAGGGTCCTGTCTCTGTCTCACTAGAATCTGTAATGCCACTGTAGCCATCCTAACTACAACAGCAGCACATGTTTGGGGTGGGTTTTTTTCCTTTTGTGCAAGGTCTAAAATCTGCATTCTTGTCCAGTGACTCTTCTTAACAACTCACTGAAGTAACTTCTGACATCTCAATATTTTAATATTTGAATTTCCCCTTCCTACTCCCTAAAAGGCCCCGTTCCCCACCCTTGCCCCGTGACAAGTAAGAGTAATCTCATCACTTCCATCACAAAAAGTACCCAACATTCTTGCCTAAATTTAAGAAGTCAGTGCGTCATAATTTTTCAGTTTTTAGTTAGGTTTTACAGAACTCTTGTTAAACCATTTTTTCTCTGGCAGGATGTTAGGTTAAAGGTTGAGTTAATGTAAGTTCTCTTTGAAAAATTCTTTTAAATTTTAAATAGAAGATGTGTTCAGCAGTGAGCTACCCATATTCTCTGGTGTTTCCACAGCAAGCAACCTCACTTCAGCATGGGGTAATCCTCAAGATATCTGCAATGACTGATAGCCCAGTATTGCAGGTACTGGATACAGAGGCATGTTCTGTCACATTCCCTCTTGAGTGCAAGTTCCTGTGTTACTGTACAGTCATCAATGGCTCATGATCCTGGCTCATCAAGTGCCTATTTCATTCTCCAGGCAGCTTCATTTGTTTTTAACTGGTGCTGAGAAACTCTTGATAACTGCACATGTTGTTCTAATAAAAGTGCTCAAGACAAAAAATTCCCAGAGAGAAAGACAATTGTTTACCTGCTAAAGAATCTCTGAAACACAGTTCTTTGCTACCTTTCATAATATCACCTTGTACAAGAAGGTACTGTACTTCCTGCCTGAGCTTCCACTCATTCAACAAAGGCACGATTCTTTTTTTATTCTGATTTACTCATTGGATTAAGGAGAATTATGTCAAAAGAGAAAAAAAAAGCAGCTGAGTTAACATGTTGGTTCAGAGACACATTCTGCCCAGTCTGTTGCCCTTTTATCTTCTTGATAAAGTAAAAATTAAAACAAAGAATCTTCTTGCATGCCCTCACTTTTCTTTGGAGATATGCATAAAAGTGTATCTTTATGATTTGGGACACTTGTAAATATTATTGAATAGTATGAAACTGGATCTGTCTTTTATCACCATGTTCAAAATACCTTTTTAGAAAGACAATATTTTTCCTCACTGTATTTTCTCACTGCACTTCAGGGCATACCCATTTACTGTATTTTCACAGAATACATGGTCAGAGAGGGAGTTACTGATGGTGATGAGATTATTTCTCCCCTCACTTAGCAGACTAAAATGTGTATTCCCAAAGCAGCAATGACTGCAGCTTTTCCACCACCCATGAGATCAGAACCATAATTAAAGAATTTCCTTTTCCATTGCTTACAACATTCTTTCTTTTTATTTTATTATTTTCCCAATTCTTCTGGCTTAAAACAAAAAACCTGAGCATAAAATATCTATTTCCCTGAGGTCTTTAAGCAAAGTGGATATAATCCCTCCAAGGGATCTCTCAGCTTAGAACTCTGTATTTTAAAGAAGTTTGCAATTCTGACCTACAAATTGAATTGATGGTATGTTTATAAGAGTATGTGTTTACATTTATGTTCCCATTTCTGAATATTCAGATCTTAATGGAAGAAATTATTAGATTAAACAGGAAAGTAAAGCAGTGATAATTGGTTCAGAAATGTTAATGTTGAGCCTAATAGTTTCTCCTTCAAAGGGCAGGCAATATTCATCTCTGCAATGCAAACAAAACCATTCCTCCAAAATGGATTTTCTCATTTGTAGAGATGTAGTTAAAATATTTATCCATCAGCTATTTCTTACTATGTTGTCTGGAGAAGGCAATTTATATTCTACTGCAATTAGAAATAACTGGATAGGTCAGTATTGCAAAAATCCTTCACAGCACTTTCAAAGAGGAGCAAATAAATGATTTTGTGCTCTATGCTGATGTATGTGGCCCCACTGGCTTGAGAGGGAGTGCACATAGTGACAATAATTTCACAGCATGTGAGAAAAAATTTCACACATTGGGAGTAGATTTCATACATGATCAGCCGCAAAGGGAACGACAATAATAACAGAGTCCAGCAAAGAAGTGGGTAACACAGAATACTGAAAATATTCTTCTTTGCCAGGACCAACAATTGGCATGTTTAAACCACACTGCTTTGGAGACATGCAAAGCTGTCCAATTTAAAAATAAGCCTAAATAGATAGACTACTTTGCTGAGAAAATCTGAAGATGCACTGACGTGCTCGCAGGAATTTTCCTGGTTTGTGCATATTTACCTCTGTGGTAATAAAGAAAATTATTTGTACAGGGTCAGAGAAGATCAGGGGTTTATAAATGTTATCTACATAAATACTAATGCAAATGATAATTTGACAATCTTCATACATTTCTACCAGACTTCATTAGGCAAAATTAAATTCTTTCGGTGACCGAGAATGCAAACATCATTTTGAAAAGTCTCAGGAACAAACCTGGTCTTTCCACAGCAAGGTGTCCTTGCATTTAGCTGGTAGTTTTCTAAATAACATGAGTCAGTAATGATTCAAAAATTCCAAGAAAGTATGTTTTCCACTGAAGCCCTTGATAACCTTTCTTATATTCATTTCAGGAACAACAACAAATAAGCCCACAAAAATTTGCTTAAGCCAAAAATAACAGGTTTTATAGGGAAATCTGATGTTTGCACCAATTCCATCACACACGTTTCTATCTCACAAATGAAGTGGCTGCCACCCAGAAAAACTCCCTTTTAATATATACATCCATTTGGGCTCTTGAATTGAAGAATAAATGCTCCAAAAATCATAAATTGAAGAATCAAAGCTTCATTCAGTTTTAGTCAAAAGATACTGCAGCTGCCCAAAAGGGCAGGAGCAGCAGCAGTACTGCTTCAAAGCAGCTCTCATAGTTACTAAACTCTTGTTTAATATAAATAATGCTTGTGGGTGATACTGATACATTCATTTTCCCAGAACACTGTTAAAAATATGAGTTTAACCAAGTGCAGAAAGTGCATCATATTTGCTTTCAGTATGGTAAACGGAAGTAATTTGAAAGACCATATTACCAATTAAACAGGAGATAATGTTTCTTTAGTCATTCTAACAGCAGATCTCAAAGGAGTATTAGGATCTTTCTATTTGAAATTTAAAACAGTACAAATGAAAATAATCTCTACTTATATGCTCGATTTTAGAATTTCTATATTTCTTCTTCAGATTAATTTAAGCTACCTTATTTATTTTCACATCACTTGCTGTCAAGTGAATGCATAATGTGTTGCTCCTTGGTCTTGATATATCAATGCTGATTTTCTGTCCATCTTTAATTGTATCTGTTGGGCTGGGTGAACATGTATCAGCTTAAAAATTTGTTCAGCTTTAATTGTCACTGAATTAAATACTGAGACAAGGGAGTAGTTTTCCATGAAGCCAGGACTTGTTTATGGACACAGCACTGCAGTTGTGGCCTCACCAGTGCTGAGCCGAGGGGAAGGATTGCCTCACTTGATCTGCTGGCAGTACTTTCCCTGATGTAGCTCAAGACATCATTACCTTCTTTGCAGCAAGGTGTCCTGGTTTCAGCTGGGATGGAGTTAATTTCTTACCATTAGCTGGTACAGTGCTGTATTTTGGATTAAAAATGAGAATAATGTCGATAATACACTGATGGTTTGGGTTTTGCTAAGTTCTGTTTATCTGAAGTCAAGGGCTTTGTTTGTTTGTTTGTTTGTTTTGTGTCTCATGCTCTGCCAGTGAGGAGGGACACAAAGGAAAAGAAACTGGGAGGCAGCATAGCCAGGAAGGGTGACTTGAACTGGGCAAAGGGATGTTCCACACCACCGAGTGTCATGTCCAGTACGTAAACGGGGGGAGTGACCTGGAATGAAAGGCGGGGGAGGAAGGGTGATTTGGGTTCAGGAACAGGGTCTGCCAGCAGAAAATGGGTGGTGAGCAATTGTATTGGGCATCACTCATTTTTTTATCATCATCATCATCATCATTATCATTATTATTGTTATTATTATTTGTTACTTTGTCTTCAGTTATAAAACCATTTCTATCTCAACCTACAAGCCATACTTTTGATTCTCCTCTCCATTCCACCCGGGGGTGGGGGGCAGGGGGACTGAGTGAGTGGCTGGGTGGTGCTTAATTTCCAGCTGGGCTTAAACCATGACACAAGGGTACGTTACTGTCTCATTTACCCAGTCTGCTCATCATTTTCAGTGTTTCGTTTCTGCTGCAATCAATGGAGAAAAAGTTATGTGGTCTAAAGGTCAGCTTAAATCTTACCTGGACTGTCAAACAGTGCATCAAGCGTCTCCCACAATTAGTAGGAGATGGTCTTGAAAAGCTACTAAATTTTTGGTCTTGTTTTTGCAAGCAATCAGGGAAAAAGAATTTCAATGGCTCAGCCCTAATAATGGAAAGTTACAGACTCACTTCTAAAAAAGTGATGATTTTGCATTAGAAGTAAAGCTAATACTTAATTGAGCAAGACTTTGAGCAAAATGAAACAGCTGAATCAGTCTGGAACAATGTAGTGTTGAAACAGGATGGGAAAAAATCAAAATATTTACATTTGGAAGGAGGAAGCAATGCAAATATGTCACTGTGTAAATTTTTGGTTTAGAAGATCCTATTATCAAATCAATAGGAGTGAAACAAAAAGGAAAAAAGAATAATAGTTTAGATGTAGGTGTGGTCTAAGGCAAAAATTATACCATATGTGTTCCACAATCTCATTTCCAGTTAGCCGTCAATCATAAGAGAAATGCACGTTGCTATTTGCTGTTTGTGGGATTCGGTTTCCTGTCCAGTAAACTGTTCTCTGCTCACAGTTCTAAAATATCACTTGCAGCTGTACTAAAATATAAGGTACATGCCAACCATGTGAACTAGGCTGCTCTGTATAATGGACCTGTCTGACCATTTTTTTTAGTGCACCCTGTTTTCCATAAACTTTATAGGAAATGGCTTTACATTCAATACTCATTAAAGAGGAAAATATTAAATAACAGGTGAGCCAAGAAAACAGAGTCCTCCAGAAACTTTTCCATGTTTTAATGATTCTCTTTTTACAGTTACTTTTTTCTGACATCTCAATTAATCAGATTTTATTTCACACATGTGCTGCATCTGTGAAATCTCTTTTATTCATTTTCTCCCAAGTTTTGCTGAAGTGGTTCCTACAGATCTCAACTCTATGTGGTTTTATGCTGTTCCTGCTATTGACAAAACTCTTTACCAGCTGCTCATATAAGAGCTGGATGGTATCAGCTCTCTCCCATACTCAGTAAATATCTGTGGAAGATGTAGCAGATTCTTTCATTCTAAAAGTCACAGAAAAAAGGTTGGCAAAGGTAGTATTACAATTTTACCAATGGTACTGAGCATTCAGTTTGAAAATTGACACTGTCATTTTATTAAAACATTGTGATAATCTAGATTGAAAACATTTTCAAACTATTTTTCACTGCTTTTATCTGCCAGGCCTTCAGCAAGTTCTCAATTAAATTGCCCCTAAATGCCGTTTATGGGAAAGTAATGGCAGGGTTTTTTCTTCCAGCTATTAAAGCAAGCCACTTCATTCATACAATTCATCTATTCAACTGCAACAGAGATTATTTAACTAAAACTTTTCTCTGACTGATTTCTAGGTTTCAGTTCCCCTTCCTTTCCTTCCTCTTTTATTTACTCTCTTCAGTTGTTGAATGCACTAAAAATTTATTGCAAGAAATGTCAAATTTAGTATGTTATGCATTTGAGGACATGATTCAGATGGTTTGCTAGACTTTGTGTATTTATGTTAAACATGATCTCACAGAAAACTCTTATCTTCAACAAGTTGCTCTCAGATTTTGGACTTCCCATTTCTGTGGTTTGTAAGGCTGAACAGAAGGAACCAAGCAAAAGGAAGTTGAATGACGTAAAGACTGTTTGCTCCCACTATAAAGAACACCAAGCTAGGGAGGCAACAAACTCATGAGGTTTCCTGAGGAAACTACCTTGCCATAGCAACCAAAGGCTTTTTAGAGCTAACAGACGAAAAGGTTGATTCTTGACATCTGGGGCATAGCTCCTATCACCCTCTCATGCCTCTACACCAAAGCTCTAGGTCATTCAGCTCTAGAATTCATGTTTCTATTAAAAATCTTAGAAAAAAATTAAAAATAGCTACAGCAGGCAAACCAGTAGTGACACACCTGAACAGCAACAGCCTTCTCATGGATTTCCATGAAGAAATGCAGTAGATGTGTAATCGTCAGAACTATGTCACTGCAGTCCTTCCCACCCTGAGAACTAACAAGTACCTTTTCCATGGAGCACTAATAGGAGCACAAAGCTGCAGCTGAGATTGAAGCAATGGCAGACAATGTTCTAAATGAAGGCAGAGAATGCTCCAGCATTCTCTCAGTAGTCTTTTTGTTTTCACTCCACAGATGCATGAAAGAGCTGTTCATTGTACTGGTGCTGTGCCAAGGAAGAAAGTAATTCATGTTTTTGACCTTCAGTGGATTGGGACCATAATACTTCTGGTAAATCTCTCCTTCACCACATGACTGACCCCCCATGTTTTACCCAACAAACACTGAATCTTCACACTGTATTTTTCTGTTCAGTTCAGGCATAGAGAAAATACGGCAGAATTTGTTCCTAGTTAAAAATTATTGGTGAAAAGCGTTGCTGTCTCAATCAGGTCTGATTAAAAGGGATTAGATTACTAAGAAGCTGACAAAGGAAGAATGAAGATTTATGCCATGTGTGTTTCCATTTGTACAGTACAATCTATATTAACCATCTATATTATCTCTTCTGTAACCACAAGCTTTCTAAGCCTCACACTTAAATTGCCTCATATTAACTGGATTTTAATGACTATGCTTATGTCCTTCTGCAACTACAAATTGTTTATGCAAAATATAAGCTATAAAACCTAAAGGATTACTATCCCGAGGAGGAACACACTATAATTTTCTGGCAACAGATCAGAAGTTCTTTGCCACAGCTGCATTAAAATAAAAAAATTTTCTCCTCTGTCCAAAAACCCACCCAGAAACAACAGAGGGTTAAGTGTAAAAATTTTAGCATGTAATAATTGCTTACCGCATCTGTTAGACTAGTGGGGAAACCTCCAAAATTCAGATATGCTTTGAATTCCAACAAATAGTATTCCAAATAGTATTCAATAGTATGCCAAAATGTTCTTGCAAAAATTTCTGCAACTACGAGGGAAAAAAAAACAAACAAAAAACCAAGCAAAGTTTGCACGCAAAATTCCTTCAAATAAATTAAATTAAAAATGAGGACAGATCAAAACTAGGAAGTTCTCCCTTAACCACTATACGGGAACACAGTCTGGAAACCAGAAACCATTATCACTTCTGGCTCATGTCCACTGCTGCATCTTTTGAGCTATTCCAGGCTGATTTCAGACTGGTGAGCACCAGGAAATAGAACTACTTTTATTTTTCACTCAGTCTCTTCTGCTGTATTTTGGGGATACCTCCACTGCCAGTTTCTTTCAAGGATTCTGTTGCCTGTGTCTTCTACACTGCACTTGTGCTCTATGACTTCTGGGATGTCCTTCAAAACAGGACAATTAGGTTTGTGCCCAGTAGGAAACTACAGGCAGTAAGTAGTACAGGCATTCCAGGTGTAGGCAATGCCTCAACAGGCAGTGGGAGTCAGCAGCAAGGCATGCCTTGCTCACCTTCACTGCCCTGCATCCAGCTGGCACTTGTCAATATGTTAAACCTTGTCCCTGGCTCTTTGTGCCATATCTCTTTATATGCAAATACACACCATCAGAGATATTTTAGGAAAGCAAGAGGGGTGGACTAAATGATCTCAAGTCTATTCCAACTCAACCAGGTTTCTAAAAAAGACCAAAAGTGCAAAATCTTTTAGGATACCAACTCGGAGATGAGCCTGAATGTGGATTATACCTGATTGTGCTATGTCAAATGATGTGGAGAACAGGCACTGTCCATGCAGGAGTCCAAATTTACACGAATATAATCAGTGATCAGATGGCATTTAACCGAGGCATGTTTAACACTGGGTTTAGAAATAGGTTCACATGACATAAATGGGCCAGAAAGGATATGGGCAAATTCTATCAAAATGTTTAACAAACAGTTCTATCTACTCTTCTTCTGGACCTGAGAGAGTGACTGAAGGTCAATTTTAAACCACAACTTTTTATTTGTACTACAGAGTAGTAAAGCAATCACTTTGAAACAAAGCCAATAAACATGTCTGAATGCAGCAGCTGTAAGTATGATCAAATCCTACTGCTATGCAGATTCACACAAATAATTTAGGCACTATTTATAAACATAAACCCACTGAAATTACTTGTATGTTCAGAAGAAGAACATTTTATTTATTTTTGTGTCCCTCTCACTGCTTGCTCTCAATGAAATCAGCCTGCCTAAGTACTAAAAGCAATTGAGTTGAGGAGGTTTTCCAGAAAAGAGTCATGAAGAGTAATATAGAATAATCAGGCTGGAAATTGTTCTTACTGCATTAAACCTCCTCCACTTACAAAAATCTGAGAGAATCAGATACATCATCTGCAAGCACTTAATTTTTTCATTCCTCAATTTTTGCCATAACTCTATGGAATCATCATATGTTCTTACCCCTGGAGCACTTACTAGAATGGCAATCAGAGAAAAAGAAATGGAAACACTTTTTTGTTGCTGCCTTTTAGTTCTTCCACTCTAGTTTAATCATCACCTGTCACTTAGGAACACCCTCACATAGGACTTGTATCTTCAAAAGTAAAGCACGTAAAAAATGACTTTGTGGGCTTTATATGTTGACCTTGATGTGTTCCTTGCAGAAAAGAATTACATCATTTTAGTTGATATTATGCATGCTTCCTATGGGGAAGTTTCCCATGGGCAGGAAGCTGATGGCTTAGTTTTATCATTCAACACCTCTAAAATGGTTTCCAGAAAATTTGTCAGTAGATGAAAAATCATCGAATTTCTGACACCGCTTTTCTCTTCTCAAACATACAAATTTAGTTACTTCTCCTGTGTAAAATGTATTACACTGAAACCTGAGGAATCTCAGGGTTTTCAGTTTCACAGAGAAAAAGCAAGTTTTTTGGCAATTCATTCTCTTTATGAAATGAGCAGTAAGCGTTACCTTTGCAGAGGTACAATGCCTTGTAAAAATGAAGTTTTTTTTCTAACTTGGGGTTTGAACACTGAGATGAAGACATTGCCAGTGAATTTAATCAATCTCTCGCTGTGCTAGGATACATTAAGTGAAATATCAGAGCAGTTGAGACCAAGTACAGTGTTCTGTACTCCCTCCTCTTTATTTATCCTGCATATTTCAAGCCTCTTCATGACCATCCTAGACTGCTTCCCTTTGATTATATTTTCCTACATTAAAGGGATTAGATAATTCTGTGCAATTCCACCACTTCCTCATTTTCTGTCACACACAATTCTCTCCCCTATTCAGCATCCAGCACAGCAAAACTAAATTGTGGCTAATAATGCATGTCCCCTTTCTGACAATGTAATGCACTGACAATCTGGAATCTTCTGCAAGGCTTTTTCTTAAGTAAACTGAAGAACAATAATAAATAAAATGGAATATTTACTTTACTAGACCAACAGTGCATGTATTTTAATATTTCCTATATGATGCATCTTTTTATGCACTATTTACACATAAAAATTGCTGGCTGACTTAGCCACTCCGGGTAGGCCATTAACTCAGACACTGAGACTGGCAAACTGTCTCCAAGTGATACTGTACATACCTACACTAGGCAAGATAAGTACATGAAAGAGGTGATAGAGAGCTTGGTCTGAGGAAGGCAGGAGTTTAGCACAGAATTTCAGCCAATCAGAACAGCTCTGCTGGTGTAGGAAAGCCAGTCATTTCATCATCTGTGCAATTACACATGGTGACATCCTGTGCCACATAGGGACTTCTCGTAGGAGTAAAACAGTCTTTCTGAATATGAAATGGGGGGAGAAGGAGGTGAGTAACAGAAAAATGTTTGAGGATGGGCATTTTTTGCATGTAACTTAAGTAAGCTCAGTAGGATGACGTTTGCATGTCATCCCCTTTCTCAAAGTTTGTGCAGTTCCTCAGACACAGCAGGCTAGCAGTTCTCTGAGGAGACAGTGTTTTGGTGGCTTATAGCATCTAAAATGATGACAAGCCATTCAAATAAAGTAAAATAAAAGGGTTTGGTTTTTTTTATCTGCAGAATCTTCTATAGCATTGAAAGAGGTGAAAAAAGAGTAGTTTTTTCTCCTTGGCTACTACTGGAAATGCTATTTAACCCACTAAATTTATGAATAAGTTCATTGTTGTGTTAACAAGGATGAATCTTGGGAAATGTTTATTGAGAAGTGTGTTTATATGGAAGAACTAAATAGTTCCAGCATTGTAGATTAAGGGAACTGGAGTCAGAGACTACCTGTTCACAAAAGATTGAATACACATTTACACTGCAAGTTTAGAAAGATTTTCCAAGCTCACCCCAAGCAATTTCCTGTTCAAACAGTCACCTAGGCACAAAAGTGATTTTTCATATTATTCTGATCTCCATCTTAAAAGTCCCATGAGTACTATGGACTATTTCTAATGAAGGGCTCCTCCAGAGCCTTCTTGCCCTCATTTTCAGATTCCATACAGGCAAAGCACCTCTATCTGTTTGATCTTGTGTTCCTTGGTGTAAGATGTCATCTCTTGGTGCTGGTTATACCCCTCGTTCATATGCAGAGAGCAATACTCCTTTTTCCACTTTGTCTTTCTGAGCCAAACAATGCAAATTTCTCCTGAGGGTCTCCATTCCCTTACGCATCTGTTGTGCCCTTAATTGCACCTCTTCCAGCTTCCATCAGTTGTTCAAATACCCACCATCATTACTAGACATGCTCTGAACGGTATCTCCCAAGACTGTTGTCTTTTCCCAGGGTTGTATATCTTGTCAGCAACTGATGGTTGTCCATTCTCTCACCTAAATCCTCTTTCTAAGTCTTCTTTCTAAGCTGCCCTAATTGCCCACTACCCCTGTGGTAGAGCCAACTCAAGTTGTTTCGTAATTTTTCTCTCCATTAAATGCTTTTCTCTGCTGTACTGTTGAAATTTATCTCATTTCTATTGCTCCAGTACCCAATGCAATCAAGCCTACCTGTGTGATTGTGATGACAACAGATTATGATCTTTGTAATTATCTGTCCAACTCTTCACTCCCAAGGTGCTCCTTTATCTCTCTTCTCCTTTACCAGCTTCTTCTCCACTTTAAATTTTGCACACATTCTCGTCTTCATGGATAGCTTCTACTGTGATCCTATATAGTTGCATTTAATTCAAATAAATCAGATTCTCCCCACTGCCAAATAATTCCCTGATTTTCTAGAGAAAGAGATAAAAGATCTATGTGGCACAACCTTCTGTTTGCAAAATCATTGTTTGAATGCATCCTTGTTTTCAATCTTTGAGTAATCTTGTCCTTCAAATTTGCACTTAAAGACTTTCTTCTATCCCAGGCTAAACAAATGCACTTACAGATATGCAGATATATCCCTTCCTCTGTAAGTGCTGATAAAACATGTGTATATTTAATGTTAACCTGAGCACTGTATAATAAAACGATGCAACTCGGTCTCACAATTTTTTGTGTGCTAGCTGACTTGGAAATCTCTGAAAGATTGGGCACTGATTTAGGTTTTGAATCATAATAGAGAAATAGCTTTACTCCTGACCACATCCTCACTGCATTGAACATTTTTCACTATAAACTTTTCAGTTCATATGGCTAAAAGATTTCTTGAAATCTACTTTGTTCTTAACAAGGTCTGTCTCAACTGGCTTTCTGTTGATTCTAACTGTAGCCATATACTTTATGTCTAAGACATGGGGTATTTTTGGCAAGCAGACCATTTTCCATTCTGTCCCAGCTCTCTACTTATGGTAATATCTCTCTAGAGGTACCTATAATCTGGTTAGGTACAGAGTGCCTTATGTTTTTCCTTGCATGACGTAGGAATTCCTGATGGTTCCACAACATTCTAATTAAGCAAATGTCAGTACTGTCTACATGCAAGATTCTCAGCTTTCCTGCTCAAATAAGTTAACTAACTCACCCCCATCCATCATACAAGAAAATTATTTGGTTTTCTCTCTCAAAACTGAAGGCCTTATTCACAGATCTTTTATCTTTCCCTTAATTTATAGCAGAACAAGCTGACATAATTCAAGTCACAAGTAGTTTCTGTCACTTACTCCTCTATATTATATTTGTAGCATATTTTATCATGCGCACAAAATAAGCTAGATAACATCACCCCTTTCTAATTCCAGGAGCAATATATGATGAGATGTGTTAACTATCAAATCTCAGAATTTCTAAGGCTCATTGTTGTAAGTAGGACTTATTTTCCAACTCTCATCAGGAAAGGCAAAAATATCAATCATGCAATTTCCAAACGTATTTCCTAACACCATTAGAAATCTGAAAAAATCTATACAGATTTCAGTATTGTCCCAAATAACTTATTTTACTGTTCTAAAATAGATTCACTTTTGATTCAAACCTATTTCACTAGAGCCACGCTACTTCTTTTTTGTTTGTTTGTGTCTGATCTTATTCTGAGTGTGTTGCATCCTCCATCTGCCTGAACAAGGTACAAATAATGGGGTTTGCCTATGGCACACATCTCAGTGCCAACAACTGGTACCAACATGATCCTTATTCCACCATGTTCCTCTTGTCCTCCACTTGTCTAGTTTCATTTCCCCCACCAGCTCAACTTCCTCCCCTGTGTTACTAGGCTACGGTGTTGGTGTACAAATATTTGGTTTCTCACTGACAACACCCAGTCTCTGAGATGACATGTAGTTTCTTCAGTACCTATACTGTTCCCTGTTTCCATCTGCATATTCTCTTTGCTGACTTTCTGTCCACTGGTCATATTCCTTTGCATTTTGTTGTATACTTATTTACTGGATTTAGGCTCTTGGTGAGTAAACACTGAGCCTCGAGATCACACAAGGCTTGCTTTCTTCCTCAGCTTAAGGTTCATATTTCTCATTATCATTGCAGAGATTTCTCCTGGTCATTGGATTAAAGATTATTTGAAATAGGTGACCCATTAGGTTTTTATCTTTTTTTTACATGGCCTACCACAGAACAGTTCATGATCAGTAATATAACAGCCAACATATTAGCTCTCCATGACTGCTGAGGTTACTGGCAGCAAAGCACTGGGGTGGCAGGAAAACTGTAAGGCTCAGATATGACCATAGAATATCCAGTTCTGATGTTCAGGCTGGTTCCTGAACTATAATTTTTAGACATGTGCCCAGTCTTATTTTTTAAGCCTACTTTAAAGCATTTTGCAGTCTCATAGTTATACTTCCTCCAAATTTTTCAGGTCATTAATTCTTGTAGTACTTCCTCTACATCACAGTAAATTCTTCTCCTTCTTTGGCACTAATATGCTTCAGCTTTTACAGACTCTTATCACTATTCCCTCTGAGCTGCCATTTCACTTTTTCCTTCCAAGTCCAGACCATAATAATTTTGCTGCCATGCCTTACTCTAGAATTTTTGCAGTTTATGTGAGCCCTACCTAACATGCATTATCCAAAAATAATGCTGAATTTTTTCCACTGTCATATCTATGATTTACAGCCTCATTACTGAATGAAGCCATAGAATTGTCACTCTTCATGCCGACAACTCACTTAAACACTGCTTGATTTTTTCTCCCAGCTTTAGTCATGCTTTGTTTCTTACAGTGCAGTGCACCTTTTGGGGATGAGGAAAAATCTTTTTCAACAAGGTCTCTGTGCTGTACATCATAAAATGACACCTTGCTACATTAGGGGGACCACAAGCATTGACCAGAAAAGAATATACAGTGGCCACAGCACAGTATCTTCTATGAATGTAGAGCATCAAATACTGTTTTTTTCATGCTTGAGTTTGTTTCTTTTCAACTCCTTGACATGGAAAAAGGTGCCAAAGGTGGTTTGGTACCTTCACAGTACAAAGAATCTTAAACAGTTTGTTACTGTTCCAAGTTTAGAAATCCAAAGTTTCTAAATCTCAAAGCTTGTTCTTATCATGAAATTCTAAATAATTATAACAATGAAGGCTCAAACACAAATATTAGGTATCTTAATGAAAAGTCAACACTGGTGAGAGAAAATTGCCTTTAGCAGCATTTGACAAAGACCATTTGGCTCAGAAAAAGAAGGCCTATGGACTTGCATTAACCTCCAACTGCAGTGCTGATTTACAGATGAAGTGTTCCAAGTTTCCTAGTCTCAGAAAAAAGGACTACAAATAGCAATTAATTTTCCTTTGTAGAGGCATTGGAAGAGAGAGTATTAGAAAGGCCCTCTTTGTCCATTTCTTCCACAGCATTTTTTGTTATGAATTTCCTTGCAGTTCTGTTACTGTGTACCCAGACCTGGAAGTCCCATTCTAAGATACTCACCATGAAGTGTGTGGTCGTCAGCTGGGAAAATACAAATATAGCATTTTGAATTTACTTTCTTCCAAACAAGTCCAACTTTTCCTTCATGGACATGAAAACAGACATCCCATGTGCCCCTCTGTGAATGGGATAGAAGGGATTAGAAATTCTTCAAAAGCTCTGCAGGGAATGTCTACATGGTACAGAGTTGGGGTTTTTCCTTCTTTTTTTTTTTTCCATTTTAACAAAGAGGTACTCTTTTGGCTTACAAGTAATGGCATAGAAGCTCAATAATCTAAGCTGATCTAATGTATGCTTTGATGTGAGCAATGAGTTGTAAAGAGGAGGTAAAGAGTTGTGGAAAAGGAGGGAGAGAGGAAAAATAAAAAAGAAGATATGTAGGAGAATAAGAGAAGGGAAACAAAAATGAAGGGGAGAAAGAGTATAAAATCTTTCCAGTGACTTTTAATACTGGAGTACATTTAGGTACAAATAACTGTGCAACAAATACCAGACCTATGCACTATGAGTACAATTTTGACTTAATATTTGACTTATCTTGGTATGAGGGTGTACAGCTCCTGCTTGAAAATACTTCAGGCAATTCAAAGGAAACACTGGCTGCTCACAGAAATCCCAAGAAAACTGGAGAAGTTCCAAGACTTTTTTTAACTTTGCCCACCATTTTGATACAAAATCTACCAAAGGAGAATGAAATCTAGTTAATTTTGTCTGCCTCTATGTTTCAGAACCTTGCAAGAATATTTCCTTTTTCTTCCTCCATTCAAGAATCTAGCATCTAGTTGTTTTTTGTTTGGTTTGGTTTGGTTTTTTGGGTTTTTTTTGGTTTGGGTTTTTTGGGTTTTGGTTTGGTTTTTTTTCTGTGAAGTACTTTTAGGTCACATGATTACAAAGAATAAAAGCACTAAGAAAATGACAAAGCATAACTAAAAGAGGATGGAGAATTCTATATACTAGGTTTAACTAATAGCTCAAGTATCCTTCTACATGTCTCTTTTTGAAGGATGCCTGGCAGGACTCAATTTCATTTCAACACTGTAGATCAAGAAAAACAATTTATTATAGTAAGGAAAGGGGAGGAAAAGAGGGAGAGACAAGACTGGCTGTGTTGGGAATTGCCTTCTAGTGAGGAAAGAAAATCCTGAAATAAATATATTTTAAGGCTCAGAGATTGGAAATAAAACACAGAGTCCTATAATTTTAGATTATTGCTTGGGTTAATCTTATGTAGATCTTATGTAATCTTATGTAGATAGTTCCATTTGCTGGTGGCTTAGTGGCTACTTTATGCATAGCTCCAACTATTAAAATCATGTAATTATATCTATTTTAAAAATCATTGGTTTAGGTCTGCTAAATTTTGAAATGAAATTTTTTCTGGGTGTTTGCTGTGTAAGGTAACTTCAGGTTGTGGAAAATTTCAACCAGAGTAGTTGGGTTTTTTCAAAGCATAAAATTTGAAAAATCCAGTGTTTTATTCAAATAACCATACTTCTGACATGGTCGTTTTCCCCCAATTCTTCTAACACCCACACACTTTACAGTTTTACATGGGAGTGGTGGTTGCATCAGGAGTACGCCATATTCCAATCCTATGAGTGCTGCTAAAATTCTAAGAGTAGCTGACTCCCATATACACCCAGTGACTCTTTGCAGCCATGATTATCAAATATTCCACCTCCACAGGGCATGCCCAAGCACATGGCTAAGCACAACTCTCCCTGAAACTGCCAAAATCCACGTAGCCACACAAACTCCAGGGAAATAAAGAAGCTGTCAGAGTTAAGGAGAGGACAAGAGTTGACCTATATCCAAGTGGACTGCAAAAAGTATGTGGAAAGACCTGGCAGGGAGAGAAGACCTGGGCTGGTTCAGTAAGGAAGAAGCACAGAAAGCAAGAGGGAGGTTGCAGCTTAGATCAGAAGGAATAGAAAAGCTCAGCTCTGTGTTGAAATAAATAAATATTGCAGTCATGTCCACACTCACACCATTTCTCTCCTGCCAGAAGTGGTGTCCCACTGGAGGTACAGTAAGTGCATTTCAGAAATGTGGTCACCCTACAGTACAGCCTCACTGTCAGATACCACGCCCTGATTTTCCCTCTAGCGATGGTCTGGTTGCAAGCATCAGCCTACCACAGATAAACAGCACTGTTGATACACAGACTGTGATGACAACTCAGCTGAGGAGAAAAGGCTCCAGGGGACCCCTTAGATGCCTTCCAGTACTTAAAGGGGGTTTAAAAGAATAGGGAGTGACATTTTACACAGGCAGATAGTGGTAGGAAAATGGTTTGAAACTAAAAGAGGAGAGATTTGGATTAGTTAGTAGGAACAAGTTCTTTACTCAGAAGGTGGTGAGGCACTGAGCAGGCTGCTCAGAGAAGTTGTGGATGCCCCATCCCTGGAAGTGTTCGAGGCCAAGCTGGATGGGGCTCTGAGCAACTTGGTCTAGTGAAAGGTGTCCCTACCCATGGCAGGGGATCAGAATTAGATGATCTTTAAGTTCTCTTCCAACCCAAGCCTTTCCATGATTCTATGAAAATGAGCATTCATTGGTGTATATTCATAAATCAGCCTTGATGCATCAGTTCCTTATATGCATAAAGAAATCACCTCCATAATTTCACAATTAATACTTTATTCAGCATGCATGCTACAAAACACTCTGGAAAGGCAGGAAAGCTCTGAAGCAAAAGTGATTACTCTGTTGGCAGCACCCATAAGCCTCACAGAGGACACAGCAGTTAGACTAAGGGCCTGCAGGAGAAAAAGGTGTGCTCAGGGTTCAGAATTAAAGGGCTCAGAATTAAAGAATTCCTCTCTCTGCCTCAGACTTTCTGCCTGAAACTGGAGAAGTGGCTTGACCTAATATTTTATTTTTTTAAAACAAGTGAAGTCTGCATGTTAACTTCTGGGAGTCTGAACTGCCACAGCAGCTCCAGCAAAGAAATAATCTCATTGGCTCACAGCTGCAAGTGAAGTTTGAGAGAGCTACACTTTGAAAGTATGAAATTCAGTTTACTCCTACACATTCTTAAACAAGATTTCCTGCATGTTTCAGATTTGTCAGAACCACACTGTCTCAAATCAAGTTAATTGTTTCTTTTAATCATAAAACCTCCTGGAGGTGATAAGATTTGCTTGTCTCGGGGGCCTTTGTGAAGACAAACTGCTTTTGAAGCATTCAGGCACTATAGAAAAGCACAAGTCATCTCGAAGCACATCTTGGTCATCAGATACAGCCCTAAACACCAACCACAGAAAAATAAGGCATAAGCAAAATATTGAAAAGATGCTTGTTAAGTGAGCAGCACTGTGTATGTCATGCACTAAGCATCTCTGGGGTCCTGCGAGAGTTAGGAGAGAAGGAAGCTTATGATATGCATTGAAAAAGAGAATTATAATCAGATGTATAAAGAAGCTAAAAAATGGAAGCACAGATAAACCTTTTTCTGCTAATTCCTACTGCTTGAATGTTTGACTTTGGGACTGTCTTAATGTTCTCTTCAAACTTCATGTCTCTATAATCATCAGCTTATTTCCTTTTCTATTTAATTTCAAATGGTTTCTTGGGGTAGTTAGTGGGACACCTGGGGATATCTATTGCCAGGTTAAAGACAGTGACAGTGGGGAAACCAAAAATAAGCAACAGGGAGAGAGAGCAATGAGTTTTAAGCTATTGAGATGAGCATATTCACATATGACTAGTAAGGAGAGAGATTAATAAAAAACACCCCAAGATCCCCATTTTCCCGGGAATTTCCAGATTATTTACCAAACTCATATTTAAGCAGAAAGAACCCATCCCAGTCAAACTGGCTGTGTCCTCTAAGAACCTCTACTGGTAAGACAGAATTGAATGCACACCACTTTCACACATTGGAGCATCTCTCACCAACAAACTTCCTATGTCTTCCATCTAGAATAAAGTACAGCCTCTTGCTAAGGGGCTAAAACTGCTCTGCCTGCACACAACCATCTCTGAGCAAGCCTAGAAAATTCTGCTGTGATTTTCTCCTCCAAACACCAATTTCACTCTGCAGCACCACCGCAGGGCAGAGCAGCAGAGGCCCTTTCAAATGAAAATGCCACTTTAATTCCTCAGCTACAGTATTTTTAGACAGTATCTGGGCTCTTAAAAAAATAAATCCTGTAAACACATTCCTCCTGTACTGCTCAGTGGGAGGAAATCCTTGACAAAGAAATAAACTTATGCCTGAAAACTCCTGGAGCTCACTGTAGAACATTTTCCACTCCTGCTCCACAGTGGACATTTTCCAGTTCCAGCCTCCCTTATCAACTGGGGAATGTCCTGATACAATTAGCGGGAAGTTTAATCTTAGGGAGTCACAAGGAGATCATATGTGCCAAGAGAGAAACAGAGAGAGAAACTAAAGAAAGCTCTGTGGCTATTAATAACAATTTTATCTGATTGCACACCAGCTGATAGTTACTACAGCAGATTGTAACAGAATTATCTTAAGTTGACAATGGGAAATTACGCCAAACTGGGAAAATCCTAGGTTCTGCAGGTGTTTTAAATGTTTTTCTCCCTAAGTAGCAAATTAAATGCAGTAAATGCAGATCAATCAAGTTACATATTGGTGACAACCGCCCAAAATATAAACTAGTGAAGATTCCTGTGATTCACATATACATGGACTTTCAAAAAAAAAAAAAAAAGAACTCCTGAAGAGCATATATAAAAATTTGAAGTTTTAAAGGAATTAAGGAATTACATTAAAGGACCATCTAATGTAATATCTTAAGTGAGCAAAATGTGGCAGTCTAATAGGGAAGAGAAGAAGACCTGGCAACATTTATTCTTTCAAGAACCAAGCAATCCAGCTATTTATGTTTATTTATAGAGCTCAATACTACTGATCTAGTGCCATTTCTAAAGTACTGTTCAAGTGAGCAGAATTTCTTTTCTTCATTAAAAATCCCTCTGCATTCCAAGCTGCCAATCCAGCATTATTCATCAGAAATTTAATTAACATAGTAGGCTCTAATAGTGAAGTTCACTTTCCTATTAGGTTTACTTTCCATTCTAGTAATATTTTTCTTTTTTTTTTTAATTTCCTGATCACTATGTTCAAAGAACCACCAGTTTTGCCTCTTTAAGAGACATGAACTTTATTTTAGTGCCCTTCACATTTTATAGCTAATGAATCATGGGATTTTGCTGTTACCTTTTGACTGGCATGAAGTAAACTAACTTAGGATGATGTTTGGCATTCATATCAGATATACTGTATAATTCACATCTCCACTTTAAAACTGCCAAGTAAAATACAAACCACATCAATTTCACTTTCTCCATCCACCAGTTTCACACAGCAATATCTAGTCAATGTTTATTATATGGGTACTTATAATGGACAACAATTGCTATTTATTTGGCAGTCCATCATGATCAATTCATTCTAACTGCAGGCTGCATTTGAGGATAAATTTGTCACTGCAATACAGCAATTGATTGAAAGCATATTGTTTTGACAATTGTTTATCTCAGATGAATATATGTTAGAATTTAAGGAGGAAGAACATGGTGACTTGGAATCTGATCAGAGTTCTGGGTCCTGCTCTTAAATGCAAAGAAATGTTCATTACATAGTTACAGCAAGTTAATCATCAGCATTCTGTGTGCAGCTGATTTAATCCTGGCTACAACCCAGATGCACAGCCAGATGGGCAAAAAATATGGAGAACCCTTCTCAGAGTCATGGGCAGGATGAAGGGAATGAAATTAGGTCTAATGTTAGTCATCTGCACCCCAAAACTTCACTGTCCATTATCCAACAGCTCCTTATTCACGGGTGGTGATTGCTACACTTCCATGGCATAAACCTCCTCTTCCCAGTCACACCCTAAGCTGTTTTCTCACCCAGGAAATAAACCACAAGCAGGTTGCTTTGCTGCTTTTCTGGTTTCAACAGTACCTTATTTTGTAATGCATTATATAATTATTGCTTCTTTCTGGCCTGTTCCTGTAATGATTTTAAAAAAATAAAAATATTTCCAAAACAGGTTTGGAAACTCTAGTGGAAAAAAAGGAGAAAATAGGTAGGAAACAAGTGATTATTTTCTCAAGTGTTAAAGATCCTAGCTTGTCTTTTTCCATGGCAAAGTATTTTAAAATAAAGTTTGCTTTGAAGAAATACAAAACCAGCCCCCAGACAAATGCATAGACATTTTTGTACCTCCTCTCCCTCTGCTGGTTTTTTTTCCAGGTGCTTTCTGTGTCCTCTTGTAGGCTTGCTTGTTTTTTGGCTTGCATCAGCAGGATTAAAGCATGTGGTACCCTCCCCGTAACACAACCCAGAGTGAGTTAACTCGTGCTTTGCTCTTTCACTTGCTCTATGTCCAAACACCAGGCAAATGTGATCAATCAATGCCTAAAAAAATCTAATCTTAGATGATTTGCATGCAAACTTCTGTGGAGATACTAGGCAAACTACATTTTAAAGCAAATGTGAATAACTGCAGAAAGCTAATTGCAGATGTGTCTTTCATGTAAAGTTGGAGTACAGGGGAGACAAGATCTTAGAGAGCTTGATGCAGTGAATTCATTTTTTAAGAGCTCCTGGTTGCCAAAACAGCACCTATGTGTTAATTAGGACCTCTCTGTTGTTATTTTTAATCTTGACATACCTGCAGTAAAATGCCAGGCAGATACCATATAACTGTGAGCAGTTGCAACTTCTGTTCCAGGTTTCACAGGTGTCTGGTTTGTCTGATTTTGCGTAAAAGCAAACAGCAAAGGGTGTTAAAATTTTTTTTAAAAGGGTCCTAGAATAAAGTAAGAGTTTGAAAGAATCATTTCATTACAAAGTTTATGAGTATTTAAGATTAAGCTGAAGCCCAAAATGCTCCTGTTTGCTGCAGCAAGAGCTGCCTTTGCAAGCAGGAAAGTAAAACTAAAGGCAACCCAGCAAGCTGAGGCATGTTATTTCTTAGGAGCTGGTTATGGTGATCCTGCGAGAGCAGCATTAATAGCTGAGCAGTTCCTAATTCAGCTGCCTCTGCCTGCCACGATGCTCAGCAAACCTCCTACTTTCTAGCTCCCCACGCAGTCATAGGAATGTTTGCAGTGCCAGCAGCACACCAGAGTACCCCGAGACAGCAGTGGTCTGCTGGCTCCAGGCTTGCATAACGCAGTTTTCCAGGATGGAGGAGACACTTTTGAAGCAATTTCAATTAAGGGAATCAGTGTTTCTAAGTTACCAAGCACCAAGCCTAGGGAATTCCCTGCTGTTCTGTTTCCATACTGTAAGTCTTACCAGCTTCAAGACAGTCACGAGCCATTCCACAAGTACTTAGGCTGAGATTTACCTGAAACTGAGAATTACAACAAGCACTGCCCGAATTCCTCTTGAGCACACAGTTTTTTTGTTGCAGAATAGTTATGTCAGTGAAACAACGAAACAACAATAGTATTTAAAAATCAGTGCCTATATTCTAGTTATAGCCATTTTAAGAAAACACTTTTTTAAAAAAAAACCTAGCCTTCCCTCACTCTAATTTTTATATTTTCCAGTTACAAGGGTATGTCATTGTCCATTTACACACAAATCACATGGGCAGCATGCAGGCAGAACTTTTTTCAATTTACCCAGTGGGATTTGTTTATCTGTTTGGTTGTTCTGATTTATATCAAATGACCACTGCAGGCTTAATGTTTCATAAACAAGAAAATCTGTCTCTTCTGTTAAATAGCACAGACATCAATGTGCTCTCGCACACATAACTTCTATCATAAAATTTTCAATAAAATGATACATACCTAGAAACTAGATATAATACTGATTTCTTTTGATGACTTCAGGTAAAAAACTTTAGTTCAGAAATTTCCAAAAATTCAGAGAAAATACCTTGGACTGTATAGTTATAACAAAAATAATTTTAAAATAGGCAACGTGATGATAGACAATCTCATATTTTAATCATATCAACATTAAAGTTCTTTAAAGCTTACTATCTATGATTTATCTGTGTGTCGGTCATATAACACAAAGAAGTATTTGGACTTTCATGATGGAGTTATTCTGAACCAATTTGAAAATTATTTTTCCAAGCACAAACAACCTGGAAAAGTCCTTTGAGAAAGAGGAGTTCTCTCTTCCTTAAAGGGCATTCTTCAATTTACTAAAAAAAAAAAAAAAATTTACTGGTTTGCTAAATTGTTCTCTTTCCTAGTTAGTATGTGCATGAAAAATACCAGCATGTCATACAAAACACGTATTTACTCAGGGTGTTTTCTGCCAGTAGACAGACAGACCCCAACAACAGTCATTCAGGCTCACATTCTCCAAGCTTACTCAGAAGATAACCAGACACATCTGGAAAAGGCAAGACAGCTAACTGACTCAGTGAAAAATATCAGATTTCCAAAAATTGTCTCCCTGATGTAATAAAAATGTCTTTAAAAGAACAAATGAGTCATGTTGCTATAGCAGGACAACGTTTGAGTGGATTGCAGCTATGTAGTATAATCATGGAAAACTTTGTGGCAGGGGATAATCATCCACATGTAACCCATGAGTGCAGGCTGTTATCTCAGTCTAGCTCCTCACAATCCAAGGCTTCCCTTTGCTTCACCTGTTGTGAACTACCACACTCAGTGTTTGACAAATTCCTTCACTGACACACACGTCATCTTTAGCCAGGATTATTCCACCCAGAAAGACTGATAGTGAAGCCACAGTGTGCTGCAATTCCTTCAGCACTTTCAAATGTTTACTGCTCTGGTGCTGCACTTAATAAAGAAACCCCTGTAGAAAGTGGTGTCAGTCATTTAGAAGACAACACTTTCACCTTCTCCCATCGAGTATTACAACTGAAAGAAAGAAGATAAGATAGTTACACCTTTCTTTTGCAGGAGACATCACTTCCCACTGAAAACCAGGCTGCAGGCAGGAGGCTTATGTCTATTTTCATTGATAAATGTTTGGCCCTTCTTTTCTCTAAGAACTGGAAAGACAGAGCACTGATTCACCATTAGACAGCAAACCCAAGAAATGTATGCCTACAAAGAGACAGACCAAAACAGACTCATACAAACCAGGAAGGATTCAGGGAGGTCTCAGCTCAAGGCTGTGACTGCCAATAATCTAATTTCAGCTTTGAGAGAGATTAGATCTATGGCTTGTGTCATTTAAATAATTTTGGTTTCTGCTACTGAGTATGCTGAGAAAGTCCAATTACAAAATTCATCAACATCATGAGACTTAAAAGTGTGATCAGATTTCTTACCATTGACGGGAAATATTGATTTTACTGTTCAACCAAAACTGAAGAGTAAGATAATTTTTATTTAGAGGAAGTGATAATTAATAAGACAGAAGCTTACTCCTGAGCAAGTCTAAGTGTCAGATTTCTTTTCAGACGAATGCATGCTAAAAACTCCACCCCACTGAGCCAGAATCCTGTTTGAAAGGGAAAATGGGCCTCTGAACTCCAGAAGGGGGTTTCTAACCAGGAATTTCCTATACCTTGGGGAATAACTAGAATTCCAAGCACAGAAAAAAAGGCCAGATTTAAGAATTACTTCTCTACTGGCCTCTATAATTCTGCCTTAAACAACCAGACTGAGTTCTAGTCCAATTGCCAATTGCAAGATGCTTAATGTCCATATATTCCTTTTTTATCTGAGACTTCTCTCACTAGCTTCCAAGATTTTCAGTAATTTTGACAGCCCAAGAGACTAAGAAATCTCATGGCATGAATTAAGAATATAATTGTTAGTACTGGGACAGCTGTGTGCAAAATATGTGTGGGAAAATCTCTCACAAAAGCATGCACCAAAGACTCTCTTCCAGAAACAGTGAGTTGATTGCCTTGTTTGGAAGCACACATTCTCTCAGAATCTGTACAGCAGAGTGTCAAAAGTCAAGAGGTGCTTCATTTGCCCCTTCATAATGTTCAGATGCTGGATGGCAAGAAAAAATCACTTCTGCACTCAAAGTTCACCAAGCAAGACCATTACCATTATAATAAAAACGTAGCAAAACCCTGTATTCTTCCTTCATGTGTAGCTAACATTTACTCCAGAAGATTTCATTGGAATGAGAAGCCACCTTGCATGCACCTCCGATCCCAGTCTGAGGAGCGCTACGTCCTGTTCTCATGACAGGTGGGTTCTTCCTCTTTATGCCTTTGAGAAGGAAAAAAAAATGCCTTTCTGAGCTTTGTCAGCTTTCATGCAATATTCTGTTTCCTTGTTCTGTATTCACAATTAGTGGCAATTTCAGGTGAGCAATCAAATAACATCATTAGAGCATGCTCTCCTGATTATGACCCAGTAGCTCTATTAGGGCAGCAGAAAACACAACACATATGCACACAGACAGTAGCAAATGTTGCATTGTCTGAATTAGCAAATGTCCATGTCTGGAAAGTAGGTGAACTGAGGCATCCCATTTCATCCTGAAAATATGAGTTCTGTTTGTTAAAATGCAGTTAGTCCAGCATGACATGAAGTCAGTGGGAGGATTAACTCATCTCTGTTTCTGTGCCCATGCTAATACGGGGCTGCAGTCAGCATTTCAAATAGTTACTCTCAAAGGAGATGTGACAAGCATTAAGAGGAACTATTACTGTTCTACTTTTTTTCTTCTTGATTTCACTCAGTTTGCCATGCCAGGCTGGGGCCTTTGCTTTCAGAAGGAAAAAAAATAAAAATCCTTCCATTAAGTCTTTAGAAATATATTTAGATGATCAAAATAAACACCAAAATAGAAGGTCTTAAAAATTAACAAAGAGATCTCATACTAACTGACCTGTAGAGTTTGGTGTTGTCAAGAGATTACTTGCTCTGTGTACTGAACAATTTATAGTCCAGATCACCATGCATCAACACTACGATTTGCCGATCTGTTAAAAAAACAAACCCAAATCTAGATGACAATCCAATCAAGTTTTGCACAAAAAGGCTGGTGTTCCAAGAAGGTTTTGCCATTTAAACTAGTGGTTGTGATAATTCTGTATTTTCTTATACAGGGCCAAAGATTTGAATAGATAAATCATGGAAAGAGGTGTCACAGCTGAATGGGCGTACTCTGAAAACAGTGAACTTTAAAGATATTATAGCATGGGCTGAAGTGTGAGCTAACAACTTGTACAAGGTATGTATTGAAAAGGAGAAAGAAGCTTCTGTAGCAGATGAAACTATCAAACAATATGAAATTGAAAATTCAGTTGCTGAACACAGAGCTTGATTCTCAGAGCTTGTTTCTCAGAGCCTGCTGCAGTTAGGGAAATACGGTATTTTTCACCTTCAGAAGAAACTTACACAAGAAATTCCCTGAAGTGGAAAGAAAGCCTCACACCTCCTCAGAACTAATCATGGGAGTTAGCTATGCAAACAAATTTCATTAGTTATCAGACTGTTCTGGATAATTAAGTCTCATGAGCCAGGGTGTAATCACTGGAAAATTCCCTCCCTCTCCCCACCTCTATGTATAACTTTGAATAGATTCCTCATGTGTCTTGTTCCTGTTTTACTCTAGCTCATCTGTCATACCACACTACAGAAAACAGGATGCAGAGGTGAACTGTTATCTCCCAGACTAAATTGCTAGGCTGAAATAAGTGACTGGAACTCCTGTTCTAGTGAACCTAAGCTCTCTGCACCTGAATACTTCTGTACTCAGAAAAGACTCCACAGAGATAACTTAATTGACCTCTATACTCAGAGACTGGGTGCCACAGAGGAAAGTAGACAGAATTGTGGTCTAGATTCCTGTAGGTGAGGGTGACCCACAGGTTTGGATGAATCCGTAGAAACTGCCAACACACTGGCAGGCAGATCATTGCATCAGGCTTTTGGCTGCACCATGGGTGAGCTGCAACACAGTGGAAGGCTGCTAACCATTCCCTGGGTCAGCACTGGAAAGAAAGAGCTTTGAATGAAAAGAGCTTTGCACTTCTGCAAACAGGCCCAGTTGTCAGAAAAGAAGGTAGTGGAGAGAGCATAAAACGACAACCAGACTTGCATGGTCAGCTAGGTAGGAGAACACCTGAAGATGCCGTAGGGTTGCTGGAGCCTTCATCAAGGCAGCTGCATCCACAGCAAGCTGAAAAAACTTGTTTATCTTGCACCTGCTAATGGGCTCCAGAGAAGGAGGATGTAGGGCTTTGCCATTTTCACATTTTTAGTTGAAAATCCATAATTAAAAGTAAGCACATCTACGTACATCCAAAGGGTCTGTTCCAGGAGATAAGCTATCTGCAGCCAGGGTCCAAGGTCTGTAATTCACTTTTCTTAACAAGTGGCTTTCTGCAGTCTAAGAAGTTTCATGAGGAATTTAAGTAATTCTGGAGCTATTTCTCCAGGTAAGGACTTTACTGCAAGTAACATGCTCAACAGGATTATTTTCTGCATCTTTTCTCTGTGCTGACTTCTTGGTCAACCTGAGACTGTTCCAAGGCAATGTACACCCTCAGAAATTCATTTAAGCACTCTGAAAAGGATGATTTTCCTTAAGAGTTCTTTTCTGCACAAATTCATGAGGATGATGTCTTTTGATAGAGCCCTCTAAGGTTTTCAGCAATATTGCATTTATGATTTACCATGGTTCCTTTGGAGGTACTGTGTCATCACATAAGCATAAGACCCATCCAGCAAAATACTTACCAATGCCAAAACAGAGCAAAGGAAGAAAACTGCCTCAAGGGAAGAAAGTAAGAAAAGAGATATGAGAAAAGATGAGGCAGTCTGGAAAATAGAACAGTGGGTGCACATGGCTTGCTGGAACTGAAAAGGTTGGCAACAGGCATGACAGGTAGCTTCTGCAAAGCAATCTGCAAACAGAGGCCTTATGGCTACTTCCATACAAATAAAAAATTAACCACCAAAGAACCATTCTCTGGTTGCATTCAGCAGAAATGTGCCCCTTGTTCTGGCTACCTACCCCAGACTTCAATGGCCCCTGAGTGGGAGATTGAACTGAGGGCTCTTGCCTTGTTTTAGTTGCAGTCAACAGTCACAATGCTGTGTCTGACCACCATATGTTTACCCAGCTCAGCAAAGTTGCTGTTCTTTCTGTAGTCTATGAAAACTGCAGAGAGGAGTCTGGTGTTCATAGGTCGTAGAGTATTTGTGCTGTTAGAAACACACTGGCATATTATAACAATTCTGCTGCTGAGACAAAAGAGCAATGACAGCACTTTTCTTTCTCTGAAACAGACTGCAAATAATGAATCAGTGAGATGCAGTAACACTGTAGTAAACACTAGATATGAGGGATATTATTTATGAAGCACAGTGGAACTTTTCTCAAGAAGATACAGCAGTGTTTACCCTTTCTCTAATGCACTGGTGTCTTTTCCTTAGCTTATTTACTGCCATAGAAACTAATCTTCTGTTTTAAGGATAACAGTTACTTTGGTGGTTTGGCAGTGGATCTAAATGTCAAGGATGGAAATCCTGACATTCTTAAAGTTTAAGATAGTAAATGTTTTATTCTATTATGAGCTGAAGAGAAAAAAAAAAACAGTGGAAAATTCAGGTCACAACAAGAAGCAAGTTTCTTCCAAATCTAGGGGACAGTTGTATTACAGGCTTTGATTCCTGTTTCTTTCTCTCCATACTAGAACTTGAAAACTTATGAGTGATGTATCTATGTCCATACTTAATTGCAAATTACCCATTTTCCAGACATCCTTCTCTGCATCACTCAGCTGTTATAGAGTAATACAGTAAGTTAGTAGGTGGATTTTTTAAAACAGTGTTAGGTATCAGCAGTTCTCTTCTTGCTCTGTAATTCTGTTTTCTGTCCCTAGTGCAGGCATATTTAGACAGTTTTTCACACCCTTTGGTGCATTCCAGAAAACAGAGGTTACTTTACAGTAAATGAAACTGAACTTGCTTGGTGAAAGAGGTGCTACAGAATACTTTAAGATCAGAATACAAGGGTACGCCTGCTTAATATTCTGTCAGATTAATGATAAACAATACACTGGTGAAATGCAGCCTGGAAAGTTACAGCTGTTTCCAAAGTTCCAGAAAGAATGAATGATACCCCCACTGGAGGTTAATCATGCTGCCTTAGTGATGACATACAATAACATGTATTTAGCTGTTACAGAGAAACTCCACCACAAGTACCCACCCTACTGTTAATAATTCTGAAAAGATTGTCTTCTGTGTAAAACCCAGATTATGTTTTCTTCCAGCTAAGAGTAAGGGCAATTTTATAAAAGAATCTGCCATACAAGGTGTTGATATCTGGGTAAGAGAATTGTCTCTCTGAAATGTCAGAATTGAGTAACGTGGCTGGAGAAGGTAAAGGCAGGAAATCTTTGAAGCCCAGTGCTCTCATGGGGAATGCACAAGTGGACAGCAAACACCACCAAAGCAAACGACTTCTTCCTTGGCTCCCCAGGCCTGCTCTGCTTCCTACAGTGCCAGCCAGGTGACCTGCACCTCTGTTTTTGATATTCCTCTCTAGAACCTGACATGTTTCACTTCTTGGAATTCATAACCCTCTAAGCATGGGTCTCCTTCTGGAACCTTCTATCGCAGCTGCTGGCAGGTACTCCCTCTCCAGACAATTTATCTTCCTTGGAATATAGTAGGTATAGCATTCTCATCTATTCTAAAAATCAGACCTAATTACAGTCATAATTACCTAACTTTGAATTACAATAATGTTAATTAATTGTTAATTCTTATTCCAAATAATCAGCTGGAATGGTAGTGGAAAAAAATCCATTGTGGGGCATTTTATAACAATTAATTTGCTTTGGTGTTTAAGATCACAAGCATTGGTTTGATGATGTTCTTGGTTTAAGACAACAAAGCTGGTGTGTTGTAATCAGCACCAACATGTACATGCATCTCCTGCTTTCTTCCCCCTCTGTTCTCCTGCCACAGTGTCAGCCTACCATTCACTAAAGAAATGCTCTGTTGTGTACATGCAAAGTATTTAGGAGATGCCTACCTAATTATTCTTAGGTTTTGGAAAGTGATGTATGCTGCAAAATAGTCAGTATACTTATAGTAGGAGTTTTGTCTTTTTTATGTCTAGGTTGAGGGGTTTTTTCATTTAAGAAAATCAAAAAATGCATACAGGAGAAGTAACTATATTTCATATTAATTTACTATGTAATGCACTTATACTGAGGACAACTATTTAATTTTAACTTTTATTTCTACTCTAAATACCCAATAAAGAGGATGATTGTCTTCTTGGCTGGATGTGTACAATATGAAATCAGAGTACATTTCTAACTTATTGCATGCACATACCTTACACAGTTTTAGTAGCAATTACGTGTTTTTCAGTTCCTGATTTTCAAAAATTTCTGTGTTTTCTTTCATATGAGTCAGTAAATCATCTGGTAAGCACCTGGTGAGCAGGCAGTCCTTGGAAATCTGGAGTGATACTACGTTTGAAGTTTGGAGTTTCCTGGGCACCTAAAATTAAAACTCAACAGTCATTTGTATACAGTTAGTTTTGTGCCAGGACTTATTAGACAGAACTTTCCTCCTCTTTGAGTCTTGATCCAAATCTCCAAGTTATAGATCACAGTAGTGTTAATGCTGAAGATTGGATGAGATTTAATCAAAAGACGAAAGTGTCTCCTGTTTCTATTTCATTGGAATTCAGTTCACTGCTATGAAAGATCTGAAACCTACCAGAACGATAATAAAATCAAGCTGATCTCCAGCAAGTCCTTTGTTATCCACTTGGGAGTAGCATTCAAGATGACTTCTTACTTCTTACAGTGAAGGTAGAAAGATCCTGTCAAAAAAACAAACATTCAATTAAAAAAAAAAAAAAATCATTCAAGTTTATTCTCTAGGGAAACAAGAAATGGCAAGTCCCAACCTACCAGTGGTTTCTCTCCGTGCTTAGTGATGTACTCAACAAACTCAGCAATGAGTTTGTTGTTTACATGCAAGCCTCTGTGTTATTTTACACACCTTTGGATATCCCACCTAGTCTCCAGCTGCCACTGCTGAAAAGCAACTATTGTTCCCTATTCCTGTACGTTTGTTTTTTTTTTTAAGCCAGATGTAAAGGGCCACTGCAATCCCAACACGGCTTGAGGGGTGAAAAAAAATTAAAACAGTAAAAGACAATGATAAACCATGCTAGCTTCAACAATGTATTTCATGTATCAGTCAGTGAACAGTCTCTAACAAAGTGATTTGGCAACAGTCAGAGGTACCCTGCTCTAAAATGTAAAACACCTTATGTTATTAATGAGTCTTGCTTTAGTGAATCTAAAAGAAGCAAACCAGTTTATGGATAGACAAAGGAATTCTTTCGAAGGAGTGGCAAATCCTGCTGGATTACATGAACAGTTTACAAAGGAGGAAATAAAATAATCTTAGTATTTCCCCCTGCTTCACAGGTTTTCAGTACTTAGCTCAAAACAAACCATTTGAAGAGTTTTCTGGCTAGGCAAATGAATACAACAGCACACACACATATATATAGGAAATAATCACCAATTCTTACTTAAAGCCACTGCTTTAGTCCTTTTGCAGAACTGTGACAATAAATATCAACCAGTTTCTGTCACAGTGCCAGTAGGCACAGGAGATAGCTTCAGGAAGAAACAGCATGTGCAAGGATTATCCAGGGCCAGTGGGAAGTGGACCTAATGATTGAGAAAGGACAGCAGCCTGGGCTTACAGAAGAGGAGGCAGAAGGGCTGTGGGGTTTTTGCTATAATATTCACAAACTGGCTGAAATTTCAAGACTTACATCTAACAAACACAAACCAAGTGCCGCTAGATCATCTCAATCACAATCAGAATGAGCTCAACACCAGGAATACCCAAACTTCACATTTATGGTGGTGGAGAAATTGTTATTATTTAAGATACAGTACAGGGGCACTGTTGAAATTAGCACAAAGAAAACATAAATCTAATTATCTGGTAAAATATCTCTCACCTTTAATTTCTAGAATCTCTAAAATGTCCCCAAGTGTCTGAACTAGATCATAGAATCATTTAGTTGGAAAAGATCCTCAAGATCATCAAGTCCAACTGTAAACCTACCACTGCCAGGTCCAGCACTTAACCATGTCCCTAAGATGTGTCTACATGTATTTTAATACCTCCAGGGACGGTGACTCAATCATTTCCCTGGGCAGCCTGTTCCAATGCTTGACAGCATGGATGTAACTCCAGTCACCATCATCTCCAGGCTCAGTCACCCAGTCAGTTGTTCACCCAGTGAACACCTGTCCAAGCCATGAGCAGCCCGCTTCTCCAGGAGGATGCTGTGGCAAACGCTGTAAAAGGCTTTACTAAAGCCTTGTTGTAGACAACATTCACAGCCTTTCCCTCATCCACTAAGCAGGTCACCTTGTCATAGGAGATCAGGCTGGTCAAGCAGGACCTGCCTTTCTCAAACCCATGCTGGCTGGGCCTGATCCCCAGGCTGCTCTGCACATGCTGTGTGATCACACTTAGGATGATCTGCTCCATGACCTTCCCTGGCACTGAGGTCAGGCTGACTGACATGTAGTTCCCTGGATCCTCCTACCAACCCTTTTTGTAGATGGGTGAACCTTTTGCTGAATTCCAGCTGGGACCTCCCTGTTTAGCCAGGATTGCTTGTAAATGTTTGAGAGATGCTTCAGCTTTCTGCTGTGGGGTCAGTTGTTTTCTATGTCTTCTCACAGTCTGATTACTTGAAAGAGGTGAACAGCCCCAGGAGACCTGAGACACATGAACATAAAGGGCTTCCTCACTGGTATTTCACATTATCACTGAAAGCCAAAGGCAGCTTTTTAAGATATAGTTGGAGCTACTGTCCTAATCTCTTCAGTCTCTTGGCACCTCTGTGGACAGTCCCAGCACTATTTTTATTTCAGAAGTCTGTATGCTATTTGCATATTAGCAAGAAAACAGTGACTAAAAGAAGGATAGACAGAAACTCATAAAAATTTTAACTCTTTGTGAGAAAGTTGACTGTTCACAGGCTTCAAAAGAAGGTGAAGATTTCTTTCAAGTCCAAATATGCTTCCATTGTAAAAAGGTCTGTTTGTATAAAGATTTCAGAGATAACGCAAGCTCTTAGGAATTCATAGTGAGGTGAGTCAAGGTTTTCTGCAATTGTTGTAAAAACTGATTACAGATTGCCAGATTAGAAATTCCTCCAATTATTTAAACAGCTGACACACATAAATGACCTCTTACTTTAAAAGTGGTGGTCAGTACTAAAATAATCTTAATGCATACACTTTATTATTTAAACAAATCTACATCCGAAACACAACTTGTGCAATTGAACATCTTTGGAATGTCCATAGGAATTCTAATGAAAGCATTTTTATGTAGAGCTATAATTCACAATTTTGTAAAATTGTGTAAAAACTTTGGTAAAAAATTCTGTATTTATAAATGTTTTGGTAAACCAGGTCCTCAATTCTTTCAGTACATTGAAACTAATTTTAACTGGGGGAAAAAAAAGGAAATTGAGAAAAAAGAAAATTAGATATTGTTCTCACGTGGTTGAGAGCCTACAAAAAGGCCATCTTTACATTTCCTACTATTGGTGACAGGGGCACCTACTTCAGAACACTTACTTAGCAGTTGCATACTTCAAGCAAAGAAAATTGCAATCTATGGTTGTTGAATCTGTTCTTCACTTATGAAACTCCAGCCAAGCATTCTAAATTACCACAAAAATAATGGCAAACCACATGAAAACAATTATTTTTAATACCACAAGAACTTCAGAAGAAACCTTAAAACTTCCAGAGTCAAAAGAACATATTCCAGAACTTTTAATTAGAACTTGTGGTTGCTATGGGAAAAAAGTTTTCACTTCTAACCAAGCCACATTTTTCTGCATTTAATTAATCTAAAAACTGAAAAAAACCCAAAACAAACACTCCCCATCTGCCCAGTCTTTAGGTTTGCAAGAATCCAGAGTTTTATTGTCACTGAGTTCTCCACAGTTACTGTTTTCCTGTCCTAATGTCACTTTCTGTCACTAGTTAGGCAACCTGTTGTCTCAGTGGAGCATTATAGCTATTCAAGAGAGGGATTTTGGTTGGTTGGTTGGTTTTTTGTTTGTTTTGCTTGTTGTTATTTTAGAGATGGAATTTCCTGTGGCATTGATGCCTCAATTCCGAAATTAAAAGTAAATTGTCAATTACCATCCATGACTAGTTTGATTTAAATGGCATACACAGAGACACACTACTGAGCTGTATATAGTGCACATCCACAGGAGGACAGCTTAAAAATTAAACTGGACTCAGGCTTAGAAAAGCACAGGAAAAAATAATGGCTTAGCCTGTGTCTAAATCAGTCCCAATACCATATGTTTTCCAGAATATCCCTTTTTGGACTGTTAGAATTATCTGTAAGTTAAGTAAAGTACTCTGCAACAATTGCATGTTTTACTTGGTCAGTAGACTTTTTATTATTTAACAAAAAAAAAAGCTTAAAACCTCTTCAAGTGCATCAGACAAATTATTCACACACAAGACAACTCTTTCTGCCTCTGCAGCCCCCAAAATACTATACTGAGGTAGGTACAAGGGAAGGCTGCTTTCTCACCCAGATTGCTTCACAGATTCTTCAGGGTATCTCTCTTAGCCAAGAGTATTTGCTCCCAGCTATCATTGCACCTGTCTTATCACTCATGTTTGAGCAACAGATGCGATGTTGCAATTACTCTCTTCCAATGTAATCAGGGCAGGTTTCTCTCAGGCCTCCCCCAGTGTGGTACCTGTACATACCACATCGAAACAAGAACATTAAAGCAGAAATGTTGAAGTCTCAGCAGGGGAATTCAGAAGCCTGTCCCTGTTCATCCTGTAGCCCAAACCTGAAAGGCTTTAACAAACATGGTTGAAAAAGGTCTTTACCAGCCCATCTCTGCACATACAGAGATTGTACATGGGCCTGCACGTGCACATGGGAATTATGCAGTTCCTTTAAAAGGAGGTCCAAGAAGTAAAATTCCCTTTCTAAATGCATTATGGAATATTAAAGTTTTGAAGTATTATTTCCTTCAGAGTTTGCCCATGACAATTACATAGACAGAGATCACCTGCTTATACTTTACAGCTTAAAGAAATCCAGGCACTCCTTCATAAAGAATAAAATAGATAAAATACCATAAAAATAATGCTGTTCAAGTACAGGTGCAAATGACTACTTTCTTTTGACTTTCTTTCATCTTTTCTACCCTCTACAATAGGGATTGTCTTCAAAATTAAAGATGTCTTCCTGCAACTGCTTAAATGTAGTCTTTGGCTAAAGTGCCTCTCTCAGCTCAGACTGCACTTACAATTTAAGCCATGTGAATAATATTTGAGACAGCTCTGACAGGTGAATTTCAATAATCACTCCTATGAGTATTATCCATTTCAGTAAGAGGGCCTTGAGCCTCTGTTTGTGGCCTCTGTCTGCAGCCGTCAGAGGGCATACAAATACATATGGATAACAGCCAAGGAGGTACCTTAGAGCATTGTTTCGGATAACTTTGCATATCCTGAAACGTTTCTTCTGCTCCAGCCTGGGAGTCACTCAGAATCATTAGCCCTTGTTATGAGCTTTAGTAAGACACCACCTGCTTTGAAGAGTGTGATTGTTACTGTAGGTTCAAAATATGAATGGACAGAGGAAAGACTCCAAACCTACCTGAAAAATCTGTAATTCCTCTATATTAGTCAACAGGGAAACACAAGGTGTTAAAACATCAGATGAATTTCTCTGGGCACAACCAATTAGATTCTGAATTGACTCCAAAGTAACTGCAAATTAGTTCTCTCTCTAAATACTCTTGGCGGGGGGGGCGGAATTTGAATGTTACTTTCATTTGAATCTGTGCATTGTTTGTACTTCCAAGTGAATAGTAAAGGTGCTGTAGAATTCCTTCCTAGAATGAGCAAGTAAGTAACATACTGCACTCAGAATATCGGGTTGAAATTCACACCGTAAGCCGGAAGTTTCAAACTTCAGAAGAGTGTAAGAAGAGTTATTTTCCTGATCAACCCAGGGATCTGTGGTAGTTCCTCTTCTCCAGGCAAGGAGGAGAAAACAGCATGTTGCTGTCTGCTGAAACCTCCAGAAAGTCAGTGCATGCTGCTGATGCAGACTGGGACATGACACAGCAAGTATAAGCATCTGCACAAGCAAACGGCCTCCGTGGAAAGAAAAGAAATTAAAAGTGTACCAAAGCTGCAAAATGAAACATAATTATTTCTTAGAATAGGCAACTGAAACAGGAATTAGTTGATGATTAGGTCAATGCAGAGTATCCTTCAATTGCTTGGATCCCTGCAAAGTGAAGTGAATAGTGTGCTGAATGCACATTACATAGACAATGCAAAAATAATGAAACTGCAGGAGAGATCTGCTGCTCTAACAAGTCACTACATTCTTCAGACAACAGTGAGCAGAAATAAAAACGTTCACAGCTGCCCTTTCTTCCTATCTAGGTCTAAGCCACAAGAGAAACTTACAAAGTATAAAAAGGAATATTCTCTTGTTCTCTTATCTTTTAAGGAGATAAATAGTGGTATTCATTAACGTAGCATGAATCATTTTCCTTAGTACAGGTACCGAACAAACAGAAATGTCTGTAATTTTCCAGCTAGTTATTTTCTCATAATGACACAAATGTTTAACTTGACAGGTAGGGCCATTATTATGGAGAAAGGGAAGAACAGTATGGTTATTGTATCTGAATAATTAGGTACCATGATACCTATGTGTTAAAACAAAATTGACGTAAAAGTGAAGGAGCGCAAACTGAGTTCAAGCAAACAATGATGTTTTTTCACTGATACAGATGAAAGATGCAGATTTTGTAAAGTAAACATGCAAAGTAGCCTGTCAAGTTTCCAGTAAATGATTTTCACCGCAGTTTAATCAACACGTGATTTCACCCAAATCCTAAGTTTCTATATTTCTTGGAACATGTTTCTACACATCTCTAGCAGGCTACTGTTAACATCTTCCTACTTCACTCAAGCATGACTACAGACAAAGAAATCCCAAGAGGTTGCAAGTTTAAAACTTATTCTTAACTAAGAACATGCTGAAAGACACTTTCACCTTATAAGATTTTTTCCTGTTTAATCAATTATGGATGTAACTGCTACACTGGCTTAGAGGAATCTGCTGTCTATGCCTTCAACATTTTAGGGACAAACAGAATAGAACATCATTGCATATGAGTCAGCAGTGTGCCCTGGCAGCCAAAAGGGCCAACTGTATTTTGAGGTGCAGAACACAGCATCAAGCAGGAAGATAAATTAAAGAAATTTTATTTCATAAGGAGTCGATTGCAGGGGAAAAAAAAAAAGAAAACAACCTAAAAGTCAAATATTCTGACATTGCAATTAGGGATTAAAGCATGACACACAGTTCAAGATTTGCCAACAAAGTCCCAAATAGCTACCCTTTATTTTTTTCCTAATCATGCTTCCTGCAATGGGAAATGATACAAAGATAGTAAGTATCCTAAAGGCACACATTTCCAGCACATATTAGTATACTCCTTCATTTTTATGGTTTTTTAAATTACTCAAGAAAGTAGATGTCTTCATTGCATTTCTTGCTTTGGTATGTAAAGAATAGGCCGACAGAAGACATTTGAAAGAATAAAACACAAAAAGCTAAATTTTTCAACTGTGAAAATTTTACTTTGAGACAAATTTGCTTCAAAAGTAAGCATACCCATTACAAATGATTCACTTTCTGGCCATTTTACCCATTATCCCTATCCCAAATCATCAAGAAGATACTAAATGTTAAATTTGAATCTGTATGGGCAGGTATTTGTTGTCTCACTTCTGCTTAAGTGGTAGTTGTTGCCAAAGGGTACATTTCCTCTGAATTAAGGAGATCTGACTGCTATCACTTGTCTGAATTCCACACATTTCCTTCACAGGCTGATGACTGACAAATCATATCCACCTCAAATTACAATGCTGGCAAGCAGGCAGGTGTAAAGAAATTGGAATTCAAGCCTGTATTAGCCTTGCCCAATTCCAAAGCTACAAAAGTTTATTTAACCTGGAGAAGCTGCCTTGCCTGCTGGGACAGCACAAGGGACGCGAGCACCCGCAAGGGTGAGACGGGACACACATGCCATACTTACGTGCAACAGCGCCTTGCAGTGGCTCCGGGAGCGCAGGGAAAGCAGCGGCTCGAAGCACGAAGGGAACGCGCTCCACGCGGAACGGGAGCAGCGCAGAGCAGCCACGCAGCCCTCACCCCCGGGAGCGCGGCCGAGGGCTGCCGGGGAACACACAGCACCACGGCAGCGACGCGTGCACAAGTGAAAAGCAGGAAATCACACCGTGAATCGCCCTGCAGAATCTCTTGGGCAGCGCAGATTCAGCAAATAATGAGAGCTTCTTGCACATTAAGGACAACCCAGAAATTGGTCTTTTCACAGTAATATGAGGTTGACAAACAGCTTTGGAAAAACTGAAAGTTAACCATTTCAAATTGCAAATTAATCCTCAGGACCCAATCTTTAATATGGTTTATCAGGAAGAAACTCTTGGAAATAGAGAACAGCTATGTCCACTCCTGCACAGTAAACTAGATCTTCTAATCAAAATCTCTCCCTACAGTCAGATTAATACTTCATGAAATTTATGATATCAGAAGAAGGAAAAGAAGCAAACTCATTTAGCAAAAATTCTCAACTCAGTGTTAAGTAAAGGTTGTCTTGCAATTAGCTGTTTTACTTGTTGAGCTGCAGCCATAATTAATTCCTACAAATCATTAGGAAAAAGCACTTGCACAAACCAGAATAAGACAAACTCCCATAATTCTACTGACAATTTATATTCTCATAAGGTCCTGTAAACACAGTTATTTCCTAACATTTACATGCAATATGTGGTTCCATATTTATAGGTAAGAAAGATACCAATCTAATTCTGTTAATTTAAACTTCAGGCCACTGCACTTGAGCCTCACAGTTACATTTCAATATACACTGATGATGAAACACTTTCTACTTACATCTACATTCCATCCATGCAAAGAACACCATTAATCAGCAAAATTTGACCATTTATATTGGGACCTCTATGAGAACACTGCTTGCACAATTAACTTGTGTTTTTTTCAATACTTAAAGGAGGCTTCTAAGAAACATTGGAACAAACTTTTTAGCAGGGCCTGTTGCAGTAGGAGAAGAGGTGATGGTTTTAAACTGAAAGTGGGTAGATTCAAACTAGATATAAGGAAGAAGATTTTTACAATGAGGGTGGTGAAAAACAGGAATAGGTTCCCCAGAGAGGCAGAAGATCACCCATCCCTGGAAACATTCAAGGTCAGGGTGGATGGGGCTCAGAAGATGTCCCTGCTCACTGCAGGAGGAGCTTGACAAAATGACCTTTAAAGGTCCCTTCCAACCCAAATTATTCTATTATTCCCTTTTATATTTCATAAAGTTTTATTGAGTTTATTTTACAGATGAGATTGACTTTCCTATGCAAACACGGGCCATTGGTACTGTGTGTTTAAAGAATTGTGGTACGTTAACTTTACAGTCTTTTAGCTTTACAGTATAAAACTTGGTTATTACAGAAGACTAAAAGCATGAGTGCTTCACATTAATTCATAAATTAAATATTTTTAACTGTCCATCTCCAGCTATTTACTCCTCTTTACGGAAAAACAACCCTAAGTATATAATAGTTATCTATGTTGTCAAAACAGGAAGCAATCTTCACCAAGTTTAATTTAAGGCCAGTCGTATTGGATTCTCTATATTGGCTTTCAAGGTCTCCAGAAACTTTGAAGCCAGTTCATCATCCACCACTCGACCATCGCTTGAAAGAGTCACTGTCATGAGTTGATGCTGTTCAAGTTTCTCATTCCCTTCTTCATCTTCCACAATCTTGAGCTCTGGTCTTGCTCGGCCCACAGCGAGGATGCAGGCCTGAGGAGGGTTTATGACTGCTGTGAAATCACTGATGCCAAACATGCCCAGATTGGAGATACTGAATAGAACAGAAAAGAGTTTCAGTAACATCAGAAATTACGTATTCCCTACAAGAAATTATCTATATTCAACGACTACTATGACTTAAATCCCCTCCAAGGCAAAACCCATTAAGTTAAAAATAGATATGAACTGTTTTTAGTTGAGTACATTCACACTCTCAAGGGTTTGGAATTTTTGCAATTAAAAATAACGCACCTTTTTAGAAGTCCCATTTCTTTACAGCAATATATTCTTGCACTGCACACACTGAAGCCAGAAAGTAGGCAAGTAAAGCAATATCTTTAAATATATTTTGCCTGTCCCTGTTCCGAGTCAAATGTCTTTTAGACTGAACTTCACAACTGCAAGTTACAATGGCTGCTGGTATCCAGTAAGTGATAAAATTTGGGCATCCAAGTATCACTCAGGCACATGAAAGCCTCATTGTGCCTTTCTCCCTCAAACACTTCCGTCCGTGTCACCACCTGTGAAGTGGTGTATTAGGAAAGGCTTGGACTCTTTTGTGACAAGTTGTCTACGGAGAAAGCTGGCCTACCATCTCCTCCTTTCTGGTTATAGTTACGGCAAAGAGTAGAAAAATGATTAAACAGCACAGAATCATGGAAGAGCTTGGGTTGGAAGGGACTTTTAAAGGTCATCTAGTCCAGCTTCCACTGCAACAAGCTTCTTCAACTAGATCAGGCCATTCAGAGCCCTGTCCAACCTGACTTTGAATGTTTCTGGGATGGGGCATCCACCACCTCTCTGGGAAACCTATTGATGGACATTTGTACCAAGTTGTGTCCCTCACGGGGCCGTACTGGGACAGTGCTGTTTCATGTCTTCAGCAGTGACACTGACAAAGGGTTCAAGTATACCCTCAACAAATCTGCACCAAGCTGAGTGGTGCTGCTGACAAACCTGAGGGATGGGATGCCATCCAGAGGGACCCAGACAGGCTCAAGAATTGGGCTCCTGAGATTCAACAAGGCCAATTGGAAGGTGCTGCACCAGGGCCAGAGCAACCCCCAATATCAACACAGGCTGGGGGATGAACCAATCAAGAGCAGCCCTTCTGAGATGGACTTGGGGGTGCTGGTGGATGAAAAGCAGGTCCTGAGGCAGCAGTGCACACTTGCAGCTCAGGAAGCAAACCATATCCTGGGCTGCATCAAAAGTGGTGTGGCCAGCAGGTCAAGGGCAGTAATTCTGCCCCTCTACTCTGCTACTCTGAGACTCCACCTGGAGTGCTGCATCCAGTGCTGGCATCAGAGAATCACAGAACCATTAAGGGTGGAAAAGACTTCTAAGATCAATTCCAACCATCAGACAGCACTACCACCATGTTCACCACTACACCATGTCCTTAAGTGTCACATCCACCTGCTTTTTGAACACTTCCAGGGATGGTGACTCAACCACTTCCCTGGACAGCCTGTTCCAATGCTTGTCAATCCATTTCATGTTTTTTTTCCTAATATCCAATCTAAACTTCCCCTGGTGCAATTTGAGGCCATTTCCTTTCCTCCTCTTATTATCTAGGAGAATAAACCAACCCACATCTCGCTATAACTACACTCCTTTCAGGCAGAAAGAGAACAGTGATAAGGTCCCCCTGAGCCTCCTTTTCTCCAGACTAAACAATCCCAGTTTCCTCAGCTATTCCTCACAAGACTTGTGCTCCAGACCCTTCTCCAGCATCATTGCCCTTCTCTGGACACGCTCCAGCACCTCAATGCCTTTCTTGTGGGGATTGGCCAAAACTGAACACTGGAGTCAAGGTGTGGCATCCCCAGTGCCAAGTACAGATGAAATGAACTTGGTTCATTTCACCTGGTTCACCAAGGTAATTGTTTCCCCCTGATACAAAACAGTCTAGTTTTGGCCCTCAGAATCATCACATGGAGTTTCATCCTAAACAGAGCAAGATTTTAAAAGCAATGCATTAAAAGACAGTGGAATAGCTGAGGATAAAACAGTTCTGAACCCATGCTGTATTTACCTGAAAGATCCTCCCTGGTACTCTTCTGGTAACAGTTTTCCATCTCTAGCCTTCTTTGCTAGAGCCTGAAGAAAATGAAAGAAGAAAACAGGCAGAGAAAAGAAAGAAATTAGTGTGTTGTAATAGACTAATTCTTTTTTTTTTTTCAGTAAGACATTTTAAGTACCATACAGACATTAAGTCAGCAAAAGTCACCTGCTTTTGAATTTAGGGAAGCACTTCAGCAACACTTTTGTTGTATCTGCAGTGATTTGGCAGAGAGACTAGGGCACAAAACTTCATTTTCCTACCAATATTGGCTGTTCAATAAAAGCTGTTCTCTCACCTTACAAATATTGTTCCAGGTTTTACAATGGAACCACCATTCTCCCTGGTGTTTTTAGATTGTCTAGCAAAATAGTGGTAAGTTCACAGTTTTCCTGTTTAAAGAAATATTTGTTTAAAGAAACTGACATGTACCATTTCAGAACTTTCTACCAGATAGAATGTATTTCTTCCAGCTAAACATTCAACTACCTTTTGAAGGGTGCCTTTAAGGCCACTCCTTCTGTGATCTCCATTTCATTTGTGAGACTTTTCTTTAAAATTCAACAGAAGAAATGTTCAAATACAGCCCAAGAAGTTCATGCTATGTTCCAAGATAAGATCACAGAGTTGTACAAAACTTTAACATTTATAATAAGCATGTCAAAGTTACAAGGATACACTGAGCTTTAATTTAGGCTTTTATTCATCTCTGAGTAATTGGTGAACCAGAAGACAATAGCCATGGGAACAGCATTCACACAACAGGGTCAATATAAGCGTGATGCATTTGTGCAATTGCATTATTTGAATGAAAATATGGTGCCTGGATGCACATGACCTGGAAAGAAGTTAAAAATTATCCTACAGCAGAAGGGGATATATCAGCAATTACACAAAGAAAGCGCCTGCCAAACTACAGGAAGACTGATAGAGGAGCAGCTGCAGTTACAGTGTGTATGTGCATGTCAGGTATGTATTTATTTCAGTAATTCAGTGAGGAAGCTGAAAAGCAAAATGATGTTGGTGTGGACACCTGCAATCTACGTAACCCAGTGTCTTTTAGAGGGAGCAGTGTGACCTGTGTCACACACATTCCGTTGGAAAGGCAAGGGGAATGCTCACTATCATCACCCCACCGAATGTAACACAAGCCTGCATTTCCATCACGGGAACTGCAGGACATTGATTTGTGGTAGCAGAGGTTTGCAATACTGCACAGTATTGGGGACGATAATGAAAGCCCAACATTAAACAATGCTTTTATTCTTGGCATTCTATCACTAACCCCAGAACCATCTCAGCTGGCCTTCCTCCTCAACTAGTGAGAGGAATTGTTTTCACAACACATCCAGCATAAAGTAAGCAATATGGACTGGAAAAACCTTGAAAACACCCATTTATGAATGTTTTGTGGCATGACCCATCTTTCTCTGCTACAACTTTGTTGGCTGTTCCCCTCTGTTAGCACAGACCATTATGATTTCTGTAGTTTTTTGCAAAAGGCAAGGATTTACAAAGTGTAGTGGTGTCTAGTTTGGGGACAGTTTTATGCCCTAGGAGCTGCTTCCATTGCATTCTTCAGATGCTGCAGGCTTTTGATTAGCACTTGTTAAATGACAAAAAAAAGGCCTGTGTTGGGACATTTCACCATTCCTTGTACTTTTACCTGCCAAAAACCACTCCTTTATCTGGCAACAACTGCCACATATCACTCTGACTGGCACCTGGTCTATGCAAAATACTGCTCATTAGTCTGAGGAGTTTAATGTTACATCCTTAATTGAACTGCATATTGAAAAAAATGCAGACAGAAATATGTTTGATAATATAACTGCAAAGAGAGTAAAAAAAGCAGACACAAGAAATTTTCTGGGAAAGGGAAAAAACACCAAAAAACCAAAATCTCAAAGCCCAAGACTGGAAATACTAAAGATATAGCATTAAGTAGCTTTCTCTTGAGGATTAAAGAAATACTATTATATTGAATTGCAAAAGTCTGTACAGGTTTATTTTTCAAGCAGTCTAGCCACTATTCAACTAAATAACATGATATTATTGTTAACTAAAAATGAAGAGAGTTGCAAAATTAATACGAATTTTGAAGTATAAGTAATGCTGAAACTGCTTTAGATCCACTGCCTTTGTTATTAGTGATGTGTATCTGGGTCACGCTACATTTTCTGCTACAGAAAGCGATACAGCTGCTGTATTCCTCAGCCTGCTGCACTTTTCAGACCTACCTTTGCAGAGGCAGCAATTTCCTTTATTCCCTTGGCAGCAACATCTTTTATAATTGGCGTAATGAGCCCTCGGTCCGTTGCCACGGCAATGGAGATGTCAATGGACTGCAGCCGCCTGCAGGCTTCCCCATCCCACGTTACATTCACATCTGGCATTTGCTGAAACACAGACAGACAATAAAAAAAGACAGCTGTTAGAAGAATAACAGTGCAATGAGTTATTAAGAAAAAGGAAATGCCTTTAAGACACATAGCTACATACAGGCATTCACCAAGTTAATTAGGTTGTACTGATTTTATTTATATTTACTTTGTCAAAAACCATGAATGTATGCACCAGAAACTGAAAATGCCAGGAGAGACAGAAGTTTTTTTGGTGTTGCTAGGAAAAGAAAACCAAACTAATTACTACAAATTCCTTCACTGATACCACCTTATGATGGCCCAGCATGTAAAGCTTCAAAGCAGTGCAATTTCTCCCACAAAATAAATCACAGGATGTTGAATTTAAAAGCGTGGAAATGGACATCCTACTACACCCATGTGTTGTTTTCCACTGGTGTCTCAAGCATGACTCTCAACAAATAAAAGATGCTGCAGGTACACTCACTGTTATTCAGAAGTTCTCCTAAATGCATCAGATTTTTTTTTTTTTTGGATAGACTAAGTTAAAATTGAGATGTTTACTGCCATTTCATTTAGTTTTTTGAGTTTATTGAAATGAAGAAGGTATTCCAGAAAAAAGTATGGGAGGGACACACTATCAAAAGTGACTCTAATATCTATCTAAAGTAACTGCACTCCTAGGAAGAAGTGGTGTGACAGTACTCTCAGTTCCTATTCTTCAACCAGATAATGTATAGTGTAAAAAAAGAAAAAGAAAAAGAAGAAAAGAGAGAGAAGAAGAAAAAGGTATGTAGTATCCTACTTTGCAAGCTAAATAAAGTTCTAGAAGTCCGACAGTTTACACAGCAGTAAGATGCCCTCAAGTGGGTGCTGTGCAACTACAACTCTTTATATAAGGTTGTTCAAAAGAGATGGTAGGGAAA